>NW_020837969.1:26596874-26811683 GCF_003676395.1 Aethalodelphis obliquidens | reverse complement strand
AAAAAAAAAAAAAAAAAAAAAAAAAATCGAATTGTTTATTGGTGGTATACAGTAAAGCAATTGACTTAAGTATTAATCAACACTGCACCCTGCAACCTCGCTCTACTTGCTTATTAAGTGCCAGGAGTATTCTTGTTGACTCTTTGGGATTTTCTACATCAACAATCCTGTCATCTGGGAACAAAGATAGTTTTATTTCTTCCTTGTCAATCTGTGAATCCTTGATTTCTTTTTCTTATCTCACCATTAAGGATGAGGTTAGATGTAGGTTTTTTGTGGATGTTCTTTATCAACTTGAGGAAGTTTCCTTCAATTGCTAGTTTGCTGAGAGTTTTTATCATGATGGAGTGTGGTGGTAAGTAGCAAAGAGAAAGCATTTTACAATTTTATAATTTAATCTCAGTCTTTCAAGGACCTGGGTCTCTGGGCTGTGACCTCCTTAAGTATTTCTTCATTTTTGTAGCTTTGTTCCCCTTAGATGAGACAGGAAAGCTAGAGGTCCTGGAGTGGCAACAGTCCCTTCCCTCATTTTGGATAAGGCTTTGCTGAAGTCTTTTTCACTGGAGAGTAGGCTTTGTTAGAGAACATTCTTAGGTATGTTTCACAATGACTACTCTGCCCCTGGCATGGCAAGAGTATCTTTCTTGCATCTTCACCTTGAGAAGCTAGTAGGCTCCTGGAGGTAAAACCCACAGAAGTCTGGGGTGGGGGTGGGGTCCCTTAAGAGTGCAGCACCCAGGAGGTTCTGGCTTTAAATGTTTCGACAAGGTTTTGACTCCAATGACCTCTGCTCTAGGTAAGCAGAGACCCTCTTGCCTTCCCCATCTCTCCAGATTTCACCCTGGAAATCTGTCCTGTAAACTCAGTTCTCTGATGGGTCCAAGAAAATTCACTGATTTTTAGTTTGTTCAGTTTTTCTTGTAAAGAGGGGAGTGACAACTTCCAAGCTCTTTACATGTTGGAGTTGAAACCTAAGTCAATGTATCGCTTTTTATCTTTTAATTTGGGAGCCCAAAAGCTTTAGATTCTGGTTTGTATTCCATGTATCATCATGTATTCTATTTATCCTGTAAGCTTCTGTTGGTCATGAAAATAAAGAAGCATTTACCTCTGGAGCAAATGGGGTAATTTGAATTTAATTGAGAAAATGCGGGAATATGCTGAATGAAAGCAGGACAGAGAATGTAAATGAATTGTCAATCTTCTGCTATGCAAAACCCTTTTATGAAAAAAAAAGTTCAAAGGTAACATTTTTCTGGATGGAAATGTTGAGAGCATGGATCATTTATTCCAGGTACTGATTAAATACCTATCATATGCCAAGCTCTATGACAGGTGCTGGGAGTTAGAGGAGGGTAGGAAGGATGTATTCATTGTACATACTGAGCTTCAAGTTTGGGGATGGATACACAATTACAGTACATTTAATAGTATGATTGGAGGATAATCTTCCAGGCAAGATCAAAAGCCTAAGTAAACCCTGGAGGTAAGAAAGAAGAACTGAAAAGAAACAAAGAATTCCAGAATTGAGGGAGCACGGAATTTGTTCAAGTCAGAGTCACAGCAGAAAATAAATGGCACATTTAGAAGGTATAATTGAAGATAATTTAAGGAAGGAACTGTTTGCAAAGATGTTGACAAGGTTACTGGAAACTATCAGGAGATGATAAAGTAGTTATGGGAAGGGAAGGGAGGGTTATGGGAAGGGAATGGTTACTGAAGCCACCAGAAAGATATAACTGTAGGAGAAGTTTGCTAAAGAGATATGACCCTCAGCTGAGGAATGGAGCTTCTACCAATCCTGGCTTGACAGGCAAAGGTCCAAGGGCATAAATCTTCTGCCTTATGATGTCCCATAGTTGCCTATCCTTGGTTGAACGCAAGCAGAGGCAAAAGGGTTCAGGCAGTCCATAGAGTCTAGCCTTCTTGAGCAAAAAAACAGGGTAGAGAAGATGAAGGGTGAAACTGGTGGGGATGAATGTGGTAGAAATTGAGAGTATGTGGGGTAGTCCATTCATTTTTTTCCCCTCAGAATCTATTCTTGTTTCTTTATATAGATAACAATGTGTGTCCCCCACAGAGGGGACAGAGTCCCATCGGCGATCCTATATCACAGAGTGGTGTAATTTCAGTCATATTTCCACATGAAGCCCCAAATATTAGCCCTCACTAATACATTCTGTATTATGTAAAAAATGGAGAAAACAGGAGTTATTGAAAAAGCAATTAATTAAAATACTATATAGCTGCAACAATCTCTGCTCCATAGCTGTTCATAATGCCTAAATTGAAAATCAAAGTTTTCTTTTTCTGTCATCCATTTCATAATCCTCTTGCTCTCTGCTAACACTTCCTTTGGAGGAAGTTCTTTACTGGGTGGAATGAACCAAAGCATAATTTGCACAGCAACTGAGTCCTTGGTGATCCTGATTTTATTAGTGCCTCACTGTCTACTGATTGACCTCCTTGATTAAGAGGAATCTAAATTAATTTGCTACATTTCAGTGAAGTCCCTGATTTATCAATTTCTCTTTTAGTAATGTGGATGAATCATCACAGACTTTTATACCTTTTGGTTGAATGATTATCTTTTCTGCCTATTGGTTAAGCAGCACGAGAATTCCCAAATGGCCAGGGGCCAGCCTCAGCTTCAGTTTAACAGAAAGATAACTGTATTCCCCAGTGGAACACTTCTTTCTTGAGTACTAGACTCTCCAAAGCCACTGTCCACAAGCTAATGGGTAAGGGAAATAGAAATCTTTTCAGTGTGAGGTGTTATCGTGAGAGTGACCTCTTCCATCCGCAGCCCTCAATTCCAGGACTAATTCACTTTGCCAGTGGGTAGACGTATATATATATATATATATATATAGCCCACATATGTAAGGCATATGCGGTGCCTTGTAAAACAACTCTCTAACCCTGGATCCTATTAGGAATAAATAACTGCCTATTCCATGATGGGAAAAGATCGAATGTAATCAATCTGCCACCAGGTAGATGTCTGCTTTTCCTAGGTAATAATGCTCTACTGAGGCTTAGTGTTGGATTCTACTGTTAGCAGTTCGGGCACTCAAACTGGGGCACTCACTAAATGGCCATAATGTGATCAACGCTAGTAAAACAAAGTCTGTGTTGTTGAGCTCAAGATTAGTCTCCATCTCTGTCGTCATGACCACTTTTAAAATAGATGCCTTGAGCAAAAAGGGGTCGTTAGGGAAAGAGGCTGACTGACATTTAGCAAATGGGCCATTTTGTCCACCTCCTCTGAAACAGATGCCTTCTGGTGGGCATTTACTAATATCTTTACATACTCTTCCCATTCTAAGAAACCCAACTACATACGTCTCCTCAAGTCTCCCATATCATCCATCTTTCAGTCTTGTTCCAAGTCCCTGACCACTAAATTAGCCACTGTCCATCAATCAATGTTTATCTATACCTCAGATCAAATCTTCTTCAATGAAAGTGGACAACCAGATCGTTCTGCTTGAAGTTCTTTATACTGGGAGGATTTCCTTTCAGCATTGTTTTTTCAGAGCCAATGTTCAGTAAGGCTGTAATTCACCAACTATCCACTTCTACTGGTACCAGCATACTATTCATACCTGTTCATAAACCAGGACCATGTTTTTTTCCTCCTCTGTTAACTGATCATATGTGTGGGCTGAGGGAGAGGTGGTAACAGAGAATACTTAGGAAATCTGATCACCTGATAATGCAACTTTATCAGGTGGGACCTTTGGGAGCTTCTTAGATTTGTAACTTTGGGGGCTTCTTAGATTTTCCATTTGAAAACAGCTTCACCATCCGATTTTATGATTCAGTGTATCAAATAATGCCCAGTTGGGTTGCAAAGTTACTAGTTGTCCTCATGGTCAGGTGTTTAGTCTCTACCAAGGCTCAATAGTAACCTAAAATTTGCTTAACAAAAGAAGATATATCTGTAGGATCAAGCATTGTTTTACTCCAAAACCCTAGGAAGCTCTGCCAGAAGCTCTGTAAGTCACTGCTGTTCCACAGATAACTTCCAGCACCATTGGGTCTCCTGGATCATGAGAAGTGGCAGGGCAAACTGCACTGCAGCCTGCTCTTGCTACAGAGCCTCCGCTTCCTCCAGACTCCATTCAAACTAGGTAGACTTTTAAGTCACTCACAAAATGGACAGCACAACACATCCAAATGTGGCATATGTTACCTCCCAGAATCCAAAGAGACGCCCCCAAATTTTGTGCCTCTTTGTATTGTGTATTGGATGGGTAGTACATGGGTAGAGACTTGTCTCCCACTTTAAAAGGGGCCAACTGACCTGCCCCCTCTTAGTGGGCCATTGGAAACTTCGACAATGTGGCAGGTCCTGCACTTTTGGGGTTTAGTTTTTGCCTTCTGATGTGAATGTGTGTTACTTAAGCATTTACAACAATGGCTAGAAATAACTAGGACAATTTAGGAAAATTACCCTTAATGTAATGAACCAGTACAGCCTCCTATGGGATATCAAGATTTTCAAGGTCCTCCAGACAATTGACTGAAGAGTTCATTATCTCTGAGCATAGCTATGAAGCTGAACTGCAGTCTTTGCCTTCTGAAGGCAAGCTGCTTTTGATTATCTTTGTTGATGTGGACTGAAAAGAAAGCATTTGTTGAGTCAATACCTGCATTATCCAGTACCAGGAGCTGGGTTGATTTGAGCTAGTAGATCCCACCTCTGAAACTATAGCCCCCACAGATCACCACCTGATTAAATTCATAACAATCTATAGTCACTCTTTATGGTGCATCTGAGATTTGTACCTGGCAAACAGGTGAGTTAAATGAGGCAGAAACCACCTACTTCTAAACCTCTGAAGCCCTTGATGGTGGCACTAAGAGTCATTGCAATCTTCCCAGTGAAGGGATCATGCTCCGGAGTTACGATCCTGGAGGATGTGAATGCAGCAGTTCCTAGCTTTCCAGGCATCTGAGTTCTGGCTTTATTCATCCAAAAGTAGTGGATGCCCAGGACTGCATGTAATATGATTCACCAAGCTTGTTAGAGTCTATCTTAGTGTTAAGCTTGAACAGCATTCTCCAGTGATATTAGCCTACTTTGAAGTGAAAAGTTAAAAAAAAAAAAAGATTAAGGGAAAAGGAAAGATTTCTCTAAGGTCAAGGTCCAAAAGAATGATATATAACCACTGAAGTGTTGTTAGACAAATAGGTCAGATTGTTTGGAGAAACTCTTAAAGTTTCAGTTGAGAGGGAAAAAAATGAAGCATGAAACATAAATATAATCCATTTACCAGCCATGGAGGTTTCCAAGGGTGACTTTTTGCTTGTTTGGATTTTCAGTATAGCCAGAAATATTATTTTTTTCCCAGATACTGCCTCTTTCTCAAAATTAGTAATGTAATAGATATGGTATTTTTCTTTGTACACAATAAAACGGCTCATCTCAAAGTCAGTAGGAAGAGTGACAGTCTTGTCTTAAGACAAGAAAGTCTTGTCTTAATGGGTCTTGTCTTAATGGGTATGTAAGCTTATTTCATAAACTATTAAAGAGGCAAATATGCATCTGGAGGATAATTTGGAGGGGCACATTTCTTTGTCTGATGATGCTATGCTAGTGGCCTAAGACAAATCTGGGCAATTCTTCGAATATAGTTTCATCAGAACTTATTTATAGGTGGTGCTCTTCTTATAGGAAGTTTATAATAAATTCAATCTAGACTACTAATTTTATCTCTTTGTTTTAAAACTTTACTTGCTTTTATGAACATAAAGTGTTTTTTTCCCAAATAACATTGGGTTAAGTTATCTGGGGATATTAACATCCTTTATTTGTCTTATGATTTTGTCACTCTATCTTGTATGATCTGGGCTCTTGATAAACCAGTAAGTTATAGTGATTTCTAGTGAAATAAGGATGGGTTAAATAATAATTAAATAAAATAAAGAGTGTTAACATTCTCTCCAATTCCAATAATCTGTCTTGAAGATGATGAACTGTCACTAGTTCACTCTTGGTCCCCAACACAGAAAATAGGCATACTGACAAAACACAGATTGTGAACTTTGCCTGTTGACATGAAGAATATGTATCTATTCAAAAATATTTACTAAATGCCTAACATGCACGAATATGATGGCAAATATAAGAGTAGCGGTCTCTTCCCACAGAACTTTTAAATGTAAAAAGGGAAAGAGGTAAAACATCTCAGAAAAATGAACTAAATACAATTGTGATAAGTGTTTTACCGGAGAAGCCGTTCTGAGAATGTGTAACACAAGACTTGACCTACACAGGGTGTCAGAGAAGTCTTTTTCTAATAAAGTGAGCTTTAAACTGAAACCTGCCGCATGAGTAAGATTAGTAAAGTGAAAGATGTGTGTGTCATGCATGCACATGCCAGTGAGTGTGTATCAGGAGGAAAGTATTTCAGGGAGAGTGACATAATGCAAAAAAAAAAAAAAGGATGTGAAATGGAAAGTAACTTGATATATATTAGAGAAATCAAAAAAAAGGCTGGAGTAGTGAAAGCATAGAGAGCAAGGGGGAAAGTGTTTTAAATGAGAAGAGAAATTTCATACAGGACCATGAAAGGCAATGCAAGGATTCTGGATTGGATTGGATTGGACTGGATTCTAAAAGCAAGGGGAAGACATTTAAGCATGTTAAGCATGGAACTGGACGTAATCAGATTTGTTATTTGGAAAGATCATACTGGCCTCTGTGTGAGAATGCATGGTATTTTCTATGGAAATTGTAGATCATTAATAGAGAAGCCAAAATGAGCCAACGGGAGGTTGTGGTCCACTCCAGAATGGAAGGGTTCCAGTGAATGCTTGTGGTTCCAATGTGAGTGAGGGGAACGGGAAAGAGTGGGATAAAAACTAGATGGGTAGGAGAGGGGGTAGGAGTACAACTAGAAAAGTCTATAGAGATGGTGGAACAGGGCAAGAGAAACCCAAAAGGTCAAGTATCTTGGTATTTTACCTAGTTTTAAAACTGGATAAATATGAACCACTCTCTTCATTCTTTTAATTGGTAGTTATTGAGCATGTTTCATGTTCAAATACTGGTGGGGCCCGTGAGGAGACATGTATTTTAAGCATCATTAAGCCTCAATTTCTTCTCGTATCGGTTTGGATATGGTTAGGAAAATTGAGCTATTTCAAATATTCCTGGAATAAAAGGGTTCACTATAGGAGTTAGGGTTTACACATCTCGAACAATGACATTCTGGAAGGCTGCAGTTAGAAGATTGGGAAAAGAGTCATTGAAAACTAGAAACTAGAAACACGAGAGTGGGTGTTTTTCAAAAGCACTGTGATAAACCACTGCAAGTTTTTAGTCTTTGGGAAAGATATTTTTCCAGCTTACTGTAGTAAAGAGATAGCTCACAGAGAAATCAGAGAAACCACTACATTTGCTCACAGTGAGTCCCAAAGGATAATGATGACTCCTCCATTCTGCCTTCTGAATGTCACGCAAGTGACTTTTATAGGTAAACTCTATCCCAAAGCCACACAGGAAAGGAGTATCTTGGAATGTAGCTCCTGGCTTCCACTCCACATTATAGAGGCAGCCTTAGAGTAGAGGTGTGTTAGTACAGGTCCTCCATGCAGTTGACTCCAAGATGGAGTTAAATGTGCAGTTTTTATTAGGGGAAATGCCTGTAAGAGAAAAATGAATTGGGAGCTAGGGAAAGCCGGGAGAGATGTCAGACCATGATGCTATTATGATTAGTATATAAAGAGGGAAGGAAAGTTGAGTGGAAATGACATAGGCCACTGTGCAGTCTAATGAAGGTTCGCCAAGGTGTCAGAGAGTCTCCAAGCCAAAGGAGGTCACTAGAGGAATCCCAGGTCTCCCAGAAAGACGTCTACCTTATATCCCTGTCACACTCAGTCACTGACTGACTGGAAGTAGCTCATGGCAAGTGTGGTCTCAATGAAAACGTGGCGATGAATCTCAGAGCACACAGCAGGGGCCCTTCCTCAAGAAGCTCTCTGCAGCTGGACGTTTGTGAAACCTGTTCTCATGGACACTGCATGGAGGGGCTAGTGAAAGGCTGGCATCTAACA
This sequence comes from Aethalodelphis obliquidens, assembly GCF_003676395.1. Taxonomy (NCBI): domain Eukaryota; kingdom Metazoa; phylum Chordata; class Mammalia; order Artiodactyla; family Delphinidae; genus Aethalodelphis; species Aethalodelphis obliquidens. The sequence continues at coordinate 26,803,616 of NW_020837969.1, read as the reverse complement.
GTCTAGCACAGTCCACTCTTTTGTCAACTTCGCATCCATAATACCCCTGTCACCCATGTTTAACTTCTGAAGAAAGACCAGAACAACATCTGGCTGACAGGATGTAGCTCTTCTGACTACAACCAAACACACCCTCATCTTCTCACAAAAATGGAGGCATCGCGTTGTGGTTGCTACTTTATTTACCCTGGGTGATATTTATCACTCTTCTAATAAGTCACAATCCTTTTGATATCCTTTAACTTAAACACTGAGTTATAGAGTTAACCAGTATTAACACATCTTAGATAGAAAGTGAATTGGAGAAGGAAAAAATAAATGGTGTTATATATACACAAAACAATGAAAAATATGCATAAGTAATCCAGTTCTCATTTGAAACTGGCCATAGGCTATAACTTCAACGTGTAACTTTCTTCCTCCATTGCTCATTTCATTTTTCCTTTGCACTCAGCCAGTACCCCAGATGTATGGTTCTTATCCTCACGGATCTGTGCTTTCAGTAGTTTTGCTTGTATTTTGTTATTCAGTTTCTCAGTAATGTTTACTATGGAATATGGGGATACCAAGAGGTTCCCCAGAGAAGCCCTTGGGTCCCAGGCATGCTCCTTTATGCCCCATTGAGTAACACTAGCTCTGTTTCCCCTTGAAAATCAGGATTAGTCACCCAGCCAACATATAAGCTCCTTTGTTTGTTTGAGGCACCCAAAGTGACCAGCTGTCAGTCTCAATTTTTAGGTCAATGAAACCCTTACTGTGTCACCTGGAAGCTTAACAGTTTTGGAAACTAAGACCTTTAATCAAAAGGAACCCAGTTTGGCAGATGAGAAGCAAAAAACTTTTACTGGGTCACTATACGTCATAGTGAGACAATCCATTCTCATTTCCACCCTTGGGTTCCCAGACTCATGCATCCTAGCTACATGTTGGTTCAAATCACACACCATACCCGAAGGACATTATCTAGTCCTGTGAAAGTACTGTAACCCAGGTGGTGCCACAACTGAGCACTTCACTCTTCTACCAGACCACCTCTGAAAGTGACCTCCTGTACTCATTCTCTCAGTTCATGGTGACCAAGGATGCCCCACGTTTAAGACCATTGGTTAGAGGCTGCAGAAACTATACATCTGAAGCACCACAGAGATGTAGAAGATGTGGTTCCCTTCTCTTAAGAAGTTTCCAGGGATAAAACAGTCACATCAATCATCATTTCATAATTAAGAAATTAAAGATGCTTTAATAGAGGCACAAAGAATATACTCTACTGGTTAAGAAGGAGGAAAAAAAAGTCACTTCCATTTTGGAGGTCAGATAAGCCTGCATGGAGAAGAAACGTGGACGTGAGGAGTTGTTCCAGGCAGTGGAAACAAGAGCAAAGGCAAAACAGGCAGCAATTTCAGGAACTCAGGAAGAGCAGGCTGACTTGGATGGAGATAAAACAAGTGTAAGAAACAGGTGGGAAAGGAAGTTTGAAAGGCAAATAGGTATGAGGTTGTTGTAGGAACAGGCATATCTGTCTAATGACTTCTTCCTGTCATGAGAGGCAGTAGGAGCGTTTTCTGTTTGTTTGTTTGCTTCCAGAAAAAAAAAACTGTTGCAGCATATTACAGCAGAAGAAAGGTCAGAGCTGAAACCCTGTTTCTACTGCTCAGCTGTACGGTATGTGCTCAGCTGCACAGCACTAGTACACAGCACAAGTACGTAGCTCTCTGGGCTTCAGCTTCATTGTTGGTAAATGTGGATGACAATACATCCTTCACAAGGTTAAGAGGATGAAATGCCTTCGGTAGTATCTAGTCTTTTCTTAAAGAAGTATGCCTGGAGCTGTGCACTCAACTAGGTAGTGGATCATGATGATGATGAAGCCTGAGGACTATGCGTGGGAGGCGTCAGGTGCGGCTACAACCTGTGACTCACCTGCGCCAGGTCCCACACGTGATTTTGCGACAGAGTTTGAGGTCAGGGCTCCCAGCACAGTGAGAGCAGTGGGCACGAGCAGGTAAGTGAGGGGACTCTTCTTTTCAAACCACAGTTTACTGGATCGTGACCTACGTCTTTTACTTCCTTTTCATCCCCTCATCCTCTAGGGTGAAAAATTACTTTAGGATAGTTTGTTGCAGTCACAGGTAAAAAACAATATACAAGTATGTAATTTCATAACTTCAAATATCAGGTAAAAGTGCCCATTGTTTAAACCATTTTGGAATTTTATACCAGAATCCCCCCTCTCAACGTCCCCCTCCCCAGCACATCTTCTGCCTCATGGAAAGACAACTTAATCACAATGCATCATTATAATAGTATCAATCCTCAAGATCAGTCAGTCAATATAATCAATCATTTTAGTGATAGCTTGCTCTTGTGAGGTACAGGCACTGTTCTAAGTACTGCACATATACGACATTATTTAAATGCACAAAACAACCGTATGAGGTATGTGTTATTTTTATCCCAACTTTACAGATGAAAAAAACTATGATGGAAGAGAATCAAGTAATTGCCAAAGCCTTACGGGCCATACACTTTCCTGGCTCCCTTGAGCCCACCCTGCAGGGCATCCTGGCGTCCCCTGTGGTCCTCCACACACAGTTCCACTAGTATTCCCCACCGCATGCTTTACGTTTCCATTAAAATGAGATCATCTGACTAGCACTCTCCTTAGTTCAGGCCTGTTGCCCTTGTTTTGCCTTTGATAAGTTAAAATACTGTTTCTCTATCTGACCTACGCCCTGCTTCAAATGATATTTCTATATCTCCACTTTTGAAATTTTAAAAACTTGGCGTAAAACCTAGATTTCTTAGCAGTGTAATCCCTCTGCTTCAGTTTCCTGCTCTTTCCCTCTCACTGCATCCAGCACAGGAAGGGGCCTGCATGATTCGTGTATGGGTCCTCGGAGAGGCCCCTTGGCGTGGAGTGTAAGTTTGCTTAACTGCAGCATTTTTTTTTACCTCCTCAGTAGAGTGCAAATTTGGAGTCAGGTTGACTTGTTGGAGCCATTAGAGCGGTCTTCAAAGTCTGCATGGGGAAAAAGAAGAAACATGCAGCAGTAGAGGAATTTAAGGAAAGATCAGAGATATTTTATTAAATTTTGATATACATGAAAACCTTTCTCTTTGCCTGCCCATGAAAGCTTTATCTACCTATCTGTCTGTCTGTCTGTCTGTCTATCTATTTATCCATTTATCCATCCTCTCCCTCTCCCCCGACACCACACTAATATATTGGAGTTGGAAATTTTCAGGGGGGGCATGCAAAGTTTGGGTTCAAGTTGGGCTAAGTCAAGAGCCAAGGCTACCCAGGTCACCAGCCACATCTGGGTTACGCTGTCAACATCTTAGTATGAGCTAACATTTATCTAGCATTGATTATGAGTCAGCCACTATCTAAATATTTTAGATATATTAACTTACTTAACCTTCACAATAACTCTGTAAGCCAGATTATTACCAGCTTCCTTTTACAGATGGAGAAACTGAGGCACAGAGAAGTTACGTGCTTGCTCCAGGTCACAGTTAGGGTGCAGGAGAGCAAGAATTTGAACCTCACTTGTTTTGGAGACCATGCTGTTTACCACCTTGCTGTACTCCCATGATTTCTGAAGTCCTATTACTGCTGTATTACACTTGTTTTTTCTCCATCTCAGAAACATAATCCCAGACACCTACTGGCATGACTGCTTAGGCTTTATTCATTGAGAACTGCCCATCCTCCCCGCAAGATATGTGCCCCTCACAGCATCTTCCTACCATGGGATTCTGACCGCTTGGACACATTTGCTTTCACCAGGGACTGGAACCTGACCTAAGAAAGGCCAACAAGATTCTCAGAGCTGGGAACTGACAGCGAACAGTGGAAACAGCACAAATTCAGGGAAGGTTCGTGAACTCCTGCTGTTAAGATTCCCAGGCTGCTCTGGTTCCCATCTTCCTGAGTCCTGAATATTAATAATGTCCTTGGATTTTGTGTGGCCCCTGAGACTCTTTCTCATAGATTTCCTTTATGAATAAGCCAGTTTGGGGGCTTCCCTGGCAGTCCAGTGGTTAAGACTCCATGCTTCCAAGGCAGGGGGCATGGGTTTGATCCCTGGCTGGGGAACTAAGATCCCATGTGCAACGCGGCACAGCCAAAAAAAAATAATCCAGTTTGAGGTGGGCTCTGTGACTTGTAAGCAAGGATCTTATGTAGGACATCATGCCTCCCACTGGCATTGTGCACACAGCCTACCTGTCAAAGACTTCTCCAGGGATAAATATTATTTTGCTAAGCCACTCACATGCTATTATTCTTCCCTCAGTAAAGGGAAGGCATGCTCCAATACACACCACAAAAGGAGCTTTAGCCATATTTCACTTTTTTTTCTATCAATTGTTTTCTTATTTTATAGCTAGACATTTCCTTTAGGTATTTCAACACATATTTACTTTTATGAAATATAAATATGCTATGGAATCTAAATCTTATAACTAAATCCAGAAGGCATCATTGCTCAATCAAACTGAAATAACACTTATTGCCTTGAGATATTACTGAGGCAAACCCTTCTAAACCATGGTGCACCCATTCCATAGCGAAGGGCACAGACAATGACAGTTGTGAGTAGAGGCACTTAGCAACAGTAGCAGTAGTACTAAAGCAAAGCTGAGCAGGGAAGATCATAACTCCACTCTTATACCATTTTGTACTTTAACAGAAGAAAAACACATTTATCTCATAAAGTGAAATTTTGAAATGCATGTTTCATTTGATTTAAAATTCAAACCAATCAGCTTATCAATTAATACCTATGTTTAAGAAATTAATTAGGTGCCGGGTGCAATACTAGGCTATTTTAGTATTTCTATTCTTTTTTGGCTCTTTTAACTTTCCAATTTATCTTTGCCCGTTGCTCACACTGAAATCAGCAAAGATCAGTACTATGAGTGCCTTTACTTTTCTTTTTAATTGAAGTATAGCTGATTTACAATGTTGTGTTAATTTCTGCTGTATAGCAAACTGACTCAGTTATACACATATATATTCTTTTTTAATATTCTTTTCCATTATGGTTTATCCCAGGAATGTGAATACAGTTCCCTGTGCTATACGGTAGGACCCTGTTTATCCATTCTATATGTAATAGTTTGCATCTGCTAACCCCAAACTCCCAATCCATCCTTCCCCCACCCCCTCCTTGGCAACCACAAGTCTGTTCTCTATATCTATGAGTCTGTTTCTGTTTCATAGATAGGTTCATTTGTGTCATATTTTAGATTCCACATATAAGTGATATCATACGGTATTTGTCTTTCTCTTTCTGACTTATTTGTCTTAGTATGAGAATCTCTAGTTGCGCCTTTACTTTTGATTATACCAAGGTTGCTCAAGAGGGGGAAGTTCACGATGAGGAGGGACTGACGATCACTAGTGCTCATACATCTCTCTCCATCTCATGGTTCATTCTTTACATGCCACATTTGGGGCTGTATCTACAGTTTTCTTTTGTATCTAAACTTTCAAGTTCAAAATGTTGCTGCCACCTTTTCTTTTGCCTCTCTGAGCCTCCTAACTAGCGTGACCAAGGAGGGACAAGCAAACCTTAGCTTCCCTTTAGTGAAGTGGTTTTCAACCAAGGCCACTTTGTCCTTCAGAAAACATTCAGCTATGTCTGGAGAAATTTTGGTTGTGTCCCATGGGTGGAGGGCAAGTGCTACTGGCAACCAGTGGGTAGAGGCCAAGGATTCTGCTATACAACCTCCAATGCACAGGACAGCACCTCCACCCACAAAGGTCAACAGTGAGGGGGTTGTGAGACTCTCTGTAGTGTTACAGTGAAGGCAGTGCAGTGAGATGGTTAAGAGCGTGAATTTTAGAGCCAGACAGAGTCTGGCTCTTCCATTGACTGGCTCTGATGTTATTGGCAAGATAGTTTTCCTATCTGTGTCTCAATTTTCCTATCTACGTCTCAATTTTCTTATCTATTAAATAGAGTAATAATTAGCATTACTGTGATTTTCCCAAAGAAACTTTTCTAGGAAATGCAGGCAAAAATAAAACAAACAAAAACTGAACGCAAAAGCACACAAGTAGACACACATACTGAGTCACAATTCCTTATCCTAAGACCATGAAGCCCAATCAAAAGGCCTGCTAGACCCATCTTACTGTTTTCCTTGCCTCAGTTTGTGTAGAGCACAGGTGTGGCAAATTCAAGTGATTACAGGGGCAAGACAGGTAAAATATATGGCACAGGTGGCCTAATGTTGGCATTTTAACATATAGGACTGTCTTCACTTCTACAAAGAGAGAAACTCTCTCCCATTTTTCTTGAATCAGGTGGCTCTTTTGTTTCCCTAGTGTTGACAGAGACATGGATACAGAGAAATATTTCTCTCCCATAATCCATCCAACATTACAATAAAAATCATAAATGGCAAGTAACACTTGGCTGCAATGCTGGGGAGATAGTTGTAGGGTATGTGTGCCAACTGAAGAAGGCGGCCTTGAAAGGGCAGCCGCTATTCAAGTTTGGACAATTGTCGAAATACGGGAATACAGGTCCAGTGGATGCCAAATCGTTTCACTTTTTGGCAAGGGCCACAATTCTGGATTCTTATGTGAACTCTCTTGATATTTAAATATTGGCTTATATTGTTGAAAAATTGTTCTGTGGATAAAACAAAACATGGCTGAGGACTAAATGCTACTGTCTCTAATAAAACAAGGACTTTTTTCTACCTTTCAATCTCATTATCATTACTCAAAATTCTCAGCACTGTCGATTGCATTTATTCATTCAACAATTATTACTGAATGTCTGCTGTGGATCCAGTGCTATTTTATGTGCTAGGGATACAGCAACGAAGAACGCAAAATGCCTGCCTTATGAAGCTTGCATTCTTGTGAGGTCTTCTGTGGGAGGCCTCAAAAGAGAAAGCCATTTGAACAGAGACATAAAGAAGAGACGAAAGGAAACTTACTGATGTTTCAGAAGTTCCAGGTGATTGGTACAGAAGGTGCAAAGGCCCTGAGGCAGATGGATCACTTAGCAGAACTGAAGAACAGCTAGGAGGCCAGAGCACAGTGAGTAGGGACCAGTGTGGAAGGGCCTGTGGGCTATGGCAAAGGTTTGGATTTTGTTTGGATTTTGTTTGGATTTTGTTTCCAGCAGCAGATGGGAAGTCAATGGAAGAGTTTGAGCAGAAAAGTCACATGTTTCCATTTATATGTCATTAGGATTACTCTGGCTTTATTGAGAATAGATGGTAGAGAAACAACCTATTTATTGATACATTGCTCTCAGAAGAGTTGAGGCTGAATCTTGGTAGCAGTCAATTGTGAAAACAGCTGAAACTGGCTCTTCAACTTAATGCCACTTTTCCCTAATCCTCCCCATTAAAGTAAGTGCTCCCTGTGGAAGAGGCCGTTTCTCTCACTTAAAGGCACATTTTAAAGATTCCCAGGCATTGTATTCTTTTTCCTCTCTAGAATCTTCCAGATCTCATAGCTTTGCACCTGCCCTTCTACCCCTTTGAAAGGCTCTTTATGGATGTGACTCTCGGATAAAATGGACTCTTCTCTCCCTAAGCTCATTTTTACCCCAGGAAGCTATCTTGTTTTACTCTCCATTCCTTTTCTTATCCTTGGATTTTGGAATCATGTCTTAGCACCTGTGCTCCGCAGCCCCAGGCTCCACTTGGTCTGGAAGAGACCTGAGGGAGACTCTTGCATGCTGAATGATATTTATTCCTGGCCGTCTCTTCTTCAGTCATCAAAAGGTGGGTAACTGCGCGTCTCTTACTCTCTTGATCACTACACCACCTCCGGATAGCGTTCCTGTTTTCCTCTTAACACGTGTTTTCATTTCCTCATTTCATTAAGAACACAAGCTCTGAAGACTATCAAGGTTCAAATGCTGGCTTTTTCCTGTTCGTGGGTCCCTAGGCAAGAAACTCAACCTCTCTGAGTTTCCTTCTGTGTTAAATTGGGGATACCAGGACTCATCTCATAGGACTGTTGTGAATATTAATTGAGTTAATACATGTAAAGTACTTAGAACAGTATCTGACACAGAGTTTTCTTTTAATAAATGTTAGTTATTGTTATTCTTATTGTTCCTTTTCCCTTTCATTATTTAGATGCTTTGAAAAGTATTGCATCTTTCAATGCATATTTAATGTGTGTACCTACTGCTCAATAAATCAGTATTTAAAACTAAAAAGAATAGTGTCGTAGCTTACAGAGGTTTAAATATTCACTGAATGATATGACCACTATTAGCAAAACGTCACTTGAATTGAGTGACTTTTTTTTTTAACAGGAGGAAAAGAGAAGGATTTTAATTTAAATGAATCGAAGCTATTCTATTTCATAAGACCCTGCCAGGATACGTATGTAGCTTCAGAATTTTAAGTGGAAAGAGGCCACCTCCCATGAATCTACCTTTAGTATACTTATATCTGGCCCATGTTGGACAATTAGGTCCCTCATGGGGTATGGACAAAAGGGGGGTGGGGGATGGAATGGGAAGGAGGATGGATGCAGCTTTTTCTTTTGTCTTCAGAAAAAATAATGGCTCCAAGAGATCAGACTTAGTCTCCTTTTAAGGAGAAAGGTGTGGAGAGACAGAGCAGAGGGATGAAAGAAAGCTAGAAGGAAAAGGAATAGCCTGAATCACTTAAAAACTTCATAATGAGTTTTATAATTGGTATTTATTTATGATTTCCGTTCTCTAGGGAATTCAATGGGTAGAAATCTGGCATACAAAACAAATACAAGGCAATCTTTGCTTTTTATAGGATTCAACACAGGGATGCCTTTTAGGCAAAAGTTCCTTAGGTGTATTTAAAAGCGAACTCAAATTGCAGGAAAATCAGTGTGCAAACAGCTTTCCAGATCTCTCCTTTATTTATTAATTTATTTCATTGTCATCTTATCAAATGATAACTAAATCCTCTGGAAACCCTGTTACATCCTGAATCCTTATCTTCAAATTTCTGAATGAGCAATGATGAAGAGATTCAGGGAAACAGGTGATACCAGCATTTGAAAAGATTTTGAAAACGAGCAGGAAACTCACCAAGAGCTTGTTCATCCCTGATGGAGGGTTCATCCTGTATGATTTACAGTGTAGACCCAACTAGACAATCATTTCAGGGGTTTCTACTTGTGGTGAAGTGAGACACAGCCCTTCTAAAGATCACTTTTCTCTGAGCCCTATTACCTGGACTTATAAATTTTCTCCCTTAATGTTATGTATATTTAAATAAAATGTTTATACATGTTTAAATGAAAATATACAGTTAAACGAAAACACATGATGAAACGGAAATACATGTGAAAATAATTGAGGCTGACCGATGGATTAACACCATCCAGACTCAATGCTTTTTAGGAGGTGGTTCAATTTTTCTATCGGTTCGTTTATAAATCTGCTGCTTCCAGTTGCAAAATGTAGTAATTTGGTTTAACCACTGGCCTGGTGTGCTACATCTTCCTCTGAGCTGAGCACTTTCCATCTCTGCATGTCTTCCTATTAAATATTTATTATCAAACAATGTTGGAAATCAGATGAGATTTTGCATCCAACTAAGACACAAATGTCCCATGCGGAGCTCCTCCCCTAATTAAACCTCCAGATACTGTCCTTGTAATGAACACTTGACTGAAGAACATGAAAGAACTACGAAAGTTTCCTGACTAGGCCAGAATGTATTTCCAATGCCATTACATTTTTTTTTTCTAAGTTGGTGAGAAACACTACTATGAACCTTTTTCTTTCCTCCCTTAATTCTTAGGTGATACATCAGTTGCCTTTGCTTCAATACAGGGTATAAAGGTGATATACTTATTAGAACAAACTTATTTTCTTTATTAATTTTGACTTTTATTTTTGGAGTGCTGAGATTAGGAGTAGAAGACAAAAGTATATTTCACATATGAGAGAATTTGATCAAACAGTCTTTTATTTGAGTTATAAAGGAAAAAAATTATTCCCTCTAACATTGGCTTTCCTGCCATGTGTTCACAGTGTGAGCCCAGATTCTCACCAAGAAGACATGATTAGAATGCCTTTTGAAGGGTAAGGTTAAGTTCATTCTAAAGTAGACATAACTCATTGGTCTGTTTTCTTCTCTGGCATTCTGGTAACAGCTCAACTGGCACCAAATCTACATTTGTAACTCTCCTTCCTCAAAAGAATCCCAGTTAGGGCCAGGAAGGTCAATGTATGGAGACCAGAGTCTTTGAAACACAATGACCCTCATGTACAAAACATTGTAACTTTCTCTATATTTTACATGATTGCATCTTACTCTTGAGAAAAATAATCTTGTTAAGTCATAGTAACTAAGGCTCCCATTAGGCAACTCAGCATGTAAATTCTCTACCAACTCCACATCCCTTCCCATTATGGAGACCAAATGCAGGGGAAACCGTGGGGAGAATGGCCTTTGGTCTTCTCTCGCACACGTGGTCCTCCCTACATCTCTGGAGGCATCCGTCACCTTGCTGGGTCTCTGCATCCCTCGGTGTTCTTTGCTGACGTCTTCTGAGACGTGGTTCTTTGCTGACGTCTTCTGAGATGCTGGGTCTCTGCATCCCTCGGTGTTCTTTGCTGACGTCTTCTGAGACGTCCTCCCTACATCTCTGGAGGCATCCGTCACCTTGCTGGGTCTCTGCATCCCTCGGTGTTCTTTGCTGACGTCTTTTGAGACATGGGTTTCCTTTGGGTTTCTTATTAGCACTTGCTGCTTATTCCAGGCTCAAACAGCCACGACACATTTTCTGCTGTCAAAATATCTCACAATGTAATGACTTCTAGTCTTCATTCCAAGCCTTTATAATGGGGTCCAATAGCAGGATGGGTTTCATTAAAGACACTGAAGAAGATTTTAAGAAATTATTTTTGTTTACCGATCTTAGCTGTATGTAAATCTTGAGCTGCTTCACATGGTTACCCCTTTCTATGCATTGTCTTCTGCTTTAAATGAAGGCGTCATTAATATTTTGACATGAGATACAGAACAGATGCCAGGCATAACTTTTCTGCCAATAGAGCCGATATTTGGGTGAATGAGAAATTGGCACAAAGTGATAAACAAGAAGTATCAGCCACTTTTCCTTCCTGCAAATGAAAAACATGAGTCCAGGGAAGGGGGATGGTACTTGAAGCAACTTTGCAGCCAACTGATTGCCCTGGAAATTAATGTCTTAGTGAAGCAAGTTTGAGTCAGCATTTCTTTAAGAAGGTCCAGGCTATTTTTCTATAATACTTGTATATATTTGTGCACATAGCAGATATTCAGTTTAAGCCTTTATTGTAATTAACACTCTCAGTGCCTAGTACAGTGCCTGGCACATAAAAGGAACTCAATAATATTTGTCAAACAAGAGACAAACGAATGAATGGATAGTCATCACGCTGTTTCTACCTGGAGGTGAAGATGCTAGAATGAAGCCTTTGAGTTCAGCTTTTTCAGAAGTCAGGAAAATGGATGGACCTAGACATTATCATACTAAGTGAAGTTAAGTCAGACAGAGAAAGACAAATATCATATGATATCACTTATATGTGGAATCTAAAAATAGCACAAATGAACTTATTTACAAGACAGAAACAGACTGACAGACATAGAAAACAAACTTATAGTTACCCAAGGGCAAGGAGGTGAAGGGAAAATTGGGAGTATAGGATTAACAGATACATACTACTATATATAAAATAGATAAAAAATGAGGATTTACTGTATAGCACAGGGAACTCTGTTCAATATCTTGTAATAAACTATAATGGAAAAAAATAAAATATATATATTATTTTAAACTAAATCACTTTGCTGTACACCTGAAACTAACACAATATTGTAAATCAACTATACTTCAATAAAAGATAAAAATAAATAAAAAATAAAAAGTCAAGAACATTTTAGAAAATGAAGGAAGAGAGGGAAAAGGGCATGAAAATCAGAGCAGAGAAGAAACATGACTCCATAACACAGGAGCTAAAGGAGAAATTTTTCAGATTTTTCTATGACATTCACGGTTTACTTATTATTCTTAGAAAGCTTTGGCTCTCTCTATAAAAATGTCTTATGACTCTTCCTCTATTACCTATGTCTTGCTCTCTTTATTTTGTTGCCTTGTTAAATTTTCCCTTTCATGCCTAGTTGCTTTTATCTTTCAACAGCTCAAGAGCAAGGAAAACCAAGGAAGCATACGAAGGACATTCAGAATTGCAGGAAGAAGAGAGCAGAGGAAAGGGTTGCCCTTGCCCACTCCTTTCAGAGATGTTCCAACGTCAAATATCCTGCTTTATCAACACACAAGGATGCTTCTTTTAAACTCAAAGAGGCATCCACATTCATGTTAATCCTTGATTATAAAGTGCTCTCCTTCAAGGGTCAGCAGAAAGCAAAAATCCAAAACAAAAACACCACTCTTTTTTTATACTGAGATCTGGAAAAGCACTCCCCCCCACTCCCCACCCCCCCACCCAAAGGTGGAAATTCTCTAATGATGACAGGAAACAATAGTTCCCCTTCTACTGGTCTTGGTATTTACAGACTCCTACGGCCCCGAGGCTGAGGGCAGCCCCCTGTAGGCAGAAGGGTGATTTTTGGGGCTCACAGTTCTCTGCAACCCTTCCTCACCAGTTCACTGCTCAGACAGCACCTGCACTAAATATTTTTATGCCAAGGCCATGAAAATCCAGGGAGTGCAGCCGTCCTCAAAATTTCTCATTTCTTTCCTGCCATGGCAAGGTCACTAGGTGGCCACGCAAATGGCTGTGGGATAGACTGCATATGGCAGGACAGGCAGAAAACAGGAAAGGGATTATATCGAAATGGCATCGAGGCCCTTATAGAGACTTCCTTCTTACTACGGCAATTCACAGAGGTCCTTCAGCACAGGTCAAGCAAATGGGCTTCTTTGCAAAATTCTGAAAGCTTTTCCCTTATCCACCCTTGGTTCTGCCTACTGTTTTAGGAGTGTGTAAACATGTGGTTTTACCTCTTGGTTTCAGAAGAACAGTGCTCTTTCCTCAGAGTGTAATGCTCTCTACTCCACGCTTATCAGCTCTGTGAATCTCCAATCTCTAGGAACCTGTTTCTTCCTGAAGGTGCAGATGATCTCTGCTCACCTCATGAAGTTGGTATAAATGTCAAAAGGAAATAATAAATGGGGGGGGTGCTTTCCAAATCTACACAAAGGGCAAATGTATGTGATGAGTATTGATTCTATGTGTCACATTTTTTTTTCCCCTAGAATTTTTCAAAGGCCAAACTGGATGCTGCTGGTATCAACCTGGGGCTCGATCCTAATTTACACAAATGAGACCCAGGCCCTACCATGAAAGCTACTTGACTGAAAAGTTCTCTCTATGTAGAGTTCCTGAGCAGAACTACTACTTCAAAGGACAAATTTCACTGGACGAAGAGGAAGGCTACAATACCCCTAAGAAATAAGTTACAGCAAATTCTTGCTCCTGGTCAACTGATGGAGGATTTTCTCAAGCTTTTAAAATTGCCTGTTTCTCTAATATTCAAGCCCTCTTTTCCATTTTCCTTTAAAAACATTTTCCTCCTAATGCTTCTTTTTCAGTTTCACATTTTTCAACTTTACATTCTAAGTTCCTCATTCTATTCTCCATCCTTAATCCATTTTTCTTTTACATATTTAACTTTTTATCTCTTGGACTTTAGCCTCTTATCTTAATTTTTTTATTTTCTTGACTTTCATGTGTTTCTTTTATCTCATTGGCTTCTTGCTCTTTATCTTTTATTTTACATCTCATCTATTTTATCTTATTATTTTTAACTTTTAACCTTTTAATTTTATTGGAATTTGAATTTTTTTATTTTTAACTTTGACTTGATTCTTTTTATACTCTCAGTATTTCAGTTTTAATTTCCACTGGACCATTTACCATACAGTCATTATTCTTAAAGAGTAAAAAAGTAAGTCTTTCTCCTTTAAGATTTATTCTTATTTTTAAATTTGTTTTTATAATGACTGGCCAGGAGGATGGCTGACGGTGAGGTGGCATAAATGAGAATCTGAACCTGTGATTTCCTCTGAACTGTTTCTCAAGGCTCCCTTAGAGGTGTTTCACTGGTTAGGCTGAGTTAGTCACACAGCTTACACAGAAAATCAAGAGAGCTGGAGGCTGAGCCTTCTCTTTTCACATCAGTACATATGATTTACCCAAGGGATGTTGCTTCCCACCACTGATCCCTCCAGTGCCTACATGAGTTTTGGTGTGCTCATAATCCCTAAGAATAAAACTTTTTTTGGCTGACTTACCTGGAAGACCCAAACCCAGCCCACAACCCTATAATCTTCCCCATTTCCAGTATTAAACCCACTTTGGGTCAGATGAACAGAGATAGAGATGGAGCAATGTACTCTACTGGGAATAGCTGGTTTCAAAGACCTAAGATGCAGAGCAAGCCCAAGAGCTCTATTTTCTAAAATTTAGGAGACTCCCTAGAGCATTTATTATCTCTCTCAGATGATGACTGGTTGAGAGATGAAAGATAAAGATCTATAGGTGTCATTTTCTCAATAAATCTGATATTATTTGTGTCCAAGAGGTGAGATTTTAGAACAGTTAATATTCTGCTCTCCTGACTTTAGAATTTATTATCTCATTGGCTATCAAGGAAAAAAAACTATGACATCTCCGTCATCCTTAAGGATCCTACCATTGAATGGCCCATGTCATATGACCTGAATCTGTTCATCCCTTCCTTAACTGGTTTCCTACAAATGAAGAGGTGATTTTTTTCATAACAGTTATATTATTCTTTTAAGGATCTTAGCGCTGGTGAAACATATGATTTTTGATAATCTTTTACTACTTAGCCAACATAATCCATGGTAGAGTTAATAATTTCTGCTTTGGAAGCCACTGGGGATTGATGAGGAGAAGTGGTAAATTTCTTAAAAGCCATTATTTGAGAGTTACAGATATGCTTTCAATATAAAATCTCTCATCAAAGTCAGTCATGAACTTCAGTATCATAAGTCATTAGGGAAATACAAATTAAACCACGATGAGATATCACTCATCAGAAAAGCTAAAATTAAGAAATGAAAACACCAAATGCCGGCAAGGATACAGAGAAACTGGATCATTCATACATTGCTGGTGGGAATGTAAAATGGTGCAGCCACTCAGAAGTAAGGCAGACAGAGAAAGACAAATATCGTACAATATTGCTTATATGTGGAATCTAAAAAAAAAAAAAAGATGCCGATGAACTTGTATACAGAACAGAGATAGACCCTCAGACATAGAGGACAAATTTATGGTTATGTTGTGGGGAGGAGAGGGAGATAAATTAGGAGTTTGGGATTGACATAAAGACACTACTATGTATAAAATAGATAGCCAACAAGGACCTACTGTATAGCACAGGGAACTATACTCAATGTTTTATAATAGTCTATAACAGAAAAGAATGTAAAAAATGTGTGTGTGTGTGTGTGTGTTTATGACTGAATCACTTTGCTGTATACCTCAAACTAACACAACTTTGTAAATCAACTATACTTCAGTAAAAAAAAATTTTAAAAAATGGTGCAGCCACTCAGGAAAGCAGTTTGGAAGTTTCTTCAAAAAACTAAATATGGAATTCCCATACCACTCAGCAATTGCACTCCTATGCATTTATCCCAGAGAAATGAAAAGTTATGTTCACACCAAATCCTGTACACAAATGTTTACAGCAGCTTTGTTCATAACAGCTGTAAACTGGAAACAACCCACATGTCCTTCAGTAGGCAACTGGTCAAACAAACTGTGGTACAGCCAGACCATGGAAGACTACTCAGCAATGAAAAAGAATGCACTACTGAGGGCAGTGTGAGGGCTCCCTGTGATGATGGAAATGTTCTGTACGTTGACTGGATCAATGCCAATATCCTAACTGTGATACTATAATTTAGTTTTGCCAAATATTTCAACTGGGAAGAACTGGGTAAAGGGTACATAGGAACTCTCTGTACTGTTTCTCATAACTGTGTGTGAATCTATGATGATCTCAAAATAAAATTAATTTAAAAAGTAAATATGTACTCAGTGATGAATACAATTTAGTGGTATTAGATGTACATAAGTTAAGTATTCAAAAATATTTCTATGCTGGAGTTTGGTGAATCAGCTTTGTCTTCACGGATTGGGCTCAGGTCTAATTGACGTTTCCCACTCTGGAGCCTGGGCCCACGGTAATGGCTGAGGCATACAAACACCAGTGGAAAAATTTAAGGCCACTTGCAACCTAAGCTTGGAACTGGCACTGTCACTTTTTCTTCATTCAATCAGCCAAAGCAAGTCACAATGTCAAACCCAGAGTCAAAAGGTGAGGAAATACATTTCACTTCTTACTGACAGGAACCATCAAATGAGATGTCTAGAGGGAGGGATGAAGAATCCATTAATGCAATCGTCCATGTATAGTAACAAGAGTGAAGGCAGAGTAGGCAGGCACAGATTAAGGTAAGTGAAATGAAGTAGATGTTATTTTCTCATTGTTTCTATTTCCTCAGAAAAATAAGAATCAAAGTCATGAGCAAAGATTGAGAATGTTTTAAATGCTTGTAGAAAGAGAAGATACCAATGGTCCCAGGAAAGGGGAGAATTCATGGACCAGAAATATAATACAACTACTGAGCTGAACACATGGACAAGTTCAAAGTGAGACCACTCGGCACGTGTTTCCTCCGAGGCTCATCAGCTGGGCGGATGCTGCAAATGATTAGCCTGATGGCTGCACTTAGCCAGGTTTGGGATTTTGCCAGGGAGTAGAAACAAGTGAGTAGAAACAAGTGAGTAGAAACAAGCAGGGAGTTAAGGACACATGCATGGAACATGGAATTTAAGCTGGGTAAGGAAGGAACCAATGACATTAAAGGAATGGGTTGCTGTGAAAATTTAATAGGTTCAATGGATTGAAGATCCCAGTAGGGTCAAAGAATTATAAGAGTCAGGGTGCTTAGATGAAGTGAGCTCAAAAGATAGAATGTGGAAATCAGAAGGTGGGATGCTTGAAACTGAGGAGATGGAGGGAGTGCGGTGATTGGTAAAGTCAAGATATAAGGTATAACTATCTAAGAAAGTGGCTGAGGTTGGGTGAAGTGCAAGGTCACTAGAAGAGAGGAAGGTCAGGGTCTGAGACAATAAAGATTTTGAAGGGTCAGAATTGAGGCTACTAAAAATCACCCAAAATCGTCCTGTGACTAGTGGTTGACAGCATGAGCCATGAGCTGAAAGAGTCAGGGAATGAGAGTGAGAAAACTGGGGTGTAGAGGTGACCTCAACTAGGAGGCATGGAGACCAGCAGAGTTCGCATTAGCTTCAAAGCTAAAAGCCTTTACAGCATCTGGAGGACTATGGTCCGAGAAGATCTTGAAGGGCAAGGAGGACACAAGTACACAACCTAGCCCAGGGTGAGAAAATGGGTGGGAGACGGACCAGCTGCCAGCAGAGAGAGCTACCGGAGACAAACAGCACTCTCCTCCCTGAGCCAAAAAGAATATGGAACCGAGGCGTTCAGAGAAGGGTCTGAAAATAAAGGAGATGTAGCTGATGAGGGATCCTGAGTTTCAGAGGGCACCGTGCAAAGGTGGCAGGCATTGAGAGAGGGTGGAAGATGCGTTCAGATTTGGGGATGTTGCGGGACCAGAGTTCAGAGCGTGAGCGAAAAGCTATGAGTGCTGAGTTTCTTGGTAGCAGTGGGTGATGGTAGCAGACAGGGTCAGAGGGACTGAAGGGGTTCCTCTTCTGGTGGCGGCGGGGGCGGGGAGTGTCCCAGGAGACTGAACGGAGCCCTGCACAGAGCCAGGCGGACCTGACTTCCCTCCTGCCTATGGCAACTTGAGGTCAAGGGAAGGGTATTGACAGTGGGAGGAGATCCCTGCCCCCCTCCCAGGTCTTCTTTCACCCTGAGAACAAAGAGTCTGGATTAGAGACCACCCGTTAAGTTGTAACATTGGTTTGGCTGCCTGGAATCCATCAGCGCTCATTAGTTAAGACTTGAGAGGTTAGAGGAAGGAGAAGATTCAGATGTCCTGGGGGAATTTCAAACTCTTTCCCTGTTCTGTGGTTAACCGAGGACTTTTAACTCTGCCTTGAAAAAGGATATGAATAGACAATCCACTAAAGAAAGACGACCAAGAGCCCATAAACATAGAAAAAAAAAGTTTAACCTCTCTATACTCAAACACATGCAAATTAAGAATACAAGGAGATAACGGTTTTCAGCTGTCAAATTAGCAGTGATAAAAATAATTATAACATTTAAAACTGGTGGAGTAAGGTCACAAGAGCAATATTATAGCTACCAGTATAAATTATTGTAACTTTTCTGGAAAATAGCAACATTCTTTTAAGCCTTAGGGCTTCCGTGGTGGCACAGTGGTTAAGAATCCACCTGCCAATGCAGGGGACACGGGTTTGAGCCCTGGTCCGGAAAGATCCCACATGCCGCAGAGCAACTAAGCCCGTGCGCCACAACTACTGAGCCAGCGCTCTAGAGCCCGTGAGCCACAACTACTGAGCCCACATGCCTAGAGACCGTGATCCGTGACAAGAGAAGCCACTGCAATGAGAAACCCGCACACCACAATGAAGACCCATCGCAGCCAAAAATAAATAAAATAAATTTTAAAGACTTAAAGAACGCACCTCTTTTGGTCTACTAATATTACTTCTAAAAATCTATCTGAAGAAATTTATCAGAAGGTTTGAAATGTTTATAATATAGAAATGTTTCCTTCTACATAATTTGTAAGAGTTAAATTAGAATAAATATATAAATTAAAAATTTAAAAAAAATTTAAACTTTATGGCCCATTTCTTTTGGCTGCGCCACCTGGCATGTGGGATCTTAGTGACCTAACCAGGGATTGAACCCATGCCCCCTTCAGTGGAAGCATGGAGTTCTAACCACTGGACTGCCAGGGAATTCCCTATGGTCCATTTCTATGATGGGAAACCATGAGACCATCGAAAATCATACTTTCAAAGAGGTATTAATGAAATAAATACACACTCATAAAATATTTTGTTAACAATGTAACAACTTTGTTAACAATGATATAACAAAAACAAGACAGCATGTGTAATTCATAATTGGTTCTCAAAATTGGTATAGATCAGGATCACCTGGAGAATTTATTAAAATCACAGATGTCCTGGTCCCATCCCATACCTACTGAATCAGAATCTGAAGTTAACTGTGAAGTAGGAATATGGACAATTACAGTAAAAAAACCACATGTTTTTAAGAGGAACACAGTGCTTTTATAATCAGGAAAAATGCAGTAAATCTCATTTGGTATTCTGGCCCTTGAAAACAAGGTTTCCCTTCCAACTCATTATCAACAGATTGCTGATGCTCTAAAATCAGTCCTGTCCTCAGAACACATCAGTCAACAGGAGACTTTTGTTCTAGACAGAGTTAAGTTTAAGAACTAGCAGGTAATAAAATAAAACAATATATATTGGGCTTCCCTGGTGGCGCAGTGGTTGAGAGTCCGCCTGCCGATGCAGGGGACGCGGGTTCATGCCCCGGTCAGGGAGGATCCCACATGCCGCGGAGCGGCTGGGCCCGTGAGCCATGGCCGCTGAGCCTGCGCGTCCGGAGCCTGTGCTCCGCAACAGGAGAGGCCACAACAGTGAGAGGCCCGCATACCAGAAAAAAAAAGAAAAAAAAAAAATATATATATATATTAACACTGCAAAATACTAAGAACGCCTCTAGGATTTTTATTCTACTTAAATTTTATTGTAAATCTCAAAAACATAAAACCTCAGGTGTAATCACAATATGCAGTAAAATCCAAGACTTTGGTTGGACAACAGATCTGGGATGGGAGTGATGTAAAAGTACAGATCCTAGTGACACAGAGGAGATGGTTTTCCCAAGCTTCACAAAGCAGGCCGACTGCCCCGAACTTCATAAAGCTAAAGCCACCTTCTGACTAGGTGCTGACAGTATTTGTTTATTTACATGATTGGAAGAAAACTCAACAAACTTAAAAAAAATATGGAGTTGATTTCCTGCTCTTACACCTGTCTAAATACCACTCTTCACGGTTGATGGACACACATCCTCGCCAATTTATTTACCTTAAAAAACTCCACAAACATCATCTGGTTTGCTAGAATCCATTGTAGAACTTATCAATTTTGTTTTTAAATAAGAATTTATCAATTTTGTAATAAGCCAACCTTATTCCTCCTAATTGGCTGCCATAGCTCGTTAAGTATTCCATATAAAACATTTGCCAATTCTCTTACTGATCCTTGCGTTGTTCATTCTAAGGCTGATATTCTGCACAAGAGGGAAACAAGCTTGATGTACAGTTATATTGCTGTTGACCCCCAAGTAATGGCACTACTTATCACCCTACGTAGAAATCCTCTGGAAGAAACTAGGCTATAGCTGTTACTGACATTTCCACTTTCTTCGTCTCTGTTGACATCAATTGTTGCCAGGTAAACTGCAGCAGCTCAATATAAACTCTAGTTACGAATTATCATTGTTCATACAAAACCTTTATCATAATATTAGACGAGCTATATCAGATAACCATTCAATATTTAGCAATTAAAAAATGGAGATGTGTTTTGCACCTCCATTCTTTAATCTGTTCCTCAATAACTAGAAATCGCTCTTGAATAAAATGGATGTATGTCGACACAGACGTAGAGAACGGGCTTGAGGGCACGGCGTGGGGAAGGGGAAGCTGAGACGAAGTGAGAGAGTGGCATGACATATATACACTACCAGATGTAAAATAGATAGCTAGTGGGAAGCAGCTGCATAGCACAGGGAGATCAGCTCAGTGTTTTGTGACCACCTAGAGGGGTGGGATGGGGAGGGTGGGAGGGAGGCTCAAGCCAGGGTGGGGATATAGGAATATATGTATGCATGTAGCTGATTCACTTTGTTATACAGCAGAAACTAACACACCATTGTAAAGCAATTATACACCAATAAAGATGTAAAAAAAAAAAAAACTCAAAGGAAAAAAACATGGGTGTACGTCACTTACCACAGAGAAGAAAAAGATGTTACCTTCTCTTCTATGCAGATTATACAGATTTTTGTCAGGAGGGATTGGCCTTAACAGACAACTGGCTTTTTTTGTCAACTGCTGACACAAATGGCTGCAAAATAAATATTACAAACCAATTTAATGATGGGTATATGATCCCTGATATTCAAGTGACTGGAAATCAATATAGGTTTCCTTCTCTTTTCGAAAGTTCACTTTTCACCACTTTGCTTTCACCAAAGACCAGCATCAGTACCTGTTTTCTCTAACTGAAAGAAATCAGAAGAGGATTTGTGCTTTTATGAAAAAAAGGTGAAAATTGAAAATAGCGTTCAGTATTTGTTTTGCGGCAAACTGTTATACAAAGGCAGCGGGCAACCCAGGTAGGGAGGGTGGCCTCACCAAGCTCCTTCCCAGGGAACTACACTCAGCATCCCAGCATCCAGCCGCCATAGCTTTGAAAGGTGTCTGTGGGCATCTGTGCTTTATCTTGATTTATTTTGTGTGTCATTAGCAAGACGTGTCCTAAGGTAATTGCTTCTTTACTTTGCACCATTTCAGCTTAGGAGAGGTTTCATAGGAACACTCTGCCTTCCAATAGCAGGGAAAAACTGTAATTGTATTTAGTGAGTGAATTCATTTCGTTAGCTAGGCTTATATTTTCAACCAATATAGCTTAGAGAGTACATCAGGAAGTTATATGGCCCAAGGTAAAGAAACCATGGAGGGGCAGCTTATAATATTGGGGGAGGCCCTCTTTATAAAATAGTATAAAAAATTAGGTGTTAAGTGTGAACGTTTACTTAGACAAGAAAAAAAAGTCGCAACAAATTACAATTCAGAATAAAAAAGGCCAGCAAATTCCACAGGCTTTACACGTTTTCAGGCTCTTTCTAGAGCCTTAAAGGATCCTGCAAATCAGGAGCAGTGAGACTTAATACTCATTAGCTTCTTGGTATAGCCACCTGCATCCTTGGGAGCTTTATCGAAAAAAATAAGAATAATGATGCAGCACGTGGGTTTGTCTGCTTTAAATAGTTTGATCATAGTCATAGGATTTAGAGGCAAATACGCAGTTTATCTGGTGTTTGACTGTGATCATAGTCATATGATGATCATAGTCATAGGATTTAGAGGCAAATACGCAGTTTATCTGGTGTTTGACTGTGGCCACAGGAAGCTACTTTTCAGAGAGAATGGTGGTCTTTGTGCCGAGTGTGTTTAGGAGGTCTCTGTGAAGCAAGAGACAGAGCGCTTAAGAGTATGGATGTATCTTTTCCAGATTCTCACCTTTTATAAGAGGATGTCAGCCCAAAGCTTACCTTAGCAGTTAAGAGCTAAGGCTCCACTTCACTGTTCTCCAGACTCTTGTCAGGAAGTTCACTGCCCTTAAGGCTTATCCACAGCTTGCTTAGTGGGGGCAATGTTTATTCTTCACTCTCTGGAGCAGGTACATCCAATCCATTCCTCTTGTAACACTGATCACCTTTTCAGAGCAAGGAATGGAGACGCTAACTGAATTGGTGTCACCTGGGGTCATTATTTATTAGCACTTAGGGTCAAGCTCCTGGGCTGTACCCTCAGCTACTCTTTTCAAATCTGTGCTTTCAGACAGAAATATTTTTTCCAGATAGTCTTATTTCTATCACACTCTACGTACTCCCCCCAGAGCCTAAAGACTTTTAGTAAATTCTACCTTCTGCAACCTGGGGCCAGATTATCTTCATAATCTGTAAAACAATCAGACCATATTTTTTAAGAAAAATTCAAATGCCCCCTTTGTATGCAGAATCAACTATAAATTTCCTAATTTTGGAATTAGTATCCTTTCATCCTTATGTACTCTTTCATCCAGCTGAGTCATGAACTCCCAGACTTTGCCCTACACTTTCGCTCAGCGTTCATCTTCACCTGTTTCAGCCATAATGTTCCTCTTCCCGTGTGTGGCTAACCTTCAAGGTATAACTAAATTTAAACCTTTCTCATGAGTGTTCTTAATCATCCAAAGCAGAGTTAATTTCTTTCCTGTTCGTCCACTGACTTTTTTTTTCTTGTGCGTGTGTGTGTGTCTACGGTATACATATTACAACTTCCTTGGGCTGTGTCTGTTTCTTTCTCTTCCATGACTATGTGCTGGCACGGTGAGCCCATAATACTCAGCACACTTTCCTACACTAGGTCAGCACACACTAGGTATTAGGAGGAAAGCTCTTGCCAAATGACTTGAGATGAAAACAGCTCCCCTCTCTCAAGCTTGACCTCTGAGAGGCTTGGTGAAGTTAGGGGGAAATTTAGAATCAATTAACCACTGACTCTGCCATTATTCACAAACTGGGTGACCCTGAGAAGGTAAAGTAACCTCTCAAAGCCTCAGGTTAGTCATGTTCACAATGGGTGGAATATTTACTTGCAAAGATTATTGTGTGGGTTAAAGATAATGCTAGTAAACCAAACAATACGTGTCTGATTAACGTGGCTGTTTTGCCACTGTTTCACTCCCTCACTTCGCGTCCCTGTCATGAGGATTGTGACTCTCCAGAGTGGACATCATGTCTGCACCTACTTCAGTCCTGAGCCCCGGGAAGATGTGTGGGATTTACTTGCCTTCATTCTCTCTATGTCTGAGTCAAGACCATCTTCTTTAATACTGATTCCCTCAAAGGAGCTTTACCATTTCTCACGATAACTTAAAAACAATGTTATGCTGACAGGCTATGAATTGAATCTCAGGAGGCAAAAAAATGGAAGGAAATTCAGCAAAGACAAGGCTCTGAAGCTGTAAGAGCATTTAATTCTGCCACCATGAACAGCTGTGTGTGAAATTCCTTAACTTTGCCAATACGCACCTGGTGTCTTTAGTTACTGTCATTCCCTTACCTGACTTCTTAAAATTTCCTTTCCTTATGGCTGGTGTTTTACCAATGCCTTGCGGGCTGAAGACTAGCTGAAGGGTGAGTGATTAGGAACTAAGATTCACACTGTTTCCTTATACCATGTAAAGGTCAGCGACTATATTCTCTTATACATAGATAAATTTCATCCACGTACATAGAAATAAACCAGTGAGCCAACCCTCTTGGGGATGACTTGGCTGCTGAAAAGAAGTACAGCAAAACAACAGTATACATGTGTGTGTACTTTTTTTTTTTTTAACAGATTAAAGACATCTCAAAGTATCTCATAATAATGAATTTCTTATTCCCAGCCCAGCCCACTCCATGTGAATGAGGCAAACTACCTATACATGGCACTACATTTCCTGAGTCGGAGAGATCAAACGTTTTAAATTTAAAAAAATTTTTATATTTTATCTTTATGAGGCTGAGAGACTGTGTAAGACCCTAAAATATATCATATGATCTTTCTCTCTCTTTTTTTTTTTAAGTTCTAGTAATCTACTCTTACTAGCCCACCTAGGGAATAGGCTTCTGTGAAATGATTTGTCAGGAAATGGTGTGCTCCAGGTGCGTCTAGCAGCAAGTGGCATTCCTGTGAAGCAGCTGTAGTTCTCTGAGGAGCATTTCTCATCCAATTGTAGATATCCTGTGGTCTAGAAATGTGGCCATGTATACCCTTTAATATCCAACCATACCATTCCTCCTTCTCTCCCTCTCTTACCCTCATGCACACTCGCTCACACAAACACATACTGACACAGGCACGGTGGTTCTCTTTCTCCACACTGGGGGGGCCTTACCATTTCTCCAATTACATATAATAAGGAAAAACATTAACATAACAATGGAAAACAAGTTATGACATGGCCAGGCATTTTCTTAAACTGAAGGAATGTCTTCTCCTTCAGAACAAATACTCATCTGTGTGATGTGTTTCGGCCTAGGGTGTTGTGTTAATTGATACTAAGAAATTTAATACTTGGAACTTCTGTTTAACTGAACAAGATGGCGAAGCTGAATCTAGCCTCTGTACCCTGACACCGAATTAAATCTCTGAGGCAGAGTCTGGGTGAAGTAGAAAAGAACAGCTTTGTTGCTTTGCCAGGCAAAGGGGGCCACAGCAGCCTAATGCCCTCAAAACTGTGTCCTGACCTGGAGAGGGTAGTGAGGAGTTTTATAGTAATGGTTCAAAGAGGGCGTGATCAGCTCCTACGTTCTTCTGATTGGCTGGTGGTGAGGTAAGTGGGAGTCGGCATCCTCAACCTTCTGGTTCCAACCCATCTGGGGTCTCTGTGCTTGTGGGCAGCACACAGTTAACTTCTCCCACCTGGTGGGGGATTCAGTATCTGCAAAACAGCTCAAAGATGTTCTTGTCTGTATCCCTTGAGGGGGAACCAGGACCTGCCCCAAGGCTGCACTATTGTTTCTTGACTGCTCCTCCCTTGTCTCTGCATCATCCCCTCCCTTCCCTAACTAGCAACTGTTTGAACCTGCCCATTGGAGCTCAGGGAAGGGCATGGAGGCTGAATGAAGCCTATTTCCTGCAATCAAGAAAAGGGGAACAGAGGAGGAGCTTCAAGATGGTGGAAGAGTAAGACTCGGAGATCACCTTCCTCCCCACAGATACACCAGAAATACATCTACACGTGGAACAACTCCTACAGAACATCTACTGAACGCTGGCAGAAGACCTCAGACCTCCCAAAAGGCAAGAAACTCCCCCATGTACCTGGGCAGGGCAAAAGAAAAAACAGAGACAAAAGAATAGGGATGGGACCTGCACCAGTGTGAGGGAGCTGTGAAGGAGGAAAGGTTTCCACACACTAGAAGCCCCTTCACGGGCAGAGACTGCGGGTGGTGGATGCGGGAAGTTTCGGAGCCACGGAGGAGAGCACAGCAACAGGGGTGTGGAGGGCAAAGTGGAGAGATTCCCACACAGAGGATCGGTGCCGACTGGCACTCACCAGCCCGAGAGGCTTGTCTGCTCACCTGCCGGGGCGGGTGGGGCTGGCAGCTGAGGCTCAGGCTTCGGAGGTCGGATCCCAGGGAGAGGACTGGGGTTGGCTGCGTGAACACAGCCTGAAGGGAGCTAGTGCACCACAGCTACCCAAGACAGAGTCCGGGAAAAAGTCTGGAGCTGGCAAGAGGCAAGAGACTTTTTCTTGCCTCTTTGTTTCACAGTGTGTAAGGAGAGGGGATTAAGAGCGCCGCTTAAAGGAGCTCTAGAGACGGGCGCGAGCTGCGGCTATCAGCACGGACCCCAGAAACGGGCATGAGATGCTAAGGCTGCTGCTGCCGCCACCAAGAAGCCTGTGTGCGAGCACAGGTCACTCTCCACACCTCCCCTCTCGGGAGCCTGTGCAGCCCACCACTGCCAGGGTCCTGTGATCCAAGGACAACTTCCCCAGGAGAACACACAGCGCGGCCCAGGGTGGTGCAACGTCACGCCGGCCTCTGCCGCTACAGGCTTGCCCCGCATTCTGTACCCTTCCCTCCCCCCGGCCTGAGTGAGCCAGAGCCCCCGAATCAGCTGATCCTTTAACCCCGTCCTGAGTGAAGAACAGACGCCCTCAGGCAACCTACACGCAGAGGCGGGTCCAAAATCCAAAGCTGAACCCCGGGAGCTGTGCGAACAAAGAAGAGAAAGGGAAATCTTCCCCAGCAGCCTCGGGAGCAGAGGATTAAATCTCCACAATCAACTTGATGTACCCTGCATCTCTGGAATACCTGAAGAAACGATGAATCATGCCAAATTGACAAGATGGACTTTGGGAGCAACGATATATACAAATTTTTTCCTTTTTCTGTTTTTGTGAGTGTGTATGTGTATGCATCTGTGTGTGATTTTGTCTGTATAGCTTTGCTTTTACCATTTCTCCTAGGGTTCTGTCTGTCCGTTTTTTTTGTTTTTTTTTTTTAGTATAGTTTTTAGCATTTGTTATCACTGGATTTGTTTTTTGGTTTGATTGCTCTCTTCTTTTTTTCTTTCATTACTTAAAATTTTTTTTAATAAATATTTTTTATTTTAATAACTTTATTTTATTTCATTTTATTTTATCTTCTTCTTTCTTTCTTTCTTTCTTTTCTTCCTTTATTCTGAGCCGTGTGGATGACAGGCTCTTGGTGCTCCAGCCAGGTATCAGAGCTGTGCCTCTAAGGTGGGAGAGCCAAGTTCAGGACACTGGTCAACAAGAAACCTCCCAGCGCCACGTAATATCAAACAATGAAAATCTCCCAGAGATCTGCATCTCAATGCCAAGACCCAGATCCACTCAATGACCAGCAAGCTACAGTGCTGGACAGCCTATGCCAAACAACTATCAAGACAGGAACACAACCCTATCCATTAGCAGACAGGCTGCCTAAAATCATAATAAGGCCACAGACACCCCCCAAAACACACCAGCAGACATGGACCTGCCCACCAGAAAGACAAGATCCAGCCTCATCCACCAGAACACAGGCACTAGTCCCCTCCACCAGGAAGCCTACACAACCCACTGAACCAACCTTAGCCACTGGGGACAGACACTAAAAACAACGGGAACTACGAATCAGCAGCCTGCGAAAAGGAGACCCCCAAACACAGTAAGTCAAGCAAAACTGAGAAGACAGAGAAACACACCACAGATGAAGGAGCAAGATAAAAACCAACCAGACCTAACAAATGAAGAAGAAATAAGCAGTCTACCTGAAAAACAATTCAGAATAATGATAGTAAAGATGATCCAAAATCTTGGAAACAGAATGGAGAAAATACAAGAAACGTTTGACAAGCACCTAGAAGAACTAAAGGGCAAACAAACAGTGATGAACACCACAATAAATGAAATTAAAAATTCTCTAGAAAGGATCAATAGCAGAATAACTGAGGCAGAAGAACGGATAACTGACCTGGAAGATAAAATAGTGGAAATAACTACCGCAGAGCAGAATAAAAAGACTGAAATGAATTGAGGACAGTCTCAGAGACCTCTGGGACAACATTAAATGCACCAACATTCGAACTATAGGGGTCCCAGAAGAAGAAGAGAAAAAGAAATGGACTGAGAAAATATTTGAAGAGAGTACAGCTGAAAACTTCCCTAACATGGGAAAGGAAATAGTCAATTAAGTCCACGAAGCACAGAGAGTCCCATACAGGATAAATCCAAGGAGAAACATGCCAAGACACATATTAATCAAACTATCAAATATTAACTACAAAGAAAACATATTAAGAGCAGCAAGGGAAAAACAACAAATAACACACAAGGGAATCCCCATAAGGTTAACAGCTGATCTTTCAGCAGAAACTCTGCAAGCCAGAAGGGAGTGGCAGGACATATTTAAAGTGATGAAGGAGAAAAACTTACAACCAATATTACCCAGCAAGGATCTCATTCAGATTTGATGGAGAAATTAAAACCTTTACAGACAAGCAAAAGCTAAGAGAATTCAACATCACCAAACCAGCTTTACAACAAATGCTAAAGGAACTTCTCTAGGCAGGAAGCACAAGAGAAGAAAAAGACTTACAATAACAAACCCAAAACAATTAAGAAAATGGTAATAGGAACCTACCTATCGATAATTACAGTAAATGTAAATGGAATAAATGCTCCAACCAAAAGACATAGACTGGGTGAATGGATACAAAAACAAGACCCATATATATGCTGTCTACAAGAGACCCACTTCAGACTTAGGGACACATACAGACTGAAGGTGAGGGGATGGAAAAAGATATTCCATGCAAATGGAAATCAAAAGAAAGCTGGAGTAGCAATTCTCATATCAGACAAAATAGACTTTAAAACAAAGACTATTACAAAAGACAAAGAAGGACACTACATGATGATCAAGGGATCAATCCAAGACAAAGATATAACAATTGTAAATATTTATGCACCCAACATAGGAGCACCTCAATACATAAGGCAAATACTAACAGCCATAAAAGGGGAAATCGACAGTAATATGATAAAAGTAGGGTACTTTAACACCCTGCTTTCACCAATGGACAGATCATCCAAAATGGTCATAAATAAGGAAACACAAGCTTTAAATGACACATTAAGCAAGATGGACTTTATTGATATTTATAGGACATTCCATCCAAAAACAACAGAATACACATTCTTCTCAAGTGCTCATGGAACATTCTCCAGGATAGATCATATCTTGGGTCACAAATCAAGCCTTGGTAAATTTAAGAAAATTGAAATTGTATCAAGTATCTTTTCCGACCATAACGCTATGAGACTAGATATCAATTAAAGGAAAAATCTGTAAAAAATACAAACAAATGGAGGCTAAACAATACACTACTTAATAACTAAGAGATCACTGAAGAAGTGAAAGAGGAAATCAAAAAATACCTAGAAACAAATGACAACGAAAACAAGACGACCCAAAACCTATGGGGTGCAGCAAAAGCAGTTCTAAGAGGGAAGTTTATATCAATACAATCTTACCTTAACAAATAAGAAACATCTCAAATAAACAACCTAACCTTACAACTAAAACAATTAGAGAAAGAAGAACAAAAAAAAAAACCCCCAAAGTTAGCAGAAGGAAAGAAATTATAAAGATCAGATCAGAAATAAATTAAAAAGAAATTAAAAAGAAATGAAGGAAACGATAGCAAAGGTCAAAAACACTAAAAGCTGGTTCTTTGAGAAGATAAACAAAATTGATAAAGCATTAGCCAGTCTCATCAAGAAAAAAAGGGAGAAGACTCAAATCAATAGAATTAGAAATGAAAAAGGAGAAGTAACAACTGACACTGCAGAAACACAAAGGATCATGAGAGATTACTACAAGCAACTCCATGCCAATAAAATGGACAACCTGGGAGAAACGGACAAATTCTTAGAAATGCACAACCTCCCTAGATCCATGAAGGATCTAGGGGCAAGAAAGGAATAAAGACGCAGACGTAGACAATGCACTTGAGGACACGGGGAGGGGGAAGGGTAAGATGGGAGAAAGTGAGAGTGTAGCATGTACATATATACACTAC
This sequence comes from Aethalodelphis obliquidens, assembly GCF_003676395.1. Lineage (NCBI taxonomy): Eukaryota > Metazoa > Chordata > Mammalia > Artiodactyla > Delphinidae > Aethalodelphis > Aethalodelphis obliquidens. The sequence continues at coordinate 26,773,669 of NW_020837969.1, read as the reverse complement.
CAAATGTAAAATAGATAGCTAGTGGGAAATAGCCGCATAGCACAGGGAGATCAGCTCGGTTCTTTGTGACCACCTAGAGGGGTGGGAGGGAGGGAGACGCAGGAAGGAAGAGATATGGGGACATATGTTTATGTAAATCTGATTCACTTTGTTATAAAGCAGAAACTAACACACCATTGTAAAGCAATTATACTCCAGTACAGAGAAAGGAAGGAAGGAAGGAAGGAAGGAAGGAAGGAAGGAAGGAAGGGAGAAAGAAAGAAAGAAAAAGAAAGAAAGAAATGGGGGACACAGAAAGGCTTTTGTGCCCAGGAGCCCCACAGGGTCCTGCTCAGTTTTGTCAGGTAGTTAGTCAGGCACTAGCAGCAAGGAGGTGACAGTGGTGAGAAAAACAAGAAATCAAGTCACACACCCAACCATCTGGGGACCCTCCCAGACTTGAGCAGCAAGGAGGTGAGAGTGGCGAGAAAGACTAGAAGAAATAAAGTCACCCACCCAGAGCCTCCTGGGGACTCTCCCTTGACCCCGCCCAGAACGGGTGAAAGTATGGTCATGTGGTGGGTGGTAAAGAGGGGCACAGTAACACGAGGGGACTTCCCAGGACTGCGCATGCCCTTATCAGAGAGGCGTATAACCTACAGTAAACCCAAACTCATATAATAAAATCCATAGGTGGTTTTGCTCCCCACCCCCCCAGTGGGCGTTTCTTAGCAATTCAAGGGTGACAGCATGCGCAGCAGTAAACTTGTTACAGAGCTCAGGGACTGCTGATCAAATAATGATCACCTCTCACTCCTCCCCCCACCCCACCTCCCCGCAAAATGCTCCTTAAAAGCGCCCTGAAGCCTGTACAGGAATGCTGCTTTCAATTCGCAGAAACAGCCCACTGTGTCTCTGAGAGTGTACCTTTGCTTTGATAAACTTTGCTTTGGGCCTGCTTCACTTCACTGAAACAGCCCGCTCTCAGAAACAGCCTGCTCTCCCTCTCCCTCTCTGAGAGTGTACCTATGCTTAAATAAGCTTTGCTTTGTTTTTAAGCTTAATGTGCTTAAGCTTAACGTGGTAGCTTGCAATTCTTTGCTTACTATCATGGAACCAAGATTGCTGGTCCGGGCCTTCAGTTGAAGCTATTTTGTTACAACGCACGTCCACCCGGTGACATTGCCAATGGCTCTTCTAAATATATCCTTTCATTATCCTGATGCTTAACTCAGGCTACCACAAAACAGAGTCTATTAACTCATAAAATGCATCAGAAATGCTCCTATAAATGCGTAGTTGATCCAATAAGAAATGAACAGTTTCAAAGCCTACATAAAAATTCTCCAGACTCCACCATCTTCTCCCTTCTTAAACCTAAATGTCAAACCTACACCTTTTCCTACAAAACTATGGTGCCCTTCCCCTTCAAACTGCTGACACAGTTCCAGAGGGAAGTGACAGGGTCACACATTCATATCAAATTTGTGTCGAGAATCAGGTAAACCCTAAGAAAGGAACAAGCCTTCTCTTTATTTCCAGTCCTAGATTTAAAGTAACTTCTCTATGTAGCTTAGCTCATCCCCTCACTGCCTCAACAAAAAGATATGTTTTTGTCACTTTCATGCACAGATAAGATTTGTATCAAGGTCATTGGGGAAGGCATTGAGATTTTTCAATTTAAACAACAGTTCACATCAGTGAAGTCTTGGTTAAACAAATTCCCAGCGAAACACAAGATAAGGCAAACCTATTAGTATATTAAATGGAAAAATTGTTGCTGTATTATGTGTACCAGTGGGGGACAAAAGGAAGGAGAGAGCATCTGGGCATGGTTTGATAATTATCCATTAACCAGTGCAATTAATAAATTCTCCAGACAATTACCTTGACCCAAATATTTGCTCAAGCCCACAATGATCATTTTGATGGTAGATGGCAAGAGATCTCAGACATAATCTTGTCCTGCTTTGCCTCTGCCTGCCTGTGCTAAGCAGCAGTCAGATGGCCCTGCTCATATCCATGTGTTTGACTTGCTGGTGTTTTGTTGCAGAGATTGGAATCAGGGAATAAGACAAAGAAGTGAAAGCAATCTATGGAGGGTGAAGTGATATTTTTCCTCTTCTCCAGCTAGTGATTAAATTAAAACAATATTTGTCTTATTCAGTAGTTCAGGCTACTATAGAAAAAATACCATAGACTGGGTGGCTTAAACAACAAACATTTATTCCCCAAAGTCTGGAGTCTGGGACGTCTAAGAACAAAGAGCCAATAGATTCAGTGTCTGGTGAGAGCCCACTTCCTGGCTTGTAGACAGCAGCCTTCTTGCTCACATCTCTATCATATGATAGAGAGAGTTTTGATTCCTTCATCTCCATATCAGGGCACTGATCCCATCATGGGGGGGGGGGCTCCACCTTGAGGACTTTGTGTAAACCCAATTAACTGTGAAAGACCTTACCTACAAACACCATCACATAGGAGATTAAGGCTTCCAGGTATTAATTTTGGGATGGCACATACATCCAGTCCATAGCAGTATTCTCTGGTCACATTTGAGGTATCAGATGTAGTGGTTTAATAAAACAACAAAAACAAACAAAAAATGAAAACAAACACAGACTGGCTTAAGAACCAGTGAAACTGAATTTGAATCTTAATGTTGACAAAATATGTTTGGTACCCTTGCTCAAGTCATGAAAAATGAGAGTTAAGAAGGGGGAAGAATTGTGTGGTTTCTAAAATGGCTCATGGCTTACACACTGCATATCTAAATAGTGGATCTGTCTTTATCTTTGTCTCTGGGCATCTGAAGGTGTTTAATAAAGTGAACCTCTTTGTGAGGTCTCTTCACTTGCAACCCTATCATGAGATGCCAAGGACACCATTCTCAGGACAGAAATATTGAGAAGACAAGTCCTGGAATTTAAAGGCAGCAACATGGTTGCATAGTTGAAGGATACAGATATATTCATACTGTTTAGGTCCAAAAAAAAACCTCACTCATTTCCAAACCAACTCTTTGATACCAATCTGAAAAAAAATCAGATTAAAATAATCCCAGGCTCTTGTGACCATCTAGAGTGGTGGGATAGGGAGGGTGGGAGGGAGACACAAGAGGGAGGGGATATGGGGATATATGTGTACATATAGCTGATTCACTTTATTATACAGCAGAAACTAACACAACATTGTAAAGTAATTATACTCCAATAAAGATGTTAAAAAAAGAAAAAAAGAAGAATCCCAGGCTCACTGCTGCATGCAAAGCAGAGTGATGATGTCATGAGGCAGATGCAAATCGGACCCTTTGCAGGAAGCCTCTGTGTTCACAATGTCCTTTACCCTGAATCTCAGGGGACTTCAGCCCTGTCATCTGCCTTCCCTGGAATCTCTCTCTAGTTTCATTCTCTTTCTTGACGTAGTTTAACCAGAAGTACACATACTAGCCCAAGTGTGGCCTAACCAGTACTTCGTAAATTTTTTTCTTGTTTTATGACCCATATTCTCGTCTGGTGTAAAAACTGTACTGATCTTTTGGCCACAGAAATATATTTGACAAGAGCCATCCGAAAACAGTCCAAAATGATGGCTAGGTTTATTTTCTTTATTGAAAAGATAACCAGTTTCAGTTATAAAACGGATTGTTATATCCAGGAATAATTTTGCTAATGTGGCATAAGGCAGTGCTTCTCAGGCTAAGAAGTGGGACTCATTAGTTGGTCATGCCATATTAAAAAGAAAGAAAGGACTGAAAGAAAGAAAAGAGAGAAAAGGGAAGAAAGAAAAGAAAATGGATAGGACATTAAAAATGTCTCACAATATGGTTCAGTATTGTTTTATAAAACATTTGTTTCACTGATACGTACTTAAATGCAAAAAAATCTACTGTGTGTATTTACAGGATTGCGATGTAAAATGTATTTCCTACTCTAGATTATGTTTCAAAAGTTTGAATGCTACTGTAAGAGGTAAGAAATTTTACTAAAGAAAGAGAAAATGTTAACCTTAGAAGTTAACAGGACATGCTCTTTAGAGGTCAGCCATGTACATACAGGTAGAAAAACATAGGGCAAGGCAATAACTATATCCAGCCTCAAAAAATGCCATCACCTCATCACAGTGGGAGCACCCCAGGCTGGACCACACCAGTGTCTTCTCTGTTCTGAAAACGATCACCGTGCAGGCAGCAGAGTGAGACTGCTGATAGCCCTCTGAGGATGGAAGAGTGAATGCATTCAATTTCACCCTTGTAAAATCAAACACAGCGCTTCCCTGGTGGCGCAGTGGTTAAGAGTCCGCCTGCCAATGCAGGGGACGTGGGTTCGAGCCCTGGTCCGGGGGGATCCCACATGCCGCAGAGCGGCTGGGCCGACGAGCCACAGCTACTGAGCCTGTGCTCTAGAGCCCGCGAGCCGCAACTGTTGAAGCCCGCGTGTCTGGAGCCCATGCTCCGCAGCGGGAGAGACCCCAACAATGGGAGGCCCCCGCACACCGCAGCAAAGAGTGGCCCCAGCTCGCCACAGCTAGAGAGAGCCAGCATGCAGCAACAGAGACCCAACGCAGCCAAAAATAAATAAGTTAATTAATTAAAAGAAAATCAAACACAGAAAAGGGCCCGCCTAGAGGTGTTATCTACGATCAGAAACTATAGTTAAATGTTTCCTTTGGGTTTTTTCCTCCTTTTGTATTTCCCCTCCAATCATTTAAATAAAATAACTGAATAAAACGTAAAAGCACCCCCGAAATGATAATAATACCTTGACTGAGGCATTTGTATGACTTCTGGGGATGCACTGGCTGTCAGGGACAGAAAGTTCACTGAGCATGTCCCGTGCAGCAGGACATAGCTGGTCCCAAGGATACCTTTGGCTGGCTCCTTTTTGTCAATGACTGACAGGTTGCTTCACCTACCATGATGAAGAAAGCATCTTCCGTTTAGCATCTCTGCAAAGGTAACTGGGATTTATAGGCACCATATATTTTAAATTACTCATCCTAAGGGGATTTTGATTTTGCTGGAGATGCAGGGAAGAGGGAGTTCTTGAAAGATAGTCCCTGAGAGAAAAAAATCGAATCTTTAACCCTCACTGAACTAGAGAGATGGATACTGTTTGAACTTTGGAAAGAGAATCTCAGAGGTACAAAGGAAGACTTTTGCTCTTTTGCCATGGGACCTTATACAAACAATTTAATCCCAATTAACGTTTTCTTTAACACCTGGTAGAAGAGGGGGTCCTGATCAAATAATTTCAATTTAATACACATGAACTTAGAGTTACTTACATGAAAGACACTGAACATAGTACTAGGGGCATAAAGAAGAATTACCAGGACTCATCACCTTGGGAGCTCAACAGGGGAACAATGAACCTTAGTATAAAGCATTATAGGGTGTGTTGCCCACATCACAGACAATGGGAGCCCCAAGACCTGTTGAACAGGGCTGTGAGGGTGCATACAAACCAGGAGACCATCCTTGACCCCTAAGGGAGGGTCTACCACATGCTAACCAAGCCCATCTCTCACTGTTGCCTCTCACTGTCCCCCAAAACCATCCAGGCTATCGCCATATGGGCACATGTTAAGTTCAAATATGAATGCTTTCTCTTGCTACTGTGACAGGAGGGTTTTTCAGTTTTTAGGAATGCACAGTTCAGAGCAGGGATTCCTGATACAAGTCCCCTTCCTACTTCTTAGTATCTCAGTAAGCAGGGAGGTTCGTTGAGAGTTATATTTTCAGAGACAGTGGTATCATGCCAGAATTCCTCAAAGCAGGATCTGGTATCTGTAGTATTTGGATTAGCTCAGATATAACTAAAATGGATTTTTGCCTCCCATTTGAAATATTGTTAGTATAAACCTTTCTCAGAAAGTGAGTTGAGATCAGATGGCACGGGGTTGTAAAGTGTGACTGGATTATTGAATTAGGAGCTTGGGCAGTGGTTTATCAACGGGACGTGAGGGGGATTTGGGAGGAGCAGTCTACCCCTCGGGGAGAGGTACTGATATTTTATCACGAGATTGCCACTGCATGGTGTTCATAAAAAGCAGACTGACTTTTAATTAGTTTTATAATTGTTTATACTTTCTCTTTAGACCACACACTATTTCCTCGTTGCCTGCCCCTGGGGCAGGAGGCAGACCACCCCAACTGCCCCACCTCCTACATCATTGGCTTGGGTTTCCATTTTTTGCGATGTTCTAATCTTAGGCATGTCAATACCTGAGTCTGTTTCCCCATTCATAACATTTAGAAACTTGCAAGTTTAATACTCTTTGGTTTATAATGCCAAGTACATATAAGTTAAGCTGGAAGCCTTGACATCATCTAAATTTCTGTAACGGGGGCAGCTGTATTCTCTAAGCCCTGTCATCATTCTCTTTTACCTCTGAAGTCTATACATGATAGCATTTTAGTATTAAACATTTACTGAAAATATTAGCTAGGAAGAAACACACACTGTTTTCCTTCTTTTTTTAATATAAATTTATTTATTTTTATTTATTGTTTTTGGCTGTGTTGGGTCTTTGTTGTGTTGCGCAGGCTTCTCATTGCAGTGGCTTCTCTTGTTGCGGAGCACAGGCTCTAGAGCACCCAGGCTTCAGAAGATGCAGTGCGTGGGCTCAATGGTTGTGGCTCGCTGGCTCTAGAGCGCAGGCTCAGCAGTTGTGGCGCACGGGCTTAGTTGCTCCGTGGCATGTGGGATCTTCCTGGACCAGGGCTTGAACCCGTGTCCCCTGCATTGGCAGGTGGATTCTTAACCACTGTGCCACCAGGGAAGCCCTGTTTTTCTTCTAATCATCGACCAATTCTTCAAATTTCCAAGCTTTTGCAATAGGGTCAACAGGGGACTACTTTCAAATCACATAACTCTGCTAACCAAGAAAACTCTATCTTGGCTCTCAGTAATCCATGAACTCCTGAAGCTTCCAAGAGTCCTTGCATGCTTAGAGCTGAAAAATATCTTTCCTAAATTGGAGTAAATAATGTGTAGATAAATATGTATATAGTATTTTAATAAGGGAAGCAGATGCTATTTTCTTTCATTACGTCTTCCATTCATGTTGCTCTGAATTTAGAGCTCAGAGGAAGTCATTACATTTAATAATAGAGCAGGGTGTTGAATGTATATTAATTAAATATCAGCAGATGGTAAAGGGAGTCCTCGCTGAGTATGAATAAGGAGAGAGAGAGTTCTAACTGCCATGTAATTAAGCTGAACCTGCAGAAACAATGGAGGTGTGATTACTTTTTTATTAACACATTATACTTACATGTGATGTGGAAGAATTTAATTACTCTGTAACTCCTATTAGGGTAAGCCAAGTTGCTCTCACATTGAGTTGGTCTCTGTTCCCAGCAAACACGATGGAACAGCCCACGTCACGTTATTTCCAAGCATTTTGATTGTCATGTGGTGCAGGTTGGGGGATGGTCCCCATGCGTCTCCATATTTGGATGTGTCTCAGTACCACCAAGCAGCCAGCCTATCACCTCTGTTTCCTGCTAAGTGTTAGTGGATAAGCCCAAAACTTCAGAGCAGTGTAGAAACAGAGGGGTGAACTTATCTTTCTTGCTGAGGCATGTCGTGGACATATCACAGTTGACAATCAGGTTTTACTCAATTTAGAGAAAAAGTTAGGAAAGAAGAAAACGAATCAGTTTCTGCCTTGAGGCTGGTGAGCAAGTGAGTTGCCTTGAGTTGCAGAAAGCCCACTCTCCGACGGTGTATTTGTCTTTCATGATCATTTATTTGTTTGAACGCCAGTGTATCTATCAAACGGCAATTGCTACTTGCTGGTCATTGATATACACATATACATTTTGAATTTCATACCTTTTCTTTTCTGGTGGTGGTGGTCTAGCTTCCACCAATGTTTCCATGGGATTCTCAGCAAGTTGAAGATCTTAGAGGAACAAATGATAGATAGAGCTTCATGTTATTACTATGAGGAGGGTCCTAGATTAACACTCTGTGATTGACCTAGACCTTCCTTAATCTGATTATGGGCATATGAACATTCATTCTGGGGTGGAAAGGTATAAGTAGCTAACTGTTTGGTACTTCTCAGTATGATGAATGCTTATGAGAAAGGATTTGTGAGACAAGGCCAATCTTCGGTGATTATTTGCTTCCAGTGGGGAAAATAGGCAGTTATTTACCTGCTCCAGTTTTCTAGCTAGGAAGGTAAAAGTATTAGCAAACAGACAAGCAAACTATAAAAAGAAGCATGGTTAAACACCACTCCAGAGCCAACCTCAGTGCATTTCCCTCTTTGTTATGGGGGGACTTGATATCTAATTGGTTCTCTGTCCTCTTCTCAATGTTGCAGCCATAATGTTAATACCAGGTACCTCTGACTATGAGCTCTTGATTCAAATGTGTCCAAAGCCAGGGATGGCCTTAGGGAGCCCTAGTGAAAAACTGAGGTGACTCAGTTCAGTGTCGAGCCAACCTTAGTCTAATATGCTCTTTCCTTTTTCAGTAACATTTAAGCACCAGGCCTTCCAATATGGATTTTAGACCAAATCCTCACCTTACACTCTGACTCCTATAACTAGATCTCCATTTCTCTTGGCTCCTGAATTGCTAACTTGACCTGTATTCAAGTATTTTTAGAATTTCCATAGTGTAAGTCACTCACCCAAGAGTCCATACTCATCAGCGATGGAGCTGAATTCATCCAGAGCTGTTTGACTTCAGGGCCTGAACTATTACTTACAAAGCTCTGATAACCTTGAGATTTTTCTTCTATTGTTGGCCATATCTCTAATGCTCAAAAATTCATGACTCTCATTTACTCCCCTCTTTGAAATTCTATTTAGAAATACATATTCTGAAATCGTAGCCATCAAATTCCAGGAACAACAACAATAACAAAAAACAAGCAAACAAAAAAAAACTAAGCATACTTCTGGTTTTTTTTTTGGATGCAGTAGTAAAAAAATCAAGCACTTTATAGACCTGGCTGAATCACTGTCTATGTAACTGTGTTCACGTTACTTAACCTCTCTGTTCCTCTATTTCTTCATATGAAAAGGAGAATGATAAGTACTGCTAAATTAGGATGCTGTAAGGATTGAGGAAACTAACACATATGCTGTTTGCCTAGTCAAGTGCAGAGACTACAGTGCTAGGTTGCTGGTTTCAAAAATCAGCTTGTGTGGCCTTGGAAAAGTTATTTGATGCCTCAGTTTTCTCATCTGTAAGTGGTGATAATAATACCTCCCTTACAGTGAGGATTAAACTGTTATATATAAAGCACTTTTTACACTTGACGTAGAGAGTGCCACGTCTATGTTTGCTATTATTATTACAGTTCCTGGCACACAACACATCCAGGAATGATTATATAAAAGAACCAGAACAACGTTTGCTATGTGGTTAGGTGTTAAAGAACTGTTAGTCAGCTACCCCTTTAACTTTCCTAACATCAACAGACGAACCCCAGTTATAACTAGGGCTTGGGGGGAGTTCTCAAATGATTATGGAATCATTTCAAACCCCACAAAGCCGCAGCATTAAAATTATAAAAGAAATCTCTTAGTATCGAAAGGGTTCCCATAAATCTAGGATTTATGCTCCTAGATGATACAATTTGAAGTAAGCATGTTTTCATTCTTTCTTTTTTTCCCAGAAGGAGATTCACACAGATTATTCTAACTGCCCACTTTCATCCTATTCCAAGAAATGGCTTCAGAGCTTGTTTTAAATTATTAGGGCCTAGAGTTAAAAGGCATTTGCTCCTGAGTCAAATATAAATCAGACACAGGTAATGCACCCTCCTGGTGTGAGTTCGGGGGACTAGATCCCTAGCAGCTGCTAACCATGTCCCAGTTCAGATGTGGTGGAAAGCTGGAGGGCTGACATTGGTCCTCAACACATTACACAACCTTCCCTACATCACACTGAAGGGGAAAGTGGCCACAGATGTGTGCATGATCACTGGGCCATGAATAATCTTTTTTTTTTGTTCATTACTAACACAGTCATTTAAATGTTGATGGCCTCCTGAAGGACAAAAACATTACAAAGATGTTTTCCATCTCATATTTGGAAATTGTTTTAAAATGTACCTACTCCAACGCCCCCGCTCTTCTTTTTTTCAGCCTCAGGAAACTGAAGCTCAGAAAATTGGTGGTGCCCTGACACTTGTCATACCATTTAATTTATGTTTCCTCACTCTTAACTCCAGGACTCTTTCCAATGCTCTCGCCTGAAACATCACTGGATTCAACTGCGCTGAATTAACTGAATCACTCCTGGAAACAGAAGGAGCGCATATGGTCTCTTGTGAATCCAGCCCCAAATCCTTGTGGGAGCACTGCTTACCTGCAGCTTTTAATGAACAAATAAAGCCCATGTGTAAATAAGCACAATCATTTCCATTAGACCCTAAGAAGCTCATCAGGTTTACACCAGTAGGGTTCATTGCCAAAATGGCCAGGAATAACGTTTAGGGTTGCTCTCTGCTTTCCAAAACATAGCTCAGGTGTCACATTAGATGGATAAACCTATTCTCCTTTGAATCTATTGCTTCCTCCTTTGGTTCTGCTGTAAGATTTGCAACTAGAGCGGCCTTCTCCAAAAGCAGGGTTTGAAATAGCGATTAGTATAGTTCTAAATGAAATCTCTTTCTAAAATAAAGGAATCAGCCCTCAACAATTAAATTATAAGACCCAATTAATAATTCATTTTTATTAATACAGGTAATTCCTCTGGGTCATTTAAAATGCATATGGCAGTGCAGTAGGGGCCAAGCCAACATAAATTCATTTTCTCAAGTCAGTCCTATTATTTTTCTAAGATAAACATAGGCAACCTGACACTGTGGAGGGAAAAGAAAAATACAATATCTGAGGCTCAAATAAAAAACCAAAACAAAACAGTTCCTAACAATAAATAAATCCACCATGGCCTTCAAAAATTAAAAGAATACAGGAAACTTTCACAGCCAGAAGTAAGATAGAACATTATATGCCTGGTATTTCTCCACCCTTGGCGAAGAAACATCTGATTTTTCTAGAATGTGACAAGCTATCTGGGTATAAAAAGCGCCTTTCTTCTCTATAATTAGAAGGGAAAAAAGTGCTATAATCTCATGGACATTAGACCCCAGCTCATTTGGGGGTAAATGCCTGACAATTTCAGGCACGGTAATTCTTAAGCTGCAAATAAATCCCAAGATATGCAGTCCAATAAAGTAAAAATTTTAAAGTGGTTAGAGGGTAGAGCATATTTCTGGCCCTGAAGAGGACACGGTCTGTGGATCAGCTTACAGAGTGAGGATGTGGACACACCGACTCAGGTTTGAACTGGACTTCATGGCACTGAACTAGCCTCAGCTTTTTCCCCATTCCTGAGCATCAAAAAATGTCCCTGCAGCTCTGGATGCCTCTATGCCAGTGAATGAGACCGCGCGATTTCTCAGCCCTCCTATGCGAGGTGATACACAAAGCACTTCAGGGGATGGGCCTCCGTCCATTTGAAACATTGTACATTTCCCTGTGGTTTAATTTAAGCTCATCTTTTTTTTTTCTCTCACGAAATGGAATACAGCTTCTCCACAAGGAATGAGAGAATGGCTTCCACATAGGGCCCTTAATGGATAATTAATGATTCAGACTTGATTTTTATGGAAGCTAAGGTCCAAACTTTGGATTCGTCCTTAATGAATATAAGTTCAAAATACTTTAAGAACACCACCACCTCAACACTCCACTGCACCCACATTCGTCTGAGACTCTACTTCTCAACTGGATTTCAGTTGCTGGATCTCTTCTCCAACAGATTTCCCCACTTTCACCCATGTGCCCTGACAGCCTACTCTCAGCACAAGGACCAACGGGATCCTTCTAAACTGTGTTGACCTGAAGCAAACAGACTGCCAGATATTTCTCCAGCAAAGATGGATTTCTTAGAGATCAGCAGAGAATTGCAATTCAGGGTCTGCAACATGGCGAGCCATGGTAAGTCTCCATACAGCAAGGGAAGGAGAACATTTTTAAAGAGCGGAAAAAGAAGTTGGGAGGATTATAGTAAACAAAGAGTCCATGGCTTTTCATTAGCTGAGTTTCTGCCAGGAAAGAAGCAGAGTCTTTCCTCTTCCTGTTGGGCTCTGCTATTGAGAGCTCCCCCTTCTGGTCTCCCAACTCTATTTATCAATAATTAAGGTTTCTGTTGATTAATTTTTTACAATTGTAAGGCAGATCATGCCATTTATCTGCTCAAATTCCTCCGATAGCTTCTCCTATAGGAAATTGGCCTTCACTACCGTACTGTCGTTATTTCTCTCACTCTCATTTCCTTTCTCTCTCCCTACTGACTTTCTGCTCATTATGAAATATGTCTGGCACACTTCCAACTCTGGACCGCTGAATTTGCTTCAGGGAACCTCTTCCTCCAGATTACCACATAGCATACACTCCCCATTTCTTAAATCTTTGGTCAGATATTCTGTTATTAGAGAGGCCTTTCCTAACCAACTTGAACAAAATGTCAAGCTCATCCATTTTCCATATGCTTCATCTACTTTGTCCCTAGTATTTATGGTCACTTGACTGATCTGCATTGATAGATGGCCAAGCTGCCTTCTTCGTCTAGCTCCCTGAGAATGAGGATTTCACTGCAGTAGATCCTGCGTCTAGAACAGTGCCTTCCATCTAAATAGTCACTCAATACATATTCATAGAATGAAGGAGGATTGAAAAGATTATTCAAATGCATTATAACGGGTTGAATTCATTCTGAATGGCCCCAACTCATTCTGAACGGTCCAAACAGATTCTGGCTGCGTCAAAAAAGATCTAAGATGTGAAGCCCAATTTTCACACACTTTCCCACCAACTCAAATAACTTCTTCTGGGAACTGACTAGACTGTGAGGTCTTTGAAGGAAGGACTACCTCTTTTTTGTTGTTTTACCTCCAGCACCTAATGTAGGCATGACCCATACCAGGGACTTAATAAATGTTAATAAATTAAAAATCTGTCAACACAGGGTGCGATTCTTTCAAACCAGTACTGCTCAGTTTGCAAAAGATCCACAGACTTTAAATTCATATTTAAATATGATAACGTATCAAAATTACTGCAACAGCATACCTACAACAGATTAACTACTTTCACCATTACCTTTTCCAGTACAAAAATTATATTAATCATAAAGATCTTGTCTTTTACAAATTCCATTGTCACAAATAGCATAGGAAGTTGGTGCAGAGAGGCGTTATGACTCTTATAGTACAAACTTAAAGAGATTAAGATTAGTACAAACAGGATATTTGAACTTTTTAAAAAATACTGCAATTTTAGCAGGGCAGAGTTGAGGATTTTCTTCCAAATTAATAGTACTATCAACTCTTTTATATAATTCTCTAGGGAAAAATCTGTGTGCAAAGTTACTGATGGTCATCATTTAAAGAAAGAAATTATGACAGAAAAAAATTTCTAGCCATAAGCAATTAGCTAATTACAAATTCATACTTACTGTACTAATACACTAATATTACTATACTTCTAACATTTCTTGAGTACTTCACCCAATGTCAAGCACTATGTTGAGAGCTTTAGATGTAATGCTTATTTAATCCTTAAGCAGACTTGTAATGTGGATACTAATATCATCTCTATTTTATAGACAAAGGAATTAATATCTAGATATGTTAGCTTTCTAAGACCACAATTAGTACTTGATTGAACTTGGGTTCAAAACTAGGTCCTTCGGGCCTCAAAGTCCAGGGTATTAGTGTCCTGTTTTATAAGCTCTAGTCATTTACACGACTGGGGGAATGTACCCTGTTTTCTCATCAAAATATATGCGACTTAATTATAAAAGATAATCTAAAGTATACTATTCTTTATGTAAGAAAGAGATTTAAGAAACCATGAGTGTATCTGCTAACTTATGCAAAAAAAAAAAAAAAAAAAGGAAAATGAATAAACCAGAAACTAATGAGACAAGTTACCTAACAAGAGTGGGTGAGAAAAAATGGGAGGATGGTAATAGGGTGGAAGGGATGAGGAGAGAGTGAAACTTGTTTAAATATACTTTTTGGTATATTTCTGGTAAAGTTTAACACACTCCATGTGATTTATAATAAGATATACATATATATAAAATTTGGTCTTCGAGTAGTTTCTGACAGAGCTCTGAAAACCCTTGGAATTTCCTAAGTGATAAGAGCAATAAAAGTGCCTTTTGTTGTGTTAATGAGGTGACTTTTGGAAAGTGCCTAAGGATGGGGGCTGGTTGCCAGGAGAACCAACCTTGTGATTAGAAGGTTGCAACTTTCAGTCCTTGCCTCCAACCCCACCTCTGGGGAGGAAAAAGGGGCTAGAGGTTGAACTGATCGCCAGTGGCCAATGATTTAGTCAATCATGCCTACATAATGAAGCCTCCACAAAACCCCAAAAGGACGGGGTTTGAAAAGCTTCTGGGCTGATGAACACTCAGATTTGGGAAGAGTGCTGCTCTCAGAGAGGGCAATGAAGCTCTGTATTCTTTTCCTATACCTTGCCCTATGTATCTCTTCATCTGGTTCTTGATTTGTATCCTTTAAAATCCTTTGTAATAAATTGATAACATAATGAGTAAACAGGTTTCCTGAGCTCTGTGCGCCAGTCTAGCAAATTAATTGAACCTAAGAAGGGGGTCCTGGGAATCTCTGATTTATAGCCAGTTGGTCAGAAGTATAGGTAACAGCCTAGACTTGAGATTGGTGTCTGAACTGTGTGGGCGGCAGTCTTGTAGGACTGAGTCCTTAAACTGGGGTATCTGATGCTACCTCGAGGTAGACAGTGTCAGAGCTGAGTTACACTGTAGGACATCCAGCTGCTGTCCAAGAACTGCTTGCTAGATCTGAGGGGAGGGTTCCTCTGCCTTACTACCACCACATCAGAATTTGGTGATGGGATCCCCTTCCTCCAAAATAAATAAATAATTGAAACCAACCAGGATGCTGGGGAGATCCCAAATGGAATTCAAACTGTAACAAATGACTTTGACTGTGTTATGCCTGAATAGCTTGAATAAGGTAATTACATTGAAAGGCAAGGGAAAGAGAAGAATTGACCTACATAACTTTGGAAAAGAAGACTGTGATTATATGCTATAAAGATTACAACAAAAAGAACTGTACACTGACATGGCATTCTTGTTAGTAAATCTGATTTTCATGGGGATATGGCTCTAAAACTAATTTATGTATATATTAGGATTGAGAAGATAAGTAACTATATAGTAGGTAATGAAAGCCACGTTTCTCAATGTTGGAAAAAGAAGTTACAGATGAGAAAATGGACAAGGCTGTATCTCTGTGTATGTGAATAAACAGGCAGGCCTCGTGTTATTGCACTTTACTTTACTGTATTTTGCAGATGTTGCATTCTTTACAAATTGAGGGTTTGTGGCAACTCTGCATCCGGCAAGTCTATGGCACCATTTTTTTTTCCCAGCAGCATTTGCTCACTTTGTGTTTCTGTGTCACATTTTGATAATTGTCACAATATTTCAAACTTTTTTTTATTATTGCATTTGTTATGGTGATCTGTGATCTTTGATGTTACTACTGTAGTTGTTTTGAGGTGCCAGGAATCATGCCCGTACAAGATTATGAACTTAAATGATAAATGTTATGTGTGTTCTGATTGCTCCACCAGCTGGCCTTTCCCCTATCTCTCTCCATGTCCTTCAGCCTCTGTATTGCCTGAGACACAATATTGAAATTAGGTCAATTAATAATCCTACAATGGCCTCTAAGTGTTCAAGTGAAAGGAAGAATTGTACATCTCTCACTTTAAATCAAAATCTAGAAATGATTAAGTTTAGTGAAGAAGACATGTCCAAAGCTGAGATAGGCCAAAAGCTAGGTCTCTTGCAAACCAAGTTATAAAAGCAACGGAAAAGTTCTTGAAGGAAATTAAAAGTGCTCCTCCTGTGAACACACAAACGATAAAAAAAAAAAGCAAAACAGCCTTACTGATGATACGGAGAAAATTTGAGTGGTCTGGATAGAAGATCAAATCAGCTACAACATTTCTTAAAGCCAAAACCTAATCCAGAGCAAGGTCCTAACTTTCTTCAGTTCTATGAAGGCTGAGGGAGGTGAGGAAGCTCCAGAAGAAAAGTTTGAAGCTAGCAGAAGTTGGTTCATGAGGTTTAAGGAGAGAAGCCATAAAGTGCAAAATGAAGCAGCAAGCACTGATGTAGAAGCTGCAGCAAGTTATCCAGAAGATCTAGCTGAGATAGTTAATGAAGGTGGCTACAATGAACATCAGATTTTCAACATAAATGAAACAGCCTTCTGTTGGAAGAAGATGCCATCTAGGACTTTCATAGCTAGAGAGGAGAAGTTAATGTCTGACTTCAAAGCTTCAAAAAACTGGCTGAGGGGCTTCCCTGGTGGCACAGTGGTTGAGAGTCTGCCTGCCAATGCAGAGGACATGGGTTCGTGCCCCGGTCCGGGAAGATCCCACATGCCGCGGAGCGGCTAGGCCCGTGAGCCATGGCCGCTGAGCTTATGCGTCCGGAGTCTGTGCTCCGCAACGGGAAAGGCCACAACAGTAGAGGCCTGAGTACAGCAAAAAACAAAAACAAAAACAAACAAACAAACAAAAAAACTGGCTGACTCTCTTGTTAGGAGCTAATGCAGCTGGCAACTTTAAGTTGAAGCCAGTGCTCATTTACCATTCTGAAAATCCTAGCGCCTTAGGAATGATGCTAAATCTACTCTATTTGTGCTCTATAAGTGGAACAACAAAGCCTAGATGACAGCACATCTGTTTACAACAGTTTACTGATAAGCCAACTGTGGAAACCTACTGCTCAGAAAAGATCACTTCCAAAATATTTCTGCTTACTGACAATACACATGGTCACCCAAGAGCTCTGATGGAGATGTTCAACGACATTAATGTTTTCATGCCTGCTAGCACAACATTCATTCTGCAGCCCATTGATCAAGGACTAATTTCAACTTTCAAGTTTTATCATTTAAGAAATATATTTCCTAAGGCCATAGCTGCCATAGATAGTGATTCCTCTGATGAATCTGGGCAAAGTGAATTGAAAATATTCTGAAAAGGAATCACCATTCCAGATGCCACGAAGGACATTCGTGATTCATGGGAAGAGGACAAACATTAAGAGGAGTTTGGAAGAAGCTGATTCCGAACTTCATGGATTTTGAAGGGTTCAAGTCTTTAGTGGAAGAAAAAACTGCAGATGTGGTGGAAATAGCAAGAGAACTACAGTTAGAAGTGGAGTCTGAAGATGTGGCCAACTTCACTGCTGTCTTATTTGAAGAAACTGTCATGGCCACCCTAACCTTCAGTACCCACCACCCTGATCAGTCAGCCGCCATCAACACTGACACAAGACTCCACCAGCAAAAAGATTACAACTCACTGAAAGCTCACAAGAAGGTTAGCACTTTTTAGCAATAAAGTATTTTTAAATTAAGGAGGCACCTGAAGGATCCTTCAATGGCCAAATGTGTGACAACTTGAACAATGACAAAATATGACACTAACTGATTATAACACGAAGAATAAAGGAAATATTCATGAGACCGTACTGATATAAATAAATAATTGAATGAATAAGTAATTTAGAGAGAAGGGAAAGCCCCTTCTCTAGAAAAATTCCAATTATACAATGTGGAAGAATAATGGAAATGAAAAATTATCACTAGGAAAACAGTCATAACAGTTGCAGACAAGAATCACTGATGGATTAGTGGACAAAAATATGAGAAAAAAGGACATTTTCATAATCTCAGAGTATCTCCCCACAAGACACTTAGCAGTTTCAAAGGAAAAATGGTAACTGTAAAGTGGAGATACGTGACAGATACTACCTTAACAAGGTGGTCAAGATCAACATCACCAATAACAAGACATATCAACGTCATGTGCCCCCTGTTATAAAGTAAGAAGCCCACAGCATCATTTCTGTGCTATTTTTGCCAAAAATGCAGAACCTCAATCAAATCCTGAGACAATAGGGAAATCTAAATTTTAAAATATCGTAGAAGACAACTGACCAGTATTCTTCAAATGTGTCAAGTACCTGGAACTGTCACAAATTGGAGGAAAAGGGTACATAATAATGAAATACAATATGGAATCCTGAATTAGAACCAGAACTATGAAATAAACATTAGTTGAAAAACTGGTGAAACCAGAACAGAGTCTATAGATTATTTACTAATAACCCATATATCCCAATGTTAATTTTCTGGATTCAATAATTATACTATGGTTATATATGATGTAAACCTTAGGAGATGCTGGGTGAAGAGTTATACAGAAATTCTGTGTCCTATTTTTGCAATTTCTGTAAGACTAGTATTCTGAAAATCGAGTTTAAAAATATAAAAACATTTGAAAATAATTCTAAGAGGACTCTCTATGAGAGAGTCCATTTACATGAAATATATTCATCTCCAAGAAGAGAGAAGATAATTTAGAACACCAATTCTATTGAGCACTATATTCATCTGCTTAAATTGCCATACGGAATGTCACAGATTGGGTGGCTTAAACAATAGAAATATATTTCTCACAGTTCTGGAGCCTTGAAGTCCAAGATCAAGGTGCCAGCAGAGTTGATCTCTAGTGGGACCTATCTTCCTGGCTTGTAGATAGCTGCCTTCTTGCTGTGTCCTCACATGGCCATTCTTCTGCGCATGCTGAGAGTGAGAAATCTCTGCTATCTCTTCCTATTCTTACAAGGACACTAGTCTTATTGAATTAGGGCCCCACCCTATGACCTCATTTAACCTTAATTAATTCCTTAAAGGTCCTATCTCCAAAATCACAATGGGGCTTGGGCTTCAACATATGCTCTTTGGGGTAACAAGATTCACTCCACAGCAAGGACCAACTAGATTCATTATCTTCATATGTTAAAAAAAAGACAGTGACTGTACTGATGGACATTTTCTATAGGTGAAGGGAGATAACAAGGAGGAAGATGAGAAGACAGAAGAAAGACTACTTCAGTGTAAGATGATATGGTGGATAAAAGCATGTCTTCTGGATGAATACTTATAGGGCAGTACCCACAATTTGATTCTCACATAAATCATACAGTTAGTGACACAAGAGTACATGGAGTTTGTGATTCTGTGTGTGTGTGTGTGTGTGTGTGTGTGTATAAGGCATAAAAACACTTTGATTTCACATCAGACTGCCCAGATTTTCATATAACCTCCTAAAACAAGAGGGAAAAAGGTACTTAGTAGCAGAAGTAGCTCCATTTATTCATACTAGCTGAATCTCAGTTATATTCAATCTGACATAAAACTCTATGAAACAGACAAGAATGACATTTAAATGCAAAGAATTGACAGACCTACCTTTCCCTCTCCACTCTAAATAATAAGGTACAGCCACATTCTCTAGCCAATTCCACTTCCTAAGTACCTTGTTTGACATTTTCCTGCAATGAATGGAACCCCTACCAGCATCATTAGCTTTGCAGGATTTTCTCCCGGGAATGGGCAAAGCAGCTGCCAATTCTAACCAGCCAGGATAGAAGGAAAAATACAGAAACAAAGGGCAGAAAAAATACAGTAAATCCCTGCAGTAAATTTGATAGGTTTTGTTTGCAAAAGTAAAAGATGAAACAAACGTTACACTTTTGGATACATCGGTGAAAGTAAACCAGACACTTATGTATAGATGATTGCAGTCCAAATCTGCCAAATCAGAGACCACAGTAAATCAAGGGGTAAAATAAGGAGAAAAATAGCACCAACTTCCGTGGCATATGCATCTGAATATGTAGAGTTTTATATGTATGTTTGGTTAAGCTCATCATCATTTAGGGAAGAATTACTGACTATAAATTTTCCAGGGATTTTGCTCATTTTATATATATATATATATATATATATATATATATATATATATATATATTTTTTTTTTTGCTGTACGCAGGCCTCTCACTGTTGTGGCCTCTCCCATTGCGGAGCACAGGCTCCAGACGCGCAGGCTCAGTGGCCATGGCTCATGGGCCCAGCCGCTCCGCAGCATGTGGGATTTTCCCAGACCGGTGCACGAACCCGTGTCCCCTGCATCGGCAGGCGGACTCTCAACCACTGCGCCACCAGGGAAGCCCTAGAGTTATTTTTGTAGCTTCCTTTCAAGCTCTGGTTATACCCGCCCATACTTCCACCAGAAGGTGAGGCAGAGGGACTCTTCCATGAAGGAAGTGTGAGATGATTAAAAAATATATCTGTATCTCCTCTGTTCTGGCACAGAACTCCTAAAACCCTTGTAATTTCCTAAGTGATTAAAGAACTAGGAACATCTTTTGTTCTAATATTTGGTCTTTGATCCCAGTTCCTGACACCAAACTGACACCCTTGAAATTTCCTGGGTGATAGGAATGCCTTTTGTTCTAATAAGGTGACTCTGGAGGGGTTCCTGGGTGGGGGTTGGTCACCAGAAACACCCAGCCGTGATCAAAAGCTTGGAATTTTAGGTCCCACCTCCCATCCTCCAGAGAGGGGAGAGGGAGGACAAATGGAGTTAATAATCAGTCATGCCTATGTGATGAAGCCCCTATAAAAATCCCAAAGAATGGAGCTGCAAGAGTTTCCGTGTCACTGAACACATGGGGATGGGGACGCCCAGAGAGAGCATGGAAGCTCTGTGCCCCTTCCCACATGCCTGTCCTACACATCTCTTACATCTACATATTCATCTGTATCCTTTATCATATATTTTTATAAAACTGGCAAACAGTAAGTCAACTGTTTTCCTGAGTTCTGTGAGACCCTCTAGCAAATCAACTGAACCTAGAAGAGGGGGTAGTGGGAACCCCTGGTTTATAGCCCATCAGTCTGAAGCACAAGTAACAACCTAAACTTATGACTGGCATCTGAAGTGGGAAGGGGCAGGCTTGTGGCACTGAGCCGTTCACCTGTGGGATCTGACACTATATCCAGGTAGACAGTGTCAGAATTTAGTTAAATCATAGTATACCAGCTGGCATTGCAGAACTGTTTTGTGCAGGGGGAAAATCCACACATCTTGTGCCAAAAGTGCTGTGAGTGTAATAGCAGTGTGAGAGTAAAAGAGAAACTCTGGAGTGGGGCAAGTGTTTGCTACTCAGGTGGGAAACATCTGTGTGGGAGGAGCTTGGAGTGAGTTCTTGGTTAAGAAGCAGTTGAGGCATGATGTGGACATCGGAGTTATTCACGTTGTCCATGGCCCTGTGGCCAAGCAAAATCAATAGCTGTCTATAATACTTTGGATTGAGACAGATACCTAAAGTCATGCACAGTTGAAGCCATGGAGCTCTGAGGACTGTGCAAGTCCACGGCTTTTTTCTGAATCATCAACAATTGATCTTCTGGCACTCCTGCGGTCAGTGGCACCAAAGTGGTAGGAAAGAATCGGACAAAAACAAGAAAACTGGGTCTCTTTGTAAAATCACCTATGAGTTATAATGGTGAAGGGTTAGCAGATAAATGGTTATAATAAACTGAACAAACTCACTGAGCTTGATGAGAGACCCTTCAGATAGTTGATAGGTATTCATAAGGGGAGTGGAGAAGGAAGTCTAAAATTTTAGCAAGTCCTTATTGTCATGTGTTAGGATTTGGTCTCAAGCAGTGTCAGGTGGTGTTCTGTCAGCCTGTACTTCAAAAATTTAAACAAGACCAATAAACAGGCTTTAGACTCAGAATTTTCATTGTTTTTCTTGTCAAAAGTCTCATAAATCTTAGTCTCCAGAAACCATCAAGTGGTAAAGAGAAAACACAGAAGTATAAATGACAAGGAGTGAAAAAGCAGAGGAGCCTCAAGCTAAGAAACAAAGTGAAGCTGGGGAGAGAACTGCATCACAGGGATTGCAGCGTCTTGGATAGTTCTCCAGCCCAAGAAACTGCACCAACACTGACCACAGAGTGAAGTTCACAGCAAGCACCCAAAATTGAAGACTGGTCTCCCTTCATTCTTTAACAAAACATATTGCACTTTAATATTTTCTGCCTACTTCATTTCCACCTTTGTCTTGTGTTCCTAACCTCCCATCTATTCAGCTCGTTCCTGTGTGATCATCTGCATGAACTCTCCTTCTCTGCTCTTGTTTCTTTTTCTTTCTTTTTTTTTTCTGCTCTTGTTTCTGATTTACTGCATGATTCCTCCCTTCTGAAATGGCATGTGCTTTCAGTAACACACCCACTGGTTCAGATCTTTTTTTTTTTGTCTTTCACCTTCTTTCACAGGAAGTCTGGATTCAGGAATCTTGATATCTGGGCTCTATCTTAACCCTAGCCCAGACCCTAAAGCCTAAGTCCAAAAGTTTGCAACAGTGTAAAGACAGCCTTCAAGACATTTTGACTCTATGAATATCCATGGGGACTTAGGTAAGCCAAACTTCAAAATTTCAATTTTTTCCATCTATAAAACAGATCACCAATGCTTCCCACATGACAGGAATACTCATCTGATCAATGAGGGAGAGTATTATAAGCTGTAAAGTGTGGAAATCCAATGTACTGGAGGAATGTGGTTAAATTCTCAAGGCCACCAGCCATTTCCTCCCCTTCCTCCATGGGAGAACTTACTTGTAGGATTTGATCCAGTACCCCAGGCCCCAAAAATCACTCCATGGCCCCACTTGGACTACAGACATTTCAATGCTCCATGGGAAGGTGGGATATGGAGGGACCACAGTCAATCTCACAGGGTTAGAAGCCTGAGTGCCAGGGTAGAGGTGTGGTTTCATGAAGCTTGAGCAGATGTATCCGTCTCATCTCCTCGCTCCAAGATAGCAGGTGACAACATAAGACAAAGAAGAGGGAACGAGGTATGTATAAGTCAAAGTGCCCAGGAGGAATTCAAGGGTTGGGCACTGGATAGACCAACCCGAGACGTCAAATTTAAGACGCAGGGAATGCAGAAGAGCAATGCAGAGTGTTTCAGAGCTCCAGATTTCTTCATCAGTGGGAGGAATCTTTGAAGTGGGCTTTCCAAGACAACTGCTGTGATTCCAAGTAACTTTTCAATTTGCCTTCATGGGCTGTGGTATGTGGTGTTATGCAGTGTAGACTGGCTTAAGGATCACATTTAGGACAGACAGCAAGTAGGGAAAACAGAAACACAAAGTAAGGGAGGCCTAGCTTGGGGTGTGGGGGGGAAGAACCCCCAAAACTTATCAAATGATGGCAAATGTCACAGAACCTTTGATTAACACAAAAATGAAAATGTAGCCTGAGCTGACATAATTCCATACACCTTCCCATAATGTATGCAACAATGTACTAACAGCATTTCTTGGTGTAGTGAAATCTTGTTAAATTGATATAGTTTTATTCAAAACAGCATGAATTTGAAGTAGCTATTTCTCCCTAGATGACTTAAATGTCTTACTGCTTTTAAATAAAATATCTGATAATATTTACTTAAAGTTCTTTTTTTCATAGCTCCTTTAATATAGAATTAACAAGGTGTTACTCAATTATTTAGAGTTTTCTGGTAAAGGGCCCATGAAGCTTTCACAAAAATGGGAAGCGGGTCCATAGTTCTCATTTGACGTGATACAACTCAAATCTGTAAGTTGCAGGAACGTCTTCAGCCAGCAGGGCCAGTCTTTCACAGCATGGACCTAACTACTGTTACAGTAGTTAGGATGAGGCTGAGATCTGGAGTGAGTCTTGGTCGGTGTGTGAGCCAGAGCTGGAGTATGGGGAATGGTGGAACGACCTCCAAGCTGCCAGAATCGGACATTCAGAGCACGTGGTGTCAAGGAAAACTGATCTGGACAAGTGAATGCCTCAGAGAGGAACGGCAAGACGTGTCCCAAAAGAGACAAGGAAATGCAGCCGCAGAGAACACAGGCATGAGCTGCAGGCAGGGAGACAGTGCAGTAGAATACTGCAATCCTGCTTTTGGAATGAGGTGTGCATTAGTTTTTGGTGTCTGCCACTTCCAAGCTGTGGGACTTTATAGAAGGCATTTCTGAGCCCCGTTTCCTTTATCGGTAAAATGGAATGTCAATCTAAAACTTATGCCAGAGAGTTGAAGTGAGAGGACCAGAAAAACCACATCCAAAGATTCTAATATTTTATCTCACAGGATTCTTGTGAGGACTGTGTGCGTGAAATTATGTGAAAGTGTTCTGTAACTGTAAGGAATTACACAAGTATTACTCATTATTTTATGTATGCCAAATGAAATGAAAAGAAAAATTTTTTTTCCAAATTATAAAAGTTAACTAAAGAAATTTTTAAAAATCTATATCTTGAAAGAGAAAATTAAAAAGTTACAGTTAAGCTCACTACTCAAAATGTTAAAAAAAATGATTGGCAAATTATTTCCACTGTGTTGATATATATTTATGTGTGTCTGTATTCCAACTAGGATCATATAGTATACACTAGACAGTCCTATTTTTTCTTTTTATCTAACAGCATTTTTCCATATTCTTGAATATCTCATTTCTAAATAAGGGAAAGGGAGATAATGTTGATTTAATCCCAATAAATGAATCAGAGCGGACTTTTATAATAAAAATATTTTTAAAGGAATTGTTGGTAAGCAGTTACTACTAGCTGCTGGGATTTTGTTATTTTAGCCAAGGATTGTGAATAAAAGGTTGAAAAAAATATATTCAAAGCAAAAGTCAATATGGGAATGAAAAAAACCTGTAGGGAGAAAAAATAAAACAGAACTCCTTGCTATGTAGTAAAGATGACAGGAAGGTAATGAGGATTTAAAATATGTTATTAGGCATTGAGGTCTAGAATACCTGCTTACTGTAAAAATAAAATAAAATATAAACAAAGTCTTATTAACAAAGAAAAAAGCTAATTCTGTAACTCGATGAATGGCTGAAGAATGCAGACACCAAACCTTGACCATCATTTTAGAGACCAGCTTCGCTGTGAAACTCATAATCAGCCCCTGGTAGAATCACTAACTGCTGATTACCCTGGAAATATGCATCTAGCGAAAGACAACCTGAGCTGTATGTGCAACTCTTATTATTCTGCAGTCTGCTCCACATAAAGAATTTCATTATAAAGGAATATTTGACCTAAGCTGGAATGTCCCTTTCACTTTACTGCTTCAAAAATACCATCCCTCGAGACCCCATACCCCTATAGATAAGCAACAAGGATATATTGTATAGCACATACTAATATAGCCATTATTTTATAATAACTTTAAGTGGAGTATAATCTATAAAATATGTTGCATCACTATGTTGTACACCTAATATTAACTAATTAATATTGTAAATCAAGTATACTTCAATCAAAAAAAAATACTGTCCCTCTATTATTCAGGTCATTGGCACTGGCGTGCAGTACATGCCCCAGATATGTCCCTGTTTCTTGACCAAGCTAGTTGGTAATACACCATTTAATCACGTTCATGTTATCTAACGCTGTATAACAATCTTGAAACTTGATGGTTTAAGAGAACAATGGGGCTTTATGTTTCTTACAGGTCTGTAATTTGGTCAAGACGTGTGCTGACTCACCTCTGTTTTGTGGTTTCTGGGGCCTTGGAATGGCTGACCCAATGGCTTGAGGCCAGAAAAGCTGTCTCAGGGGTCCAAGAGGGAATGTTCCCAGGCCTGGATGAAAACCACAGGGCTTTTTTGAAGGGGACCTAATTTCAGAAAAACTGGAATTATTATTGGTCAGCCAAGTCACTAAGGAGAGCAGCCCAGACTCAAAGGGAGAGGAGTTTGATTTTACCTCTTAATGGGAGCAGTAGCAAAGTATGAAGGGCCATCTTTAATGTACCAGAAATTCTCCTATAAAAAAAAATTTTTTTTTAACATCTTTATTGGAGTATAATTGCTTTACAATGGTGTGTTAGTTTCTGCTTTATAACACAGTGAATCAGCTATACATATACATATATCCCCCCCCCCCATATCTCTCTCTTGCATCTCCCTCCCACCCTCCCTATCCCACCCCTCTAGGTGGACACAAAGCACTGAGCTGATCTCCCTGTGCTATGTGGCTGCTTCCCACTATCTATTTTACATTTGGTAGTGTATATATGTCCATGACACTCTCTCACTTCGTCCCATCTTACCCTTCCCCCTCCCTGTGTCCTCAAGTCCATTCTCTACATCTGCATCTTTATTCCTGTCCTGCCCCTAGGCTCTTCAGAACCATTTTTTTTTAAGATTCCATATATATGTTAGCATATGGTATTTTTCTCTTTCTGACTTACTTCACTCTGTATGACAGGCTCTAGGTCCATCCACCTCACTACAAATAACTCAATTTCGTTTCTTTTTGTGGCTGAGTAATATTCCATTGTATATATGTGCCACATCTTCTTTATCCATTCATCTGTCAATGGACACTCAGGCTGCTTCCATGTCCTGGCTATTGTAAACAGAGCTGCAATAAACATTGTAGTACATGACTCTTTTTGAATTATGGTTTTCTCAGGGTATATGCCCAGTAGTGGGATTGCTGGGTTGTATGGTAGTTCTATTTTTAGTTTTTTAAGGAACCTCCATACTGTTCTCCATAGTGGCTGTATCAATTTACATTCCCACCAACAGTGCAGGAGCGTTCCCTTTTCTCCACACCCTCTCCAGCATTTATTGTAGATTTTTTGATGGCCATTCTGACTGGTGTGACATGACATCCCATTGTAGTTTTGATTTGCATTTCTCTAATGACTAGTGATGTTGAACATTCTTTCATGTGTTTGTTGGCAATCTATCTTCTTTGGAAAAATGTCTATTTAGGTTTTCTGCCCATTTTTGGATTGGGTTGTTTTTTTGATATTGAGCTGCATGAGCTGCTTGTATATTTTGGAGATTAGTCCTTTGTCAGTTGCTTCGTTTGCAAATATTTTCTCCAATTCTGAACGTTGATTTTTCGTCTTGTTTATGGTTTCCTTTGCTGTGCAAAAGCTTTTAAGTTTCATTAGGTCCCATGTTTATTTTTGGTTTTATTTCCATTTCTCTAAGAGGTGGGTCTAAAAGGCTCTTGCTGTGATTTATGTCATAGAGTGTTCTGCCTATGTTTTCCTCTAAGAGTTTGATAGTGTCTGGCCTTACATTTAGGTCTTTAATCCACTTTGAGTTTTTGTGCATGGTGTTAGGGAGTGTTCTAATTTCATTATTTTACATGTAGCTGTCCAGTTTTCCCAGCACTACTTATTGAAGAGGCTATCTTTTCTCCACTGTATATTCTTAAAAATGCTCTTCTTTGAAAGCACTATTTGAAAGAACAGGAAAAAAGTGAGAGACTGAATATGAGAATTCATCCTAAATTTGTGAGTAATGTAAAGAAAAAAAGAGAAAAGGATGATTTACAGGAACCTTTTCTCCAGTTTGCCTTTTCAATGCTTTGACTCTAATATAGCCAACTCTTTCTCAGTTCCTCAAACTACTGGTATCTGGGGTCCACTGATATACACATTCAGGGAATTTCTATCTCATTGTCTTGCATTTTTCACCTTACTTCAAAAAATAAGCAAACTGCCTTATAATTCATAAAAATGTCAGAATTACCAGATGTTTAGTTTTTAGAGTCTTCGTTTTATTTTTTCCTTGCAGTAGGCCATAACTAATAGTGTCCCTATAGGCTGAAACTAAGAGAAGAATTTTTGTTATTGCTTTAACATTATCAGGTAAAATCTGCATAGGAAAATTATTTTACCTCTATTCAAATTGCCACTGAATATCAGTGATATTGTAGCAGGTGATGAGCAAAATAAACTGAATGAAAGGATGATGGATTTAATAAAAGCCAGGAATTGAGAAATACATTGCTTACAGGTTACAGAACAAGCAGTGGAAGAAGGAAAAGTTAGGGGAAGTGTGAATCAGTCTCAGTAATATCTCCATGTTTGGAGCAGCAGTACTTGAGCTGAGGGAAGAACAGAAGTGAATTATCATTTTGCACAATGGTAATTTCACCACTCTTGAGTCACAACTTCATTTATCACCTCCTGTGGCTGCTTTGGGTATAAATCAAAGACCTTCCCTGAGTTTGTGAATCAAAAGCCTCTTCGCTGTTAAGGTCTCTAAAGCCCCACGATCTCAACCAGTTTCCAGGTTATCAAGCCCATAAGACCCTCCTGTTGGAGAGTAGAGAATACAATCATTTCATCGTAGCTGAAATGAGAACACAGATCAGGAAAATACCCTCATTTACTAGTTGACACACTCAATAATGATTCTTCCCTTTCTGGAGATTGCCTACAACCCGTGTTATTCAAGGGTTCTAACTTCTCCAATAGTAGCACATTCCTATTCAGTCTTTTTCTAATAACTTGACATTATTCAGAGCTCTTTTACGCCTCAGTTTTTTAAAATCATTATTTAAAGCTATGGAGTTGTACTGAAGCAGGGCTGTGTAATTCTACCTGTTGAAGAGCTACAGCTCCTGTGATATTCACTACTTCCCATGTACTGTTCAGAGCAGTTTACATATAATAATGTCTTTTATCCTTATAACAACCCAATGAAGTAGTTAGCGTTGATTATGTCCATAGCACTAACGGGAAAACAGAGACACTGGATGGTTAAATTAATCGCTCAAGACATTACTCAAATGGTGACTGGTAGAGCTGGGATTCAGACGTAGACAGTCTGAATCCAAAGTCAAAGTTATTACTTTACTTTGTAAAGGGCTCATAGAGCACACTGCTATAGAAAATTATTAAATGTCCACATTTTTTTAAAAGAAAAAATGATCTTTACCCAAGCTCAAATTTAATAAAAAGAATTGTGACTTTTCAGAGCCTTCTCAAGTCTCAAGCCATGTTTACCCATTGCTTTGTCCATTGCAGCTGTCTGGAGCAGCCTGGGAGCAACAGAATGCAGAGCTATCGCTATGCTCCATAGTGGGAGAGATGCTGAGAGATGGTCTCGGTTCTAACAGCCATTCCAGCAGGTAGAACATGGTTTCTAGAGAGTATATGTGTCAACTCTGAGGAAGTGTGGTTGTGCGTTGTGGGTGACATTATGGAAGGATGTTAGTAATGAATAGGGGGTCCTGGGCATAGCAATTCAGCAGCTGGTGATACATGGAGATCAAAGGGATCAACCAGTTGTCAATGGATAAGTCAGTTACTGAGGATCCAAGGCATAGCTCAGTTACGGATACTGATGAATAGGAACAGAATCATTAAAGAGATAACTGTGACTTATTTTTTTGTGCCTTAGAATATTGGAGATGATCTTCCTAAATTGTTCCTTTTAAAGAACAGAATACAAGCATAGATCAGTTTATCAGAAGCAAAGGGTATGATAGGAAAGATGTGAAAGAAAAACTGTAAAGTCAGTTTAAGTTCTGAAATTTGAAAGCGAATAGAATGAAGTAAAATACGTTGTTTTGTTAATTTTTAATATGTGCACATTGTTAAAAATATAGAAAATAAGAAGGGAATAATAGCCAAGTTAAGCCTAGATATTCATAAATAGCCACTGTTTAATAACTGATATATTTTTTCTACTAATTTTTGAGTGTATCTGTGTCTATATTATAGAATTAGGATAATATTTATACCTGGATTTGTATCCTGCTAAATATTACACTGTAAACATTATTCTACTAATAATTATACTGTGAAATATATAATTTGATAACGTTTTAATAGCTGCATAATATTTTATCCTGTGTATTTAATATCTTCATCCCCAAATCTCTCAACATTTAAATTATCTTCAATTTATTACTATTATCAATAACACAAAAGTGAATATCCTTGTATGTAAATCTTTATGTACAGTTTTGTTTACTTTTAAACACTGATTTCATAGAGAAACTATTAAAAAATGAATAGTTGAACTTCTTAAAGTTTTTAGTACATTTTTCCAAATTGTTTCTCTGAAAAGTTGTACCTATTTATCCTCCCACCACAAATTTGAAATATTACTTATGAAAATTTATTCTCTGCCCGTTTTATGACTGAGAGTGGAATTATGTCATTCATTTACTCATTCAGTAAACTGAATACTCATTAATGGAAATAAACACTGTATATACCCAGATCTGCTCTAGATTCCAGGGGATCAAACAGTCTTATATTTGCTTTATTTTTAATTTTAATAGTAAGTAGCCAGGTTTTTCATGTATGTGTTGATAACTTGTGTTTCTTCTGCTGTGAGAAGAAAACTTGTGTTTTTTCTTTTCTTAAAAGAGTAAGAGTTGGTGTCTCCTATATGAAACCAAAGCATAACACCTGAATTGAAGTTAAGTGCAGGAATATAAAAGAAACACAATTCCAGCTCAGTTAAGCAGTGAAGAGTTGAAGCTGGCTTCACTTATAATTTGTATAAAACACATTTTGGGGGTTTTATTTTACTTTTGTTTTGCATATTGTTTGGACCAAGAACCTTACTTTAAAATGATTACTAGAGTATTATTAATTGAACCCATTTAATGATGGGAACTCTTTACAGAATCCTGAAGAAAAGATCATCTCATGGAGAACCTTGCTCTTTTTGCTTTAGCAATATTTTTCCAGTCAAGGAGATAATCGTCTTAGCGTTGGGCATCCTGTCTTTGGAATTTGTACTTTTCCGACCTCATTCATATACTGCTTGTGAAATCTTTCTTGATTTATATTAATGTTTATCACATGTCTATTTTTTTGCCTAACTCACATAAACTCTTTGGGAAAAATTACGTTATATATGTGTTTTTGTTATCATAGTGCTAAGAGTAAAATAGGCATTCACAAATTGTTGAATAAACTAATTATTCGGAAAGAGAAGTTAGACAGATAAGAGGCAGAGTCTTATAATACCGAACAAAATAGATGTCAGACATCATTTTGCTTCATGAAATTAAAACATACAAAGGCTATGTGATACACTAATCATTTATCTAGTGAATGACAGAGCCAGGCAGTTTGATGCAGGACACAAATCTCTAATGAATAAAGTTCAGTGAAGTTCACTGTTATACATACAAGACAAAAATGATTGAGATTACTGAAATGTCCAGGCAGTGAGCATAATAGACAGTTTCTATTTTTGCAGTTTTTTAAAACCAAATTCATCAGCTTGAAATATTAAAGTAATTATTGACATATATCTAATCATAAAAAGCAAAACTAAATTTATATTTTATTTCTTCTTCATTTTGACTACCCTTTCATATGGACCCACAGTCAAAGATTGTGAACCAATGAATATGATAAAATAAGCACCCTGTATTATTCATTAATTATCATAGAGCCATATTTAAGGAAGGATAGGATATTTCTCAATGGTATAAAATTACACTATTTTTTGTTTGTTTTATTTTTAAACACAGGTTCTGGTTACACGGGATTATCTTATTTAAAAATTTATTAAACTTCATGTTTATGATTTATTCAATTTTGTTTTTGTTTTATACTAATAAAATTTTAATAAATTATATAAAAGAAGCTTTTATATCACTTGAACTTCAGTAAAACAATGAGAACCTAAAATGAGTTTATTTCTTTTTTAGTAAAAAATTAAAATGTAGAACAAGCTTGTTTTATTTTCCTATGTTTTTATTGAGTATAATTATCAGATAGTATAGTTGCATAAGTTTTAAGTATACAGTTCAATGAAATTTTCTAAACCAAACACACCCATAGATCAAGAAATAAAATATTCCCAACACCTTACAACTTCAAACAGTTCCTTGTGTCCCCTTGTACTATCCTGACTTGAAACTCCAAAAATTGTCTGTTTTTAAGATATATATAATGACATATATATCATTAATACATATTATTTTGTATTTGTTCCCTTTGGCAACATTATATTAGTGATATAATGCTATTCATCTATTTGTGTGAAGCCATAATTGTTCTTTTCCATTGCTGTGTAGTACTCCTTTATATCATTATACCACACAATGTACTGTCTATTCTACTTCTGGTAGATATTTGGGCTGTTTCCAAATGGTGCTCATATGAACATTCTTGTACATGTCTTTTGGTGAGGACACACACACACACACACACACATCTGTTGAGTATATACCTGGGAATGGAACTGCTTAGTCAAAAGCTCCAAAATTATACAAATTTAAAAATAACAGAACTGAAAGCATATTTAGGAATGAGGAAAAATTACTAGGCAATTACAAGATTCAAAATGGTATCCCCAGAGAACAGATTTTCTCAAGTGTATAGCTCAAACTAGCTGGCAAATACCTGTGGCAGCTTATTTTAGCATCACCACTTAGCCCTGGAGGGATATTTACATTTCTACCTGTGCAAGATTGTCTCTATTTAAATAGACTCTGAAGTAGGTCCTATGCTCCCGAAGCAAATTAAAAATGAAATCCAGGAAGAACTGACAGACTGTTCCCTAGAACTCTGAACAGCTCTAATTACATTACAATACGTTTAGATGGTTTAGCGCAAAATAGGCTACCTGTCTTTTGAGAACTGAAACCTGAGTAAAATTTCCCCAAAGTGCTTCTCTTCATGTGCTCAGGGAAGCGTCAACATTACCCATTAATGTTGTAGGAACAACTGTAGGGGTTTTTTTGTACTACTTCATTCACTGTTGTGTTTGACTTCTGTTTTTACATTTGGTAATGTGTACAGTTTCACAATGCTGATTCCGTACCTGAATTTCTGAGCTTTACAATTTAAGTCATCCCCATCATCAATGCCTTCATCTTTGCAGTCACCCAGAGTACAACGTAAGATTCTAATTCATCAGCCACAAGCTGGGCAAAACCCCAATCCTAGAGGAGCAGAGAGATGAGAGAAAGGGAGCACCCAAGCAGGAGAGTAATCTGTCAGCTTCCTCAACTCCTGCCAACAGGAACTTCTCTGAGAGGCATGACTAACTAGCTGTCCCCAGCCTGCCTGCAGGAAGCCCACCGCAGTGCCTGTTCTGTGCTACAGTGTGAACAGCAGGAGCCCTGAAGTTCTCCAGATCATCTCGCCCTGCTTCTTTAACATAAGCATCCTGTGTGACTTATCCTGAGAGGAGAGACATACAAATAAGACGGTAATAAACGAGCAGAGCTGTCTCAGGCGGTAATGTATGTGCAAAGGTGTCTGTGGGGATGTCATCGTTACTGCCTAATTTGCGTGGCTTTCTATAATCATTTCCATTTATCTGCTATCTAGTTAAAAGCTACTAGTTTATCCATTTCTACATGGAGATCCATTATAAGAAAGCACTTCTCTTTGTAAAGTAAAATCCATTCTTCCCTGTTCCCTAGAGTGAACGATCAAAGGTTAAATTATTTTCTAGACAGGCGCTCCGCACCGCTGAACAACTCAATCTGTGTTCTTTCATCTCCCCACCTCTCACACACTGTGGGATTCTGTGCTAGTTCATTAGCTGTTTACAGTCAGGGCTCCCCCTTTTCTAGCAGGCTCTACAACTCCAGAATGGTCTTGGTTTGGGCTCCCTTCTCCTCATGACTTCTTTTTCTGTTTATGTTGTAAATTCCAAGTGGGGATAAAAAAGATGGAGACCTCGTTTTTATTTGCAAGCAAAACTGCATTCTGCAATTCTTATTTTTTTTGATGGGGAGGAATTAATGGTAGGTTTTAGAGGCCACTATACTAGAGCTATTTAAATTTAAATTAATTAAAATGAAACAAAATTGGATAGTTTGTTCCTCAGTCACACTGGCCACATTTCAAGTACCCAATTGTAATGGATTCATTGCTACCTAATTGGACAATATGGATTATAGAACATTTCCATTGTCACAGGAAGTTCTACTGGATGGCACTGCTCTGTTCTACTGAAAAGTCAAATCCTTTTAAATAAGAGCATCCTTACAGCCTAGCCTAGTATACTGTAGGAATTTTGTGAAAAAAGTAAACCTACTTTAATAAAAGTTCATTCGCACAGATTCGTGGTTGCCAAGGGGAGGGATGGATTGGGAGTTTGGGGTTAGCAGATGCAAACTATTATATATAGAATGGATAAACAACAAGGTCCTACTGTATAGCACAGGGAACTATATTCAATATGCTGTGATAAACCATAATGGGAAAGAATATAAAAAGAATGTATACGTGTATAACTGAATCATTTTGCTGTACAGCAGAAAATAACACAACACTGTAAATCAACTATACTTCAATTTAAAAATAACTAAAAAAGAAAAAAGAAGTCCATCTGATACATGAATGGCAGAGGAATGGAACTGATGTCCTGGCAATCTGAATTGCAACTCATTGGGATTTTCTAGTTAGGAAACATTCCTTCCACCTATAGAGATCTTGAGAAATTATATGTAATTAGCAAAACAATGTAAGGAAGAAAATAAATGACCTGGTTACTGAGAAATGAGAGATTCATGCCAATAACCATTCAGATACATGCCAATAACTAAATAATACTTCAAGCCAGTGAAATAAGAAATGCCATCAGGAAGCACATGATTAATTGCTGGATGGATTGTAATTGTTATATAAGAAGTCTGAAGAATGAGAGGATGAATGTGTGGGTGATCACTGAAAGAACCAAAGCCCTGTACATCATTTTAGTGTGAATGATGTCATCAACACCTTCCAGTTGTGGTGATAGATGTGGAGGTGATCTGGGTACACCACCATCAGTATCCCTTTCACTAAGCAAGATTTCAGAGATCTTCAGGCTAGACGTCTGAGTCCTTCCCTGCTTCCTGTGTAACTCCCAGTATTGAATACTCTTCCAGAAAGGACCCTTTTTCCTGATGGAGAAATCCCACCTTCTCAAAAGATTATGGTAGCTCAGCCATCCTGCTGGGATCAATGAAACAGTCTTCACCACCTCTGCACTGGGCTCTCTGGTCATCACCACCAGAAGAGCCCAGGCCTAATTCCCAAGGGTCCCATCCTGCAGACATCATGGAGACTGCCCACTCCCATAAAGGATTTAATTAGCTCTGGCAAAGGAAGGAGGGAGGATTAAGGGCTGATTAAAGAGCTTACAGAAAATAGATATGATTAGAATAACCCCCTGGAAACCCAAGGCTGCATGAGACAAATCCTGCTGGGCAGACTGTACTCTACCAGCACCACCGCTCCTGCATGACTTACAGCAAGAGGTCACCCTGGAAAGTTGGCGCCAAGAAGAGGTGCTCCATGTGAAACAATTTAAGGAATGAACAGAAACACACACAATATACCTTTCCTCAAAAAGAAAAATGGAAGTAATTGTTCCCCACCATTTCATGAAGAAACAAAACAGGAAGTGTTTATGAAACATGATGCATGCAAGTTTTTTCTAGGTAATATTTTATTAATTAACATTTATTTACCAAGGTAAGCAACTACTCTAACAAGCTCCCTATTCAAAGTCTAATGTTAGAATCAGAGTTAGCAGAAACTACACAGAAGGCATGGTGTGGTCTCAGCCCCATCTTTAACACCTCTATATACATTTGATATGGCACTAGGGGGCAAGTGAGAATGCTAATTCCTAGGAGGGAGAAAACTTGCCACTTGACAAATTTCTTTCCCAGACTTGATCACAGCCCCCAAAGCATTAGATGCCCAGAAACATTTCGTGCCACCTTAAGTTGTCAAAAGTAGAAGGTAGCAGAGGGCAAAGGAGGGCAGAACTCCAATCAGCTTTGTGAGACCCCTGGCAGCCTGGTTTTTGCTTTAAGGGACCACAGTTCAAATCCAATTAGCTTCTATTACACAGGGCAGGATCTTGATGAGCTTGTAACCTTATCAACAGTCCTCTGGGGAGATGTAGTGAAGTTATTTGAGTATAATTCATCCAGGCAACAAATTGGCCCATCACTCAGCTCACAAATCTGTTGACCAGGCTGCCAAAACAGGAAAGGCATTCCCTTCTGTAGAAAGCTTCCTCTATAACTATGCTAATTGTATGGAAAATCAGAGTCCTTTGGGAGTAAAATAATAATTAAAAAAGTAAAAACAGATGTGATTTTTTAAAGTACCAGGTATTGTTTTTATATATTCTTCCAGCAATTCTGCAAGTTAGCAGTTAGTCACATTTTATACGTGAAGGAGACAAACTCTGAGACGTTAATACAATTTTTAAGTTATACAACCTGTAAATGAAGAAAGTCATGCTCAAATTTAGGTCTTTATTGTTTGAAAGGAGAGGCTCTGTCTATTGAACCACATGGTTCCCTTATCTTCTGCTGTGAAAATGAAGTTGTAAACAATATGAAGTCTAAGAAAGAAACTTCTGGTGTTTATGATGGGAGAAGTTGGTTTGATGGTTTGGGTTTTTCTGAACATGGTTTAATGAATCATCTCCTACTTGCTTGACATTATGTATCTTAAGAAGAAAGTGTCTTAATTTCTGATCACAAGGAAACAGCAAATTCCTCTCTGCCACAAGTTTCAAATTAGGGTTTTTCAATTAGTGTGATATTCTGAGAGCCTGGCATGGGCTACAATGGGAACAGGATGTGATTATCACCCCACAGAGCAACATGAGACGGTGCTTAGGGCCAAGAAAAGAATCAAATGCCAGACAGGAAGGCCAGCTGGATCTATCTGAGGGGCAGGAGAGAAAGAAAATTCAGTATTAGGAAACACCAAGGGCTTCCTTGTGAAAATCCTAAGATTATCTGTAACATAATTTTAGGATTATATTACTTGCATCTTGAAGATGCAAGTAACTGGAGGTATTGCATGAGTACAGAATTAAGGAATAAAATACTTATAAGGAATAGTAATTATCATCATAATCATCACCATTCTTCCTCTTCTTCAGAATTTTCACAATATTGATATATTGTATTCCAGCAAGCACACTGCAGTATAGAACTCTGAAGCCAATTTATTCCTTACTAACTAAATTAAAATTTTATTTTCTAAGAACTTTGAGTATGTTTACCCATTTGCTCTTTCTGTTTTCTACTCCAGGGTCTCCTATTAAGGCTGTGCTAATTGTGGGCTAAGTCTCAGCGTGATGTATAAGGTGACTTCCATTCTGACTGGCCTGGTATCTGTTATGATTGTCTGGTACCTTTGCCATATGGTTTGCCAAATATTGCAAACATCTTCCCTTTTCAGTGGTTATTGAATGTTCAACACAGTTACTCCATACCTCTTAATTTTTTTTAAATCTCAGAATTTTTATTTTTTACTCTTGTCTTGGCAATCTGAAAGAAAACTTTGGCTCGATCTTTCTGCAAACTAACTCAAATTTACATATTTCAATGTTTCTAACCTGTGACCCTTCTGCTAGTTAGTTCTATTTATTTTATTGTTGCAGCATCATTTCAGAATTTCATTTCTAATAATTGATTACTGCTTTCACAGCATTTCCACCCTTTCTCCCTCTCCTCTCTCACTCCTTTTCTCTTTCCTTTTCTTCTTATTACATTACCTTCTATCTAAGAATTAAAGGTCTACTTAGTTTATATTTAAAACTTAAATGTAATATAATAATATAATGTAATATATATGTGTAAAATACAATGCAATAACTTAAAATGTTTCTTAACAGGATAACTGTTTCCTTAATGACTATTCCTTGTGTATTAATTTCTAAGCTCTATATTCATAATAATTTTTTTCTCAAACTTTTTGTGAGTGAGGTTGTCTGACCAATTTTTTCTTAAGTCTTTTTAAAATTGAATTTGTTACAATATTGCTTGTTTTTTGTTTTTTGTTTTTTTTATGTTCTGGCATTTTGGCTGCAAGGCATGTGAGATCTTAGTTCCCTGACCAGGGATTGAACCCACACCCCCTGCAATGGAAGGTGAACTCTTAACCACTGGACCACCAGGGAAGTCCCTATGTTTGACCAATTTTTGTCACTAGAGAGAATTTCCTCAACTTTGGGGAAAATCTCAGTTTTTGTGGCAGTCAACAAGGATTCCAGTTATGTGGTCTTTGCCCCTGGCATAATGGAGGGCAGAGTGAGGAGATTTGTGTCAGACAGACTGTCCTTGCAGAATTGGAGAAAGTACATTGCCTTTAGAGGCCAAGTAGGTAAAGTGAATATTCTAAGCTGATTTTTTAAAACTGAAGTTTAGTTGACTTATATTAGTTTCAGGTGTACAACACAGTAATTTCATCTTTTTGTAGTTTATATTCCATATAAAGTTATTATAAAATACTGGCTATATTCCCTGTGCTGTATATTATATCCTTGTAATTTATCTAATACTTTATATCTAGTACTTTATACCTCTTAATCCCCCTCACTCATTTTGCCCCTCCCCTTACCCCTCTCCCCTCTGGCAACCACGAGTCTGTTCTTGGCATCTGTGAGTTTCTTTCTGTTTTGTTTAGTTGTTTCTTTTATTCTTCAGATTCCACATATAAGTGAAAACATACAACATCTGTCTTTCTTTCCCTGATGACCAGTGATGTTGAGCATCTTATATAGTAAGGATTATTGGCTACTGGGGAGAATTGTAAAGTGTATTATGCCCACATTCTTTCAAATTAAAAAAAAAAGTTTTAACTCTTTTTTTTTTTGGTCAAATGAAAAAGTCTCCTGTATTGATAAGGACTGACGCTCTCTTGTCTCATTTATGAATCCTACTTTGTGGTCTGCGTGGGATTCCCAGTGTAGGATTTTCCTGTCCCTATAATTTATGCAGGACAATATTCTAATTCTACAGCACTAGAACCTGCTTTGAGAGCCTCCTGGCAGAATTCCTAATTATTTTGTGAGAAGTAAACTTGACTTGTAGTTTTATCCTAAGGGCAATACTGGTACAAATATGAAAATGCATCCTTGACACAATTTCTCAACAACGGCTATTAATTACTGCCTGGGTATGGCAAACTGAAATATTATTTAGTATCTATCCATTTCTGTCTTACCCTAACTGTGGGAGAATTATACTCACCTACCCTAGTAATGTTGGGCTTGGCCACATCTTTGGCTATTGCAAAGATATGTCACACTGGTACAGAGGCCTTCTAAATGTATCTGCGCTATTTGCTTATGCTCTTTTACTCCCCCATTCAAGCATGAGAAGAGAATGCCCCAGGCAAATGCTGCTCCTTTAGCCTGGATCTTGGAAAACAAGCATATATAACAGACCTGAACTCCTCCCTCCCCACCCCAAAGCTTAGAAAAAAGCCACTGCAGATCTATGAGCATGAAGTAAATGTATGTTACTGTAAGGCACTGATTGTGTGTACTGTAACAAAGTTAACTAATATGAAATTTGGTACGAGGAATGGGGTGATGCTGTTAAACAACAACAGCAAACACCAATAAAACTAAACTAAAATATATGTCATTGGCTTTAGGGCACAACAGTGAATGGCAAGGAAACTATTATAGAAAGTTGGGGAAAAACACCAATCCATGCTATTATAGAGACAGACAATTGATTTAACTGCCTGTTGCAGTATCTTTAACGTACTCAAAATATCTGATGAACTCCCGTCTTTGGTTGATGCAGTAGGAAGGGAGAATGTTGGTAGATGAGTTGATTGTTACTGGTAGGGTAAGAAAATGATATTAACTCAAAGGAAAACAAACAAAAAAGGTTTAACCTGTTTGAAATTAGGAGTGAGAAGAAAGAGAGAAAATCTATAAATGTTGTCACTTGCAGGGCTGAATGATACAATTACCTCTCCTGGTCAACCACTCAAAGATCAAATTGAGAACATCTTGACTGAGAAAGATCTAGTGAGATCAAGTTCAACACTGGAGCTGAGAGCAAAGAAATAACAAGGGCATGACAGTAGCATCTTTTAAAGGACCCACAGATTGGATTAATCTGACCCAAGATTATCCTTTCAGCTGGTCAAAGTGACTCATAATGGGTTTTTAGACCACGTTCCCACAGACACCCAAGAAACTCAAAGTCATATCAGAAACTCAGAGTCATATTTTGCAAAGAATTCTTGTTAAGGACATTTGCATATGGAGCTGATGAAATAAAATAGGTAAGAATAAGCCAAACCCAACCAAACCAACCAACCAAAAACAAACAAAAAGAACAAGATTTGATAAATGCATTTCCAATCTGGACTAAAAGGTACCATGACTCTTTGAGATGTAAAATGACCCTTGGGCACTCAAATTTTAGACCAGAAGAAAGCAGGCTGAGATGATGTTCAGCCACAGTGGACATAATATTCTCTGATGCCCTTTTCAGATGTGTCCAGGAAGAAAAATGAAAACGGAAGAAATTTCCAAGGGCAGAGTCAAGAGCTAATGGAGCAGAACGGAATAATCGTCACTCCCAGGGAGTAAGAATGGTGTCCAGTCAGTGCTCTACCAGCTGAAAGGGGAAACTTGCAAAGTTTGTCCTGCTAGATTTCAGAATTACTGTGGATCAGTGAATACTACGTGCCTCCCATTCTTACCCTTCTGAATATGAATGGTTCTTGTGGTTATCTTGTTCCTGTTCCAACATTGTATGCTGTGTGCTATGAGAGCAGATAACTTGACATTTTAGGTCAGAGGTCTCTGGATCAAGAGGACCTATATCTGGAACCAATAAAAGGACTATCCTGAGGTCCTGGATTTCGAGCCTGATGGCATGTTCGAGTAGAATTTTGGAGTTTCTTTATTGAGGATAAGGTGAATGCATTTTATATTTTGAATCAAGGGACTATTTGTGACTAAAGGGGAAAACTGTGGTAGATTTTATTATTCAACTACTTACACTGTTTTCTTCCTATCCTGTGTGGATTGGAGTATATTTCCCATCCCACTGATTTGAGGCTTGGTCTTGTGACTATCTTTGATAAATGGAATGTGTCCCAGTTCTTAGCACAAGCTTTGGAGGTATCACATGTTTGCACTCACCTTGTTGTGCTCTATTCTTTGGTCATGAAAATAGGACACCCCAGATAGGATGTGCTATATATTCATACATGATGTGCTCCGGCCTGGGTCCTGGAATTTAAAAGTGTTTACAGAGGACTTGAACCTAACCCACATACTAAGCTAAGATTCCCTAGCCAACCTTCATATACAAGAGAAAGAAACTGGTGTTAACTGTTGCAAGCCAATGAGATTTGGGATGTGTTTGTTGCCACAGCAAAAGCTGATTAACACACCAGCCTACTAGCCCATGGCCCATTCTTTGAACTGGATTCCAGTAACTAAGTCCTTATTACAAGTTTCTGCCAGGAAGACTCACCTTATTTTGGAGAATCTTCTGTTCATTTGTATATGTTTGTAAGTTCCTCCTTTCTGTTGAATTTTACGTAATATATTTATATCTTTCAGAAATCACTCTTTCAGCCTGGGGGTAGCATTCTTTCATTCTTCCAATGTTACTGTGAGTTTATTCTTATATTTTCATTTATTCTGCCTTTTCAATGGAATTTTAAGAGGAAGGAATAACTTGTAAATTTAGTTGGACCAAGTCCATCTGATTAGATTCTCTTTAATCCCACTGGCATTAAAAATGTGTACCATAAGGAGGTTTGCTAGATTAGGGGGACAACTCTTGTGAAGGTTTACAAGCCTTGATAAAGTGGTATTTTAACTGGAGGCAGTGTCAAAAATACTTGAGAGAATGTATATGTTTTGGGGGGGTGGGGGCACCATGGACCCATAGTATTTCTCTAATAACCCCACAGTAGTCCACGGACCCCAAACAAAAATTCTCGATACAGATGCTCTAAAATCCAAGTGGTTTGATACAGTTGATGAAATATGAGATTACAGCCAAATATAATAGGTCCTATGCACTAGTTAAGGCACATGTTTTCACTATGAATTGATGAAACAATTTAAGATATAAAAGAAGAATCCTTAGGAAATTTATCCTGAATAAATTGAGGCCAAAATATGCCAGGAGCTGTAAGAGCCAGAGAGAAGCTCTTGAAAGAGTCTAATAGCATGGAGGACCAGATGCCATTAAGAATTCTTATAAATACACTGCTATTTTTAGTAGCTGTTGCTCCTGAGACCTTTTACTCTAAGCTGTAGATATTCATATTATTCTGCAAGTTTCTCTGCAAATTAGACAACTGCCCACCAGAATTTTCTCTAGGTATTATATAGTTTGGAGCTCATAAAATCACAGGCCGGAAATGGACTTTCTGAATCCATTTAGCATCCTCCATGCCAGCAATTCTAGGGCTCTCCCTCTACCCCCTGCCCTGCACTGCAAGGCTAGGAGGAGTTAGTGAGCATGCTTTCAGCTTAGCGTGATTTGACAAGCACTGTCTGATCTGTCCCCAATTTGTATGTACATGGACATCCACATGGCTTGAATTATCATATCATTCTTTCAGAAAACTCTTGGTGAATATTATCAAGTTATTAACTCTATTGCCATGAAAAAAGAAATAAACTGATTCCAAATCTTTTAACCTTCTAGGGTGCAGGGCAGTTATTTAGTTTCTAAATAGAATTATTTTCTTCTAACATCTTAGAGTAAGATTGGCAGCACTGGAACTAGCTTTGTCACCAGTCATGGTACACTAACTGTGGAGACCATTCTCCAAGATGGCCCCAGAGACGGTCCTGCCTCTTAGTGGTCAACTGCTTGGTATAGTCCCCTCTTACATTCTACCAGATTAGGTCTGTGTGAGCAATACAATAAGGAAAAAGTGATGGTATGTCACTTCTGAGATTATAAAAGACATCACAGTTTCTGTTTTGACCGCTCTGTCTCTCTCACTTGCTCTGGGGGAAGCCATATTGTGTTGCAGTGTTTTGGAGAAGCCCACGTGGGAAAGAACTGGTGCCTTTTGCTAATAGTCACATGGGCATATGAGTGGGCTTGAAAGTCAATTGTGTGGCCTCAGTCAAGTCTTCAGAGACAGCACTCTTGGCCAACAGCTTGCTACAACTTCATGAGAAACTATGAGCCAGAATCACCCAGCTAAACCACGCTCAGATTCCTGGCCCTTAAAAGCTCTGTGAGATAATAAATATGTGTTGCTTTAAGCTGGTACACTTTGGGATGATTTGTTATGTGACAGATAACTAACACACGAACAAAGCCATGGAACACCTCTGTGTCCACTTTCCTACCTATAAAATAATATGACATACTTTTACCTACCTCACAGAAATAGCTTCTAAATAAAATTATAATAATAAACTGTATTCAGAATACTTAACCATTTAGAAAGAAAAATATTCTTTAAATCTAAATTTTTACCATTCCAAATAGAAGCCTTTTAATTAATTTTTAAATTATCACGTTTGACACCATCATAACATTTGTCTGTTGAAGAAACTTCGCCATTTTTTTTATAGTCAACCAACAAAAATAGTATATGCATTTACCAATGCAATTATATTTTACTTTCTCCCACAGGGGCACAACAAACTTGTGTCTCAGATCTCTTCATATTCAGACTTTAATTACATTTGGTCCTTTGCAAGAAAGAAGAGTATTAATAGGGTACTTTACTTATCACAGGCCTTCATTTCTAGACAACCTTTAGTCCTGATGGGATACCTCAAGACTTAGTGTCAAATTAGTTTTGTTTTTGCCTTGATTGAAGTAAACATTTATAGAATTTAAACACTCTTGAAAGTCAGCTGGAAAGCATCGTTGTTCAGCAGTCAAGTGATAATTTTTCATGAGTCATGACTTGTTCATATAACCTCTCCTAAAAATTCTTTGGTCTACTCCAAGACATTTGGTAATTTCTATAGCTTTTAATTGTTTTGCCTGACATGGGACAGGCAATCTTTTTTTTTAAATACACATTTATTTATTTTTGGCTTTGTTGGGTCTTCGTTGCTGCACGGGGTCTTTCTCTAGTTGTGGCAAGCAGGGGCTACTCTTCGTTGCAGTGCGCGGGCTTATTATTGCAGTGGCTTCTCTTGTTGCGGAGCACGGGCTCGAGGCACACGGGCTTCAGTAGTTGTGGCTCGTGGGCTCTAGAGCGCAGGCTCAGTAGTTGTGGCACACAGGCTTAGTTGCTCCGCGCCACGTGGGATCTTCCGGACCAGGGCTCGAACCCGTGTTCCCTGCATTAGCAGGCGGATTCTTAACCGCTGTGCCACCAGGGAAGTCCCGGGACAGGCAATCTTTTTGCATGTGTCTCAATGACAAGGGCATAGAGTTTTGCCTACTTGTGAGTATCTTCCCTTTGTTTTTCCTGTCAGGTATACTTTTATATCATGAATTTATGCCATGAAGATCTGTTTCTCTGCTCGTTTGCATATACAATGACTTTTCATTTTAATGCAGCATCACTGGCACATCCAATGTGCCATTTCTCTGAAAACATTTTAAGCTAAATGTAGAAATCCAAATGTAAAACTCAGTAATTCTTTGGTACTATTAGTGCAAATATTACAATAAGATAATCATTAGGTAAATAGATACATTCTATCCTTGTATAAGTTTATAAATACAAACAACAGTTCTATCAAGATGTTCTTCTTTTAAGAATGTTAAAATTTTAATAAAATATGTTGTAAATTGAGGGAGTAATATAGTGACTGCCTACCCCAT
Source organism: Aethalodelphis obliquidens (assembly GCF_003676395.1). Lineage (NCBI taxonomy): Eukaryota > Metazoa > Chordata > Mammalia > Artiodactyla > Delphinidae > Aethalodelphis > Aethalodelphis obliquidens. Next base: position 26,729,389 of record NW_020837969.1, on the reverse strand, counting down.
AAGGAGCACTTTCGCGTAATCCTTTCTTTAAGCTTACCAACAGCCCTTTTGGCTTCCAAATGAGGAGGCACGTTCAGGCACGTAAGAGGTAAGAAAGCCACTCAGAATTTAATTCTCATTTTTCCCCTTCAAATATTGTGCTCATTCTAGCACACACTGCTGCTTCTCAAATGATCTTATTGATTTGACTGTAGTCTTTAGCAGTATCAGTGAGAACAAATTCTGTTTGCTTTCAGCTTGGGAAATGGAAAAGGATCTATACTCCTGCTGCCGTCTCCATAATCACTGTGTAACTGAACTCACACTCTGTGTGCAAGCCTTTCTGGATAAAACTTCACACCTTTTCATTTTAAAAAGCTGTTCTAGCTTTGGTTTCAGAGAGTGGTGAAAAAAGAAATGTCAAAGTGATTACCAGCAGGGAAATCTAAGAGTTTTCTAGAAAATTATTAATTTCACCCACTATAACTCAAAAAAGTATCCAAAATGCTGGTTGTTGATGGAACATATTGTCTTTGAACATCTTACAGATGAGATGCTGTTGTGCCTAAAAAAATCTGCACGTGTGAACCAGGAAGTGCTAGATGTAATGCACTTGCTCATAGAAGCACATGTGTAACAAAGAAAGAACTTTCATTCTGTTGCCTCCATTCCCAGGATTTCTCTCCAGTTACTTAAATAAAATAGGTTTTAATTAAAGGGACTCTCTACAGGGAGACTGCATGATTCAAATAAGGATGAAATTCCACAGAGACACCTTAGCAATTTAGGGTGACATGTCAGCTAGAGTTAAGGAACCATTTTTCCAACCAGTTAGCTGCTGCTTTATTTAACTTTCTGGTCAACCCATACCTATTACAAAATCTAACCGTACATCTACTTTTATATCTTAATTTGCCTGTAGAAAATATGATGGAGCTTTTTCTGAGGATGATTAAAGTTATCATGTGCCTTCCAGATGCAATGAGGGCCTTCTCTAATTTTGGTGTTTAATTTGAAACTTCATGTTAATGTCTCATTTTTTTTAGACTAAAACTTTGTGTGCCTACCTCAAAAATATTGTAGAATTTCCCCCCAAATAAAGAAAATGCCATAAAACAAAATAATTGTATAAATAATTTTGATAGTAAACTGCCAATACTTAAAATAGATCAGACTATAACGTGTTATAATTTGTAGAAGTCAGCTTCTGTACTAGTTGAGGAAATTGAGTTTAGTCTAAGTAATATGTTATTCAACCACATACATTTTTAAAATGATGAACGTACTCTCTGTTGATACCTGCTCCTCTGGTGATTTCGTCAAACCTCATGGCTTTAAATGTCATACGTATGCTACTAGCACCCAAGTTTATATTTCCAGGCTGTACCTCCTCCCTGAACTCTGGACTCAGATGTCCACCTGTCTACTGGGCACCTTCTTTGTGACGTATACTAGGCATCTCAAGTTGATTATATCCAATACGGAGGCCCTGACCTTCCCATCAAAGACTGCCCCTCTCCGTCTGCCCCATTTCACTGAATGGCAATTCATTCTTCTAGTTCTCTGCAACACAAAATGTGCAGTCATCCTTGATGACTCTCTCTCTCCCTCTCATAAGCAAATACTATTAGCTCTACCTGCAAAATAGATACAAACAGTCCTTACCTCTTACTACCTCCACCGTCCCTACCCTTGTTCATGTCAATATCAAAACAGCCTGAGTGACTGTGTTAAAACCCAAGTCAGCTTATATCCCACCTCTAATCAAAACCTTCCAAAGGCTTCCCCTTCCACCCAGAGTAAAAGCCAAAGTCCTGCGGAGGTTATGGAACGTGTACCCATCCTTTCACATCCTTCCCTCCCCCCCTCATATTGCTAACCCCTTCTACAGACTCCTGCTATTTATACTTGTACTTGCTCTGTTCTGGTCTCACTGGTTTCTTGCAGTGAGTCCTTCAAATGCACCAGGCAGTGTCCCCTACCACATGCATTTGCCTCATCCTGGAACATTTTTCAGTCAAATACTCATGTGGCTAGCTCCCTGTCTTCAAATCAATGCTCAGATGTCACTTTCTCAGTGGGGCCTTCTCTGACACTCTCTTTAAAATTGCAATCCCAGTTCCAGCTTCCTTATCACCCCTTTCCTGCTTCATTTGCTTCTCTAATTAGAATGAAAGCTTCATAAGGGTAAAAATTGTGTCCGTTTTGCTCAATAATGTATACATAGTACAAAGGACAGTGCATGGCATATAATCTGTATTCAAGAAATAACTGAATAGGTGAATAAATGAGTGAATGCTTTTTGTTAATTTCTAGGAATCAATGAATACATTAAAGCCTTAGAAAAATATCTGAGCAAGATGCCCTCACTTATCATATATATATATATATATATATGATCATTACCCAATAGGAAATGTTTTTTGGATATGAATTGCTGTTAATATATTAGTGACTTTTTGGTTACTGAATGATTTAAAGGCTATGGTACCACGTAAACAGTTTTTTCATTCATAAAGTGCCAAAGTCATCTCAGGATCGAATGCCAGTCTGGGCCATATCAAGGTATACTTTCTATCTTTTAAAGAAAATGATCAGGAATTACCTTCTTTGATAGTTATGGTTTAAAAGGATGCTGTAGATGGTGGTGGAGAGATGGTAGATATCTGACTGACATTCTCAGTTACAGATTAGAGGAATTATAACTCATATTTTTTAAAAATATGTTTAGGTCTAATAAGGGACAGCTGCAGAAATCCACCGGACACTTCCTTAGAATACTCAAACCCTAGCCCCTACTTAAACCATCTACTCAAGTGATTTTTACTGCATCATGTCAGAGCATTTATGCAAGCGGTTAACTTATTTATAAATATAGAAATCTAAGTAATTATGAATAAGTTGTGATGTCTCTTATGGAAGGAGTCTGTTCCATATTTCTCTGAACTTGACAGAGGACTTGAGACTCAGCACTCAAATGATAGCTGTTTGATTGAAAGCCAATCAAAACAAAGAATATGAATATTTACTTGAGAAAACTCTGTCAATTATTTGTGTATATAAACACAATGTAAAATGTTTCCTTCATTTTACTAGTTTAATGCCATGCTGCTCAGTGCTGTCCGTTTTTCAGCATAAATTCCTAGCAGGCAGGACTTTTGGCTGCTGAACCTTTCTCTGAACAGAAATATGTGCAAAGCGAAGTTTAATAAATGCCATTAGACAATGACTGTCTGTGTTTAATATTTATTGAGCACCAACAGGGACCTTGAGACCTTGGTCCAGGATGAAAAGCTTTTAAGAAGTCTATACCTAATTAAGAAAAACATGGTCCCTGCTCACAAGAAGCTTATCTGCTAAAACAGACAACAGTGGTGTGGGTGCACAGAGAAAATTAATTTTTTTACCTAAGTGCAGCAAACCACCACCACCTTTATGAAACTGCAGGATTTATCTCCTTCTCTCTTAAACTTGTTTTCTTTGTGAGGGCCTCATGTTAAATGCCTGGCAAAGAATGAAGGCAGAGGAGGCTGGAAAAAGGACAGGGGAATGAGGCAATGAAGAAAAGGGATGGTAACAGATGGTGAGGCAGTAGGCTATATGGCCTGAGGGAAGGAGCAGTTGCAGAAGAAATTCCTGTAGAAGAATTCCTGTAGCTGGTTGCTGTGTTTTCTGTATTTTAAAGTAAGTATAATGTACCATCATCATCATGATTAATTAATATGTAAGTTCAGGTTGCAAAAGAGACCAAACAGGAATGAATCAAACATTGATTTTTTTTTCTTTTATGCATGCTAAAAAGCACAGCTATGACAGAGGGCAGGACTGGTATGGATTTAAAACATATCACAGTTTATTAGGAATGATTTCATAATGCATCCGTATTTATACTACCAGAGATTAGAGAACTGAGAATAAACTGGGAAATAATAACAAACTATGGTTCCGTTTATACTTCCAAAGCACAAATTATTATCTGTTAGTTTATTTTTGTTCCATATCTTAAATATAACAGGGTCAGCACAGGAAAGTTTTGCTTATGTGTGGAAGATACGTCTAGTTGTATAATAAAAATGTTTGATACAGGAAATTTTTCGATTCAATCAAGAAAATAAATTTAGTCCCCCAATTTACACGTGCCAAAAGTTATCTTTTGCCACATCAACTGGTATTTGATTTTTGTGTGATAATTGCATTCCTGGTTTCCCAGTTCAGGATGACAGTGAATGTAGGGAGATAAGATGAAGAGTGAAAATCCAAAGGAAAGGCTGGAAGTGAAGTTTGGGAGAAACCAAACAGATGTTAACCTCCCAAATTGCAGAGAAATAAGAGGCAGAGACAACAATCATTTTTCAAGGAGAAGGAAAATATCAAGATAGAGATGGTGGAAACTAGCAAAGGAAGCAAACACACAGTCATGTTCCTGAAGCCAGTGATTCTAGGGCAGAGTTGCTCTTAGATTAAAATCATAAAAGGCACTGCAATTCAGCTCATACCTACCCACAGGAACACGCGTGTGTGCGCGTGCACACACACACACAACATCCCTCACACAGTCTCATTTACACTGAGTCAATTAAAGAAAATAATATCCGAATAAAGTTGAGGAAAAACCACCCATCCAAGTATATTCAACAAAATGACATTCTTTTGCCACAAAAATTCCTTGGGAGGATGAAAACCCTTTGATCACGTGCCTGAATTCTCTGTTGCTGGTCCCTTTGTTAACTGTTTCCTATTTCTAATCACTTTACTTTGCCATCAAATTCTATTGTTTCAAGGTCTTTCTCAAAAGCCACCTCTATGATCTTTTATCTGATTCATCCGAACAGATGTGATTTCTCCTTTGACCCCTCAATATTTTGTTTCAATGATTCATATGAAATGTATTATATCCCACTGTACATTGTTATTATTTTTCTATTTGTTCACTCTTCAATAGAATAGAAGATGTTTAAAGTAGGGCTTATTCATCATCGTGAATCCTGAACTGTTTATCATCAAATACCTGCATCTAGTCAGGAGTCAGTGAAATTTTGTTGTGACATTTGTAAATGTGGAGGAAAAGACTTGGCTTTAAACACACACCTGGAAGATCATGTGTACCATCATCCTATCTCTTACCTGTGTCTAGATTCGTCCACTTGATAATCCTTAGGTACCCACTGTAGTGAAGGCCCTCAGCTATTACTAATAATCTATAGAATAGGACTAGTAAGATATTTTGGATACGTTATGGACCAGGAGATAAAAATAAATACTTCTCTATACATTTTGATACTTAAGCAAATATATTACTGTAGAAACGTGTAACTTTTCTCTTTGGGAAAAAAAGCATTCACAGTAAGGATCAAGATATATAATTCCATTTGAATTTCATGTACGTCCTAGAACTGTCTTTTTCAAATTCACCTTTTCTCCTGCGATACATCTATGTTGTGGATCTGATTGCTCACTCTCATTTCAGGCTGACACGGGCTTGAATCATCTCAAAATATTTATTAAGCTTTCAATTTGTGCCAGTCCCTACAAGGTGTACAGAAATGAATCAGACACAAATGTTATTCCTGAAGGCTTCCTAAGGTGGTAGGGGCTCAAGTCTGCTTGAAGGAAGAGTTAAGTGCCATGAAAGTTGCAAGAGGATGGGGGGAGAAGGTGGAGGAGGCATTTGCCTTGAGTCCTGAAGGATGGGTACACTTTTATAAGAGAAGGGGAAAGAATGGTCCATTGAGGAAGTAGCAGCTGTCATAGGCAAAGGACTCTCATATTTGTCTCCCAGGCAGAAACATACCTGAATGTGTCCAGGAGGATGCCTGCTCTCTAAAACTGGGTCCACGTCGTCTTTCCTCCATGGAAGGTGGATTATAAATCATTTCTTCATCAACTTCATTCTCCTGTCAAAGGGGACACTTTATTTTTTATTAATTTTTATTGAAGTATAGTTGCTTTTACGATGTTGTGTTAGTTTGTGCTGTGCAGCAAAGTGAATCAGTTATACATATACCTCCTCTTTTATAGATTTCCTTCCCATTTAGTCACCACAGAGCACTGAGTGGAGTTCCCCGTGCTATACAGTAGTTTCTCATTAGTTATCTATTTTATACATAGTAGTGTATACATGACAACAAAGGGGCACTTTAAATGTTAACTAAATCCATGACTACAGAGTAACTGGAACTCTTAGAGGACAAAAAAGTGCAAGATAAATCCAGTAAGGTGAGGTGATCTTTCTGTCTCTAACCTCTCCAATCTTTTCAGCCTTTTAGCAGTAAAGATGTAGAATTTTTTTTTTCTTTCTTGGGGAAGGGGTGGGAGGTGTGAAGCAATAAAAACCTATTCTGTGTTGCTCTGGGAAGTCTCTGTTCAGTGGTTAGTAGCACATGGCTGGCACCTGAGATTGAGGGTTTGGGGAGTTAACCAGAGTGCACTAAAGCTTGGAGGAAAGGCTCCCTTGGGGAATTAGATGCTTTAGTGGGACAATGAAATTTCATCGACTGAGAAGGGATAAACAAAACCTTTTACCAAAGGTTCTGGGAAGTGGAAAGAGCACTTGGGAGAACTGTGATGCAGGGGAAGATACTGTATAATGTGTCACAGAAGGAAGAAGCTCTCTCCTTTCTGCCATGGTCTGCCTGAACCCAGACCAAGTGCCTACACCCAAACCCTGGTCTGGAGGACCCTACTCTTCCTGTCTGGTGTCCCCTCTCTTCTGTTAAGACTCTGGGCTGGCACCTCTACTGTCACGGCTACTTAAGGCTTCGAGCTGCTAGAGCACCTCCTATGGTGCAATGGTACTGACACTGAGCAGGGCCCTGTGGGGCTCCTGGGCACAAAAGCCTTTCTGCGTCCCCGTTTCTTGATTGCGGGAAATAGGCTTCATTCAGCCTCCGCGATCTTTCCTCAGTTACAAGGAGCAGGTTCAAACAGTTGCTAATTAGGGAAGGGAGGGGATGCAGAGACAAGGGAGGAAGAGTCAAGAAACAATAGTGCAGCCTTGGGGCAGGGTCCTGGTTCCCCCTCAAGGGATACACACAATATCTTGAGCTGTTTTGCAGATACTGAATCCCCCACCAGGTGGGAGAAGTTAACTGTGTGCTGCCCACAAGCACGGAGACCCCAGATGGGTTGGAACCAGGTTGAGGATGCCGACTCCCACTTACCTCACCACCAGCCAATCAGAAGAACGTCCACGAGCTGATCACGCCCTCTTTGAACCGTTACTATAAAACTCCTCACTACCCTCTCCAGGTCAGGACACAGTTTTGAGGGCATTAGCCTGCTGTGGCCCCTTTTACCTGGCAAAGCAATAAGCTATTCTTTCCTACTTCATCCAAAACTCTGTCTCTGAAAATTAATTCAGTGTCAGGGTACAGAGGCTGGATTCGGCTTCATGAGCAAGTTAAATCCACAGAAAATTATTTGTGTGACTATTTCCTTAGTTATTCCCAGGATGGTTATTTAGTAGATGTATTCTAGTTAGTAGATGTATTCTAGATGCATAGGAGAGAAGTTAATTCATTACGTTCAAGGATGCCTTAAGTCATGAGGTCTTAAGTTTTTCCTGGACCCTGAGGAAGTCTCCCCTGGGTGCTAACAGTGCCATAAAGTGGAAAGATCCCAAATCCCAGAGTCACTACTTGGCAGGGAATTGCCAGGTTTCACACTTAACTTCACAGAAGGGAAAAGTAAGCTACTTTCGCGCACACTCTTTAAGACTTGGGAGTTTGAGTATTTAACAGAATAGCCTAGCCTACTGGATAATTCATCTCCCAACCAGCTTTATCAGTAGGAATATTTCTCCTCTCTTCTTCAAAGTATGCCCACGTTAATGTGTGCCTGTTGTGAGATAAACTTTTGTGTAACTTTCCTGCTCTGTTTAGTCATCACTGTGCAACATGATTTCTTTGTCCCTGCTCTCTTTCAAGTCCACTCATCACATCAGGAACAGGATGATTCAGTCTGGCTTGAAGTAAGAGTCATCTAAACAGGCGATGATAGAAAATTTGTTCCAAGAGGCAGACAAAGTTTTGTCTGAAAAGACAAAACTAAATACTTCCGAAAGTAAACCTAGAGAGGAATACTTACATTCCTTGAAGAGAAGTTTCAGAAATGTGCCTATTGGGACCTCTTTGGTGGCGCAGTGGTTAAGAATCCACCTGCCAATGGCAGGGGACATGGGTTCCATCCCTGGTCCCGGAAGATCCCACGTGCACCACAACTACTGAGCCTGTGCTCTAGAGCCCGCAAGCCACAACTACTGAGCCCGCGCGCCTAGAGCCCGTGCTCTGCAACAAGAGAAGCCACCACAATGAGAAGCCCGTGCACCACAACAAAGAGTAGCTCCTGCTTGCCGCCAAGTAGAGAAAGCCTGTGTGCAGCAACAAAGACCCAACGCAGCCAAAAAAAAGTGCCTATTGTTCCAAGAAACCGTGAGTTTTTTCAATTTTTTTTTTTAATATTCATTCATTTATTTGGCTGTGCCAGGTCTTAGCTGCGGCACACGTAACCTTTTAGTGTGGCATGTGGGATCGTTAGTTGAGGCATACGGGATCTAGTTCCTTGACCAGGGATCAAACCTAGGCTCCCTGAATTGGAAGCACACTCTTAACCACTGGACCACCAGGCAAGTCTCCAATTGTTTTAGTGGTTATGAGAAATAGGGTGAGACTGTTATGACTCTGATACATAGACTAGGTTAAAGTCTAACTCTAAAAGGAGGTGAATTTTATGGTTTGAATCTGGTGTGGGTGGGAGAGGGCAATGTAGACTGCAGTGTTTTATAGACCCAAAGGTTTCCTAAACTCTGCCGGTCAGCTTATATTAGCAGGAAAAGCAAGGAAGAGGGAGAAGAGGGGTCAATGTACCTTACCTTCCAGAAGCTGCTTCAAAGTCCTGTCTTCTCTGGGAGGGAAGTTAGGCTAAAGATCTCTAAAATTTCTGATAAGCTTAAAACTCCGATAGTTAAGAAACAGAAGAGATACTGACAATGGTAATGCAGCATTTGCTTATGCTCCATCGCCTCAAGCCTTGTGGCCTGGACTGAGTGATGTAACATTTAATGAAAGCCTAGGCATTCTTCTCTCATTGTCTGCTTTCAGGATGGGTGGGTGCCGGGGTTGGAACAGAGCCCCACCCTACAAAGAGAGGATGACTACTGCCTCATTGTTTCATGTGTTCCCAACTAACCTATACCCTACTTGAGCAGAATTCAATTTTATATTCCTTTTTTACCCGCTTACCATCCCTACCCAGTCGTACCTAGGAAAGCTTTCAGTATTCAATAGGTGCTGAGACTGATTTATTGGTCTCCACAAGTGACGAACTGCATGCTCTCATTATGTGAGTCACATTTATGAACTGTTAGAAAAATAATGACTAATTGTATTTTTGAAGACTAACATGAAACGTGGTGCTCTTGATTTAAAGACATTTATACAAAACTTTATTATGAAGGCAGTCTTTATTATGTGAGCAATCATGCACGGCTTAAAGCCTCCAAGTTATAATAACAAGAACATTAGGTTTATAGCATGAATATTAAAATATGTGAATTCTTTCATAGTGCAAAGTAGTAAACACTTTTGAATTTAACTCTTTTCTTCTTACTCCCCCCAACTTCATTTGAATAAATTGTCACTTTAAATGTTTGTCTATAGTGGTGATCATTTTGTAAAGTGTAGAAATATTGAGTCACTTTGTTGTGTACCTGGAACTAACACAGTACTGTAGGTCAATTATACTTCAATAATGAAAAAACTGTTTGTCTATAATATTTTCCTTTTAGTACTACAGCTCCAGATAGGGAGTGTGTCATCATTTCAGACTTGTGTAGTATACATATGGTATCATTCTTCCCTGGAGTTTTAATATAAATAGTATTTATTGAAATAAATGTGAATTTTCAATCACAAACATTGATTGGATATCTTTCATTTTTCAGGAAATGTGTCAAACACTTTTGGCCATAAGAAAACATAAGGAAATAGGAAATTCATATTAAGATACAAGAGCAATTGGGGGAAAGAAGATTGCTAGTTCTTAAAGAAAGAAATTTTTCAAGAGTTGTTTTGTAAGTTAATGCATGGACCATTCAGCTCCCTTCAGTATGGCATGGGGTAAGTCCTAATTTCCATTCTGAAGGGCCCCTCCATCTGTAACTTCTCAATCAGGGTAGATGACTGGTTAACTTAGGTGATTAGAGAACACAGGCCTAGGGGTTTGTGGCTTCAGAGTTGACCTTGTTGCCAACTTCACTCATTTCAGTGATACAAAATATGCCCATCCCCTGTCCCCTAAGCCTACAGCAGTGCCACTCAAAGTGTGTTGGGTTTTTTTTTCAGGGGGGGGAGGGGAGGGCACTAATGGTCCATGGTACATAAAGAAAGTGACAGTAAGCATTGAGAAAGCACTTAGAAATTTTTATAGCAATTTACAGAGTAACTGCATGCATGTTGAATCTAATGGTAATTTAAGAATTTGAGTTCCAGTCTGGATATCTTTTAACTTCATTTTTCTACTGATTTTTAGTGTAGTTTATAAAAGTATTTGCTCACAATATGTTATAAAACAAAATAAACCTCTGACCATAGATAGTACGAGAAGAACTGGCATGAGATACATTGTCCTGGGTATAAGCACGTGCCTTAGAGGTAGAGTTCATGAGTTCAAGTGCCAGTTCCATTGTTTTCTGGTGGTGAGACACTAGGCAAATTGCTTCTCTGTGCTTCACTTTCATTGTTTCATCATGGGATATCATTAGTATTACCACCTAGGATTATCTGAGAATCTAAAGTGCTTTAAACAGAGTCTGGTACATTGTGAGGCTCCTATTGTCCTCGGACACTAAGGGGACAAGGCTGTGGCAAGGTAGTTCAGCCATGACAAGAACTCAGGGGGGCGGAATCTAGGAAAAAGGTTCTGTCAGCCTAATGGATCCCGCAGTGATTCTCTCCAGAAAGAGACTTCTGATATGCTCAAGGGATCTAACCATTCAAAAAGTGTATCACAAGAGTTTAATAGTTTAATTACAGTCTGTCCTATCTCAGCTTGTCAATGGATGGTAACAAGGCTGTACAAAAGCTAACTAGGTCTAAGGTACAGAGGTGAATAACCATTTCTAACCCTTTTCCATATAATTCTTCTCCTCCTGATTCAGGTAGATGAACCACATATTATGTCCACACCCCCTCTCTATAGATGATGTGTTCAGTCCTTCCTTATACTTTTTCTCAATCTAAGAACTATGTCTCTATTCATTTATCTTAAGCTTGTTCTATGAAATAATTTAAGTGAGTGCAGGATATATTTGATTCCTATGTCATCCCCCCTCCCCTTCCTTCTTCTACTACTCATGGCCAATTACATCATTATCCCTCCAGTGTATTGATACCTCTTTAATAGTAAGCACATTCAATTAAGGACTAAAATCTCATGCAATTCAAAGAAAAAAGCCAAGGCAAAGAACTGGAGGCTTTTAAAAATTTTTGGTTATTTGGCCAATTTCTGAGTTCTGGAGAGATGGAACTAATTGTTTATATATTTGAGTGATGTGTTTGGGTCTTGGTTTTTTCCATATTTTTGCCATTATATCTTCAAAGAAGTTCATAGAAGTAAGTGTGTTTTGTAAAACAAGTTTTTAATAAATATCTCATAATCTCATCACCGATTCCCACTTCCAGAAAACTCCATTCCTACCCATAGCAGGTCGGTAGCATGATCTTCAAAGCCCAGGAACAATCAGTTCCAATTACTTTACTAGGCAGGAGGAGACACCTTGACACTGTTGTATTCCGCAGCAGCCATAACCGTTTGCCATTTTTAGCCTCCGATACCAATTGCTTCTCCTACGGTCATCTTCACTGGTGCGCCAGTTGCCAAAGCAGATCTGTCTCTTTGAGGCTTGCTTTTGCTCAAACTCTATGCGCTCATTTGATAAAGAGGCTGACTCCAAGCCATGCTTCATCTTTTGCTCCATGGGCTATGCTTGGGAGTTGGCTCACAAACTGCCCCTCAAAGGGAGGAGGGAAAGTGATAATAAAAGGAGAGCTATGGACTGTGAAACCTTGCCCGACAGGCTCTCTTTCCCGGGAATTAGCTAGGAAAGCAGAAATGTATGTTATTAGAGGGCAAGTGTCTGGCGTTGCAGCTCTCACTGGGCTCTGTCATTGGTAAGACTCCTTAATGGCTGAGCTTGGAAAGACTACACAACAGCTGTGCCTGGAGATAGCACACACTGAGTGTGATTAGGGTAATGTTTTCTTCATTGCTTAAGCAACAGAAGGAAAGAGCAGAGCTAATGCATCAGGCTTTCCTCTCAGGCACGGGGGGGACAAGAGGATGCCAGACAGCTACAAAATGGTAGATCCCTGTGATCCAGATATAATTGAGTTGTTCGGCCCATGCAAAATCAGAAGGGGGAAAAAATATATCACCTCCTCTTATAAAACAACAAAAAAACCCCTCAGAATGATCTATACAGAAATCATGTGAAAACCATGGAGTTATTTATGGGATTGTGGTAGGAAAGTTAGAAAGTCTAATCCCTTTTTAGATCTGCCTGCCACTCCGTTTTTGTGTAACATTAAGAAATACATTATCCAGAACTGTGTCTCAGTTTTTTCATCTGTAAATTGGAGATAAGACACTTATTCTATCAACATCAGAGCCATTTTGTAAGAATCAAATACATTAATGGATCTGAAAGTGTTTTGAAATGTGCCTATATATTATTGTATTCATATTAGGAATTTGATGGTAAAGCATATTCAGTTTCTGACTGCATTAATACATAGGAGAACATATCAGAAAACTCTCACGTGTATTGTGTCAGGAGTTTAAAAATGAGCTTTTTTTTTTTTTTTTTTTTTTTTGCGGTACGCAGGCCTCTCTCACTGTTGTGGCCTCTCCCATGGCGAAGCACAGGCTCCGGACACGCAGGCTCAGAGGCCATGGCTCATGGGCCCAGCCGCTCCGCGGCATGTGGGATCTTCCCAGACCGGGGCACGAACCCGTGTCCCCTGCATCGGCAGGCAGACTCTCAACCACTGCGCCACCAGGGAAGCCCTAAAAATGAGCTCTTGAAAATCACACTTAGGTAACTTCTTCTAAAGCCTTCTTACATTTTTGTTTGTTTTGATTTTTACCTGCTCAGCTTCTTTTAAAAAGTGCTAATTACAGACAATGCTTTTCAGTGCTTTTCCCAAGAAAATGGCAATCGTCAGAACTATTCTAAAGGTAAAGAAAGCCTTGATTCTACTTTATGTGTGCCTCATCTGCCAGTGGAGGAATAATCAAGAAAAAATGCAAGAGTCAATTTTGATACACTCACATATTTCTATGGCAATACAAACCCTTCCATATATATGCCCCAAGCCAGGGCAGGAGTAAAAAGTCTACTCTGTGTTTCTTTTACTCTCAGTTCAAGACAACTGGATTACGTACCTGTTTGGTTTTTCATGTAACCTAAACTTAGTTTTGGATTTCTCTTCTTGGATGTCCTTGTCCTTTGCAAAGACACTTGACTTAAGGGCATCATGTAAGTATTTTTGCCACATTATTGTTATGAACATTTTTTTTCCAAAAGGAAATAACACTGAAGGTCCACATTCCACTTGGTGTTTCTGGAGGGTGTTTTTGGATGAATTAGCATTTAAGTTGGTGAACTGAGTGAAGCAGATTACCCTCCCTACTGTGGGTGGGCCTTTCAAGTCAGCTGAAGGCCAGAATAGAACCAAAAGGCTCACCCTCCCCCAAGCACTCAAAATAAACCATCAACTCTTCTGAGTCTCCAGTTTGGCAACTCACCTTACAGATCTTGGGATTTGTTAGCCTCCGCAGTTGCATGAGCCAGTCAGCCAATTCCTTATAATGAATCAATCTCACATAAGTCCTGGGGATGTAATGTACAGCATGGTGACTATAGTTAATAATACTCTATTGTATATTTCTAAGAGAGGAAATCTTGAAAGTTAATCATCACAAGGAAAAACAATTTGTAACTAGGTGTGGCTGGATGTTAATTAGATTTATTAACAATATATACAAATATATACAATATATACAAATATTGACTCGTGTTGTACACCTGAAACTAATATAATGTTATATGTCAATTATAACCCCAATAAAAAAATCAATCTCTCTCTATATATAGATATAGGTATATGTGTATATATGTAATATAGTTTTACGTACACACATCCGTTTAGTTCTGTTTCTCTGGAGAACGCTGAAGAATACAGGCAGTTACATTTTGTATTTTTAGATTCCTTATGAGAGAAGGTAGGCCATTCCTCAATATTCCATTGTTTTCCATCTTCCAGTGTTTCCTGCACTGGTTTTCCATGTAAATTTCAGACTATCTTGGTTGGAAAAAAAAAGATATTACTGTGTGTGTGCATGTAAACACAGTTCATATACAGAGAATTTTTCCAATGTAAAGGATCTTCATTATATTTAAACTCACACTCTTTTATGTACGTCTCCTACCTGTTAGCTGTTTTCCTTCACTTTTGGTCAGTAATCCTTTTCTTGGCTAGTTTGCTGATGTTTTCCACCTAAGATATGCCACAAGATTGATGGCCTCAAACCTTCAACTTCAGCTTTCCTCCTTTTGCAAGTTAAGATTGGGTTTGGGTCAACTCTGGGTCAAAAATATATTAGGTTAGTCTTTTCAGATTGTGTTTAGATCCATATATCAAGAACATACTAAAATTGAGATGGCTTCCTTGGCTGCCCTATCAAACCATTCGACCTTTTAAGATTCTTTTTCCAGTTTTGGTTTCCTCTTTGCACTCTGCCTACACAGTTTCTGTTGAAAGTGCAAAAGGAAATCATTTCTTAAAACCTCAAAGTGCTACACTTATTTCATTTTTTTAAATTTCATTTTTATTACAGAAATCAAAGTGCTCCAAACAATTTTGGAGCACTTACGTAGTAGTATGTTAGCAAGAACACTGTGCTGGAGTCAAACCACTCTTAAGGTGCTAGAGTCCTAGCTTGGAGCTGTGTTACTTTAGGTAAATCACTGAACTTCTCTGACGAAAATTGCACTGCCTACCTTAATGGAACTGAGGAACAGATGATATTGGATTTGGAAAATTAATTTGTAAGCTGTCAATGAATATCATAGTGTATTAAATTTTTCTTCATTTCCTAAATAAATGGTACTTGATTTGTAGTCTACCTATCTACCACTTTCCATTTTCACATTAAAGCAAAATTATAATCTCTTATATCCTTGGTGTTGGATAGTGAATAGACACACTGAAACCTCTAAGCATATCTGGTCTAGGTGTTTCCCAATGTCCTCTTGTATATGAAAATATATAATGTAATTTCATTGGAATTTACAATTAAAATATTACCTGGAAGTTTCATACCAAGGACATGAGGTCTCCCCATTCCATACTTCTTTTAGTGGGACTGGTTTGATCCTATTATCTCAGCACCTCTTGTGGTGATAAACTGATCCCCACAGAGAGGACCCAAGTTTTCATAGGATAGATAAGGTATATTAAAGACATAGAAAGTAAAGCTGCAAGACTGTAAATAATTTAACCTAGAAATGCTAAGCTTGGAAAGCAATTAATTATAGACAAAAATTTATAAAAAGAAAAGAATGATTTAGTTGAATGAATGATGGAAAAAATCTAGAGATCTGGGTTCTAACCCTGTCTATACCATGAAATAGCACTAGGATTTTAGGTACATTTTTTAGCTCAGGTTCAGAGTTTTCATCTGCTTAAAAAATAATGAAGATGTCCGTACCAGAAGATCTTTAAGAAACTTCCTAGCACTAACTCTCTGATTCTGCCCCTCTCCTCAAGGCTCTAGTTCCCAGGACAGCCACCATGCTATCATAACAGCAGCTTCCTCTTTGTCTCTCATATTCCAACCTCCAGATAAGCTTATGTGGAAACTGAAAGAATTGCCCTCTCCAGCAGAATATATATTATAATCCATTCAATCATTCACAATAAAAAATATGGCACCTACCTTCACAAAGCTTCTTTTATTGCTACCATTTAAAGGTTAGTTCTGATCCAGGAGCCTGTCAATTTGAACATCAACTGGATCCTGTTGATAACAAAAAATACAATTATTAAGATTGATAGTAACTTCCATTTATTGAGCACTTATTATACTCCACACTTAACATTCTTATCTCACTAAAACTTCACAACAATGCTGTAAAATAGGCACTATTACCGTGTTTGAGATGAGGACCCTGAAGTTAACATGGTCAAATCAGACGGGTGGTAAGCACATCTCCTTCCAGATGGCTCCTTTGATGGGTCTTTCTGTTATCTAACAGTCATCTAAATTCAACAGCAACATTCACATGAAAGCCAACGTGTGAATGTCTTATTCTTGATCTACTGTGCATCTTTAGTTTTTCTTTCTTTGAAACAGGAACACTGAAGTTCATGTAAACCTCACATGGACACTGTGAAGGTAATATGTGACACAACAAGCAGACTTCAATCATAGATACTGCCAAGTTGTCTTTATTTTATTTTATTTTTTATTTATTTATTTTTTTTGCGGTACGCGGGCCTCTCACTGTTGTGGCCTCTCCCATTGCAGAGTGCAGGCTCCGGACACGCAGGCTCAGCAGCCATGGCTTACGGGCCCAGCCGCTCCGCGGCATGTGGGATCCTCCCGGACCGGGGCACGAACCCATGTCCCCTGCACCGGCAGGTAGACTCTCAACCACTGAGCCACCAGGGAAGCCCTATTTTATTTTTTAAAAATTTTAATTTTATATTGGAGTGAAGTTGATTTACAGTGTTGTGTTAGTTTCAGGTGTACAGCAAAGTGATTTAGTTATACATATACATATATCCATTCTTTTTCAGATTCTTTTCCCATCTAGGTTATTACAGACTATGAGTAGAGTTCCCTGTGCTATACAGTAGGTCCTTGTTGATTATTTTATATATAGTAGTGTGTGTATGTTAATCCCAACCTCCTAATTTATCCCTCCCCCACACCTTTCCCCTTTGGTAACCACAACCAAGTTTTCTTTATTGTAACACTGCCCATCCTGACTTTGATTCTGAATGGATTCCCAACCATCTTTTAGAAGTTATTTTAGAGATCAAATAACAGAAAAGAGACAGAATTTTGACTATACTTAGGGTGATCCTGCATGTGCAGAGAAGGCTCAATAATTTTCAATTCTTGATAATGATAAAATAAATTAATGTAAAAAAAGAACGAAAAGTATTAATTTAACCCTACAGAGGGGTTCCATGTTATACTTGTTTGCGGTTTTTGTGTTTTCCACCTTACAAATGAGGCATCATCTTAAGAGATACACAGGTTCTAAATAAATGGTGAAAAAAATCACCTTGCAAGAGAGATTATTTCCAAAAGATTAATTTGAAAACAAACTATTAAATATTTTCTTTAGTCATTCAGACCCTCATTATCAGACGTCTGTGCCCTGTGTCTGAAATATTTTGTTTCTTTACTCACAGACTCTCACTTGCTGTTAAAAATTCTCTTGAAATCTTTATCATGAATGTTTTAGCCTTATTGCAAAGAAATAGGCAATTTATTGATGAATTTACTAAGAATGTTTCAAGAATATACATATATTCATAACGTTATTACTTGTTATATACATTTATACATTGTATTAATCATATAGATATATATAGGTATCTCCTAAGACTTGTTTTGGGTTATAGGACAAACATGATTTGATTTTAGCCAATATACTTGCTGGAGACACACTATGTGTATCTGTTTGATCTTTTACGTGTAAATTACATTTCTCAAGCCACAGCTACCTGGAGGAGTACCCTCAAATGAGTGGGTGTGGGTGTGGCTCATCAGAGCCTTAGTCTTTAGCTCCAGGGCGGAATGGCTTAGCTGTTTGAACCAGCCTATCCTGTCCCTCCTTTTCTGTATGGCAGTGGTTCTTAACCCCTGCTGCATATTAGACCTCCTAAGGATCCTAATCACTGATCACAAGGTTTCATGCCAGACCATTTGAATCTGGATCCCTGGGGGTAGGAGTCAGGCATCAGTGTTTTTAAAAAAGTTCCCTAGGTGATTCTACCCCGCAGCCAAGGTTGAGAAACACTCCTTTACAGGAAAAGACTTGAGCCCTGTTGCCGTCCTGAGCTACGATCTCTGTGAAGCGTTCTCTGCCCAACGGGGTACTCTCCTGCTCCCTGTTGTAGGGCCTGTTACTCTCAGCTGGTCCTGAAGTTGAATTTAGGGGTTGTAGGTATCATTTCATGTGTCACCTCCAGTGTTGCTCTAGTTACTAATGTCTAGTCTCACTTCAACAGTCACCATGATGGAATGGAGAAGGACTCTATCCCCTCTGTGTTAGGATTACTTATTAAACCGCAAACAGTAGGGGCTTGGACGTCCATTGCTTGTTTTAAAATCACTCATGGTATTACTTCTGTTATTTAATACTGCTTGTTCAGTTTATTGAGACAGCACCTGTGCATGTCTTCCCTGAAGGACTAGGTCACAAAATGCTTTAATTAACATCACACAGGCCCCAGCACGGCCTGCTCCCAGGAGCACATGACCTTGGGAGGAATGACACAGTCTGGTTTATTCCTCCAGATTAAACCAGTGGAGACAGGGCACGGGAAGCGGGAGGAGAGGACACAGCAAGTTGGTGAAGGCATCCGCCTGGGCTGTCAAATCATTTCTTATACTGATATTTACGATAAGATCACAAGCTCTTAAGATATTCAAGATCATAAGATACACACCAACTTTATTTTCCTTTGAAGTGATTTTCTCTACTAATAAACTTCCCAAGAGTTTAAAGGACTATTACTACATACGGTTATTCCACTGCTCCAACTCTGGCATTGGCCATTTACCACCATATACCTTAACTGTTTCTCGCATTAGGTTTTTGTTTTTTAAATTTTATTTTATTTTATTTATGGCTGCATTGGGTCTTCATTGCTGCACGCGGGCTTTCTCTAGTTGCGGCGAGCAGGGGCTACTCTTTGTTGTGGTACGCAGGCTTCTCACTGTGGTGGCTTCTCTCATTGCAGAGCATGGGCTCTAGGCACGTTGGCTTCAGCAGTTGTGGCACGTGGGCTCAGTAGTTGTGGCTCGCGGGCTCCAGAGCGCAGGCTCGGTAGTTGTGGCGCACAGGCTTAGTTGCTCCGCGGCATGTGGGATCTTCCTGGACCAGGGCTCGAACCTGTGTCCCCTGCATTGGCAGGCGGATTCTTAACCACTGCGCCCCCAGGGAAGCCCTCGCATTAGGTTTATCGGGTCTTTGTATAAGGAGACTCTCCAACAATTTACCTCCACGATGCCCAATTCCAGCAGAATAACCCCTTTCCCTCTCCCCTGGGATCTAGATGTACAGATCCATAGGAATTTGTTCAGTTCAGATTTCATGTTGGTAAGAATCAAGGTCTTAAAGGACAGTTGCTAGAAACCTATAAACAATCTCAATAAACGTTGGATGAATGAATGAAGTCAGTGAACAGTGTCCAGTAAAAGACAACCAGCAAGTGAAAGCCTCAAACATTATTGCTCGCGATGCTCACAGAAGCGGAGTTGGGAGTTTTGAAGAACAGGAGCACAATTTCATATCCCTTTTGCTCCCTTCCCACGTTCAGCACATACTCCATCCCTATCTACATATTTACTCTATCTTTATCACACAGATCAAGTAGATGCTGGTCCAGGACCTTTCAGGGAGAAGCAGTCCCCTGGCCAAATGAGGGGGACAGCATCTCATGTTTGCCCCAAACCCCTGCCTCCTTCACAGACTGGTTACAATAATCAATGCTGCTGTGACAGGTAAGCAACAAATTAGACATCAATGCCATAGCTCTGAGAACAGAAGCAGATAGTCACCCTCAAATGTGTAAATCCACTTAGCTGTAGTATCTGGCTGCCTCAGCTAGAGTTAAGTCCCTGACAAGTTAAAAGGATGCCTGACATGTATGCTTGGTCCTCCCTGGGGAGATGATAAGAGGGGGGCAGGTGGGAGAGAGAAGGCATGGGAGGAGGGGAAATTGAGTCCTTTGGGATTTAATTTACAAGCTGTTTACTGAAAAATTTAACATCTGAACATACCATGCTGGGTGGCATCCTCGTCCCTTTGTGCTCAGTTTCTGGCCATTCTGCCTCCCTCTGCCCGCCAGCCCCCGCCTTCATTGCTGTCTGACTTGGATGGGAAATCACCATCTTCTTTCCCAAAGACCCATTAAAAATCAGTAATGTAAGGGATCAGTCAGGCCAGCCTGCTGGCCACTCATTCCTTATGAATCATCTGACAATTTTTTAGTTTGACAATTGCACCTCATATATTTTAATATTGGTTTTCAAAGAAGAAAGCGGAGAACTTCCATTTCTTTACAGCTCCCTGTAATTTCAACTTGCTCTTTACTTATATATGAAGTCGACTTGGGTGGAAAGGTTAGAGGCAGATGAATTTCTAGTTTCAGAACCTAGGAAAGGCCAATAACATGTGCCATAATCTTAATGCTAAGGTTTCATGGAGCTTCAAGTATGCTTTATATTCATGGATGACACTCATTGAAAATGATGACAAGGACCTCATATTTCTAAAGGTTTTTAAAATTTTTTTCCTACATCCTAACCCCTGTTTAAACTTTCTTAGACAACTGTAAAAGACAAAATAAAATAAAGCAAAATTTAAAACAAGCAAAAATTAAAAAAAATGAAAACAAGCAAAATTTAAAACAAGCAAAAAATAAAACAAAATGAAACAAAACAAGCAAGAGCCCAACATGACTGAAAAGTTTTCCTGATACTTTCAGGTCCAACAAGCAAGGAATACGTTTGTTTGATTTTAACCCTCCTTAGACCATTCGGAAAAGATCTGACTATTTTTCTAACCCCAAATATTTACCAATCTTCCTACCTATGAACTTTGCTTTCTTTAATTTTTATTCATGAATCAGCTTGCTTTTTATTGACTGCTGTGAACAATTACAGGATTGGATTAAAAATTCCGGAAGACATAAAAGAGGATTAGATATCTGTGGTTTATAGGTGTAAACATAACATCATAGGACAACAGTTACTTATTTAAATTCTTACATTTACCATGATAATGAAGTAAAACTTTGTCCCTTCTTTCCTTCCTATTGCCCTAGGTAAAATAAAGGAGAGACTCAGGAATTAAGGGAAGGAAAGAAATGAAGAGATAGGATGTCTTTTCAAACATGAATTTTGGGATTTGAACAACTATAGCATATGCCTACCCTAAAATCGTCTGTTCCATCCTATTCTAGAAGTTTAGATCCTATTCGGTGCCAGCAATTGTACTCATCACTACACTACAAAACATCAAAATAATAGGGTATTTTTATGGAGATTCATACTTTTCAAAGTACTCTCATTTTCATTATATCATTTTATCTTAACAACACCCCTGAATCATAAGATTGTATACTTAGAAGGACCCTCCTATAACATTACCTCTAAAATAGTCCCCCAAACTATGGTCTCGTCTCTAATTTTGGAGAATTCACTATACCATGAAACAAACAATTCCACTTAAAAAAAAATACTTTTTTCTTTGTAATAAAAAGTAGCACTTGTTCAGTTTTAAAAGTTTAAGAATTACAGAATAACAATAAAAATCACTTTCATTTCTACCACCAAGAATTAACTGCTATTAATATTTTGGTAGACCCCCATGCTTTCATCTATACAAATATATATATAATTAGTTGGGAATATTATCACTGTAACAGCCAACATACATATAACTGTTGCAGGCGTTCAGAATGAGCCTCCCCTTAAATGTGGCACTTTTGCATGAGGATTAGGATTACTTTGAGCGAAAGGCAATCGAGACCCTGCAGGTTCAAGAGAAACTACTGCCCTCTCTTAGCTACCTAGAAGAATTTAAATTGGGGACTTTTCCCAGAGAAGAGTTATTATCAGAGAAAAATTTTATGTAAGTGGCTCCATCTCTATGGTAGGGCAAACAACATCTAATCTCCAAACTTCTGCTCTTCTTCTTATTGTCCCGTGAATGACCCTCCTGTCCTTGGAAGCCCCGGGCCCCTAGTCCATCCCTTAGCTCAGGATGGCATACAAACCTCATTTTACCTGTCTCTAACCCTCTCATGTATGCGGGATTCTTGTACGTATGTAATGAAATTTGATTTTCTCCTGTTAATCTGTTTTCTATCAATTTAATTCTTAGACCAGCCAGAAGAACCTAAAGGGTAGAGGGAAGTTTTTTTCCTCCCCAACACTGTATTTGTTGATCCTTGAGGCAGAAGTTGATCCCTAGGCAGGGCCTGGTTATCAAATGACACCAAGGCACCAAGAGGGAGGGAGTGAGGACCAGGGGTGAGAGGAGGGGAAAGGGTGGATGAGTAGGAAGTGTGGAGGCCAAAAGAAGTGGTGGAAACTCAAGGGTACTGCGGTGTAACTCCTCCCTGTAACCCCCAGCCTCTTATCTTCAGTGAATTCAATAAGAATTCATCCATTGCTTAGTGTGAGTGGATATTTTATGGAAACTGATAAAAGGGGGGAACATTTTACCCGAGGTGATGAAGCCTGAAAAAGACATCATCCATAAATTTAGGCACTGGATCAGGAGTGCTTGAGCCCTTGGGAATGAGCAGAAATCATGACTAAAGGATGGAAATCAAGCTTTAATGGTTCTCTGAGAGTCAGTGTGCTCCTGAAAGACCTCTGAGTTGTATATGCATTTGTAATGTGACTTTATACAATGCTGTTCAAATGATCTTGTATTTTGCTTTTGTCTTTCAGTTTTGCACAATATTATTTAACTTGTAATTACATACTATTTATAATGTGATTTTTCAGATTTATTTTTTATTGACGTATAGTTGAATTACAATGTGTTAATTACTACTGTACAGCAAAGTGACTCAGTTATACATATATATATATATACATTCTTTTTCATATTCTTTTCCATTATGGTTTATCACAGGATATTGAATATAGTTCCCTGTGCTATACAGTAGGACCTTGTTGTTTATCCATTCTATATATACCAGTTTGCATCTGCTAATCCCGAACTCCCATTACTATCCTCTCCCACACCCACCCTCCTTTGGCAACCACCAGTCTATTCTCTTTGTCCCTCATTCTGTTTCTGTTTCATAGATAGGTTCATTTGTGTCATATTCTAGATTCCATATATAAGTAATATCATATGGTATTTGTCTTTCTCTTTCTGACTTAACGTCACTTAGTATGATCATCTCTAGTTGCATTTAATGTGATTTTTGAAGTGTGTTGTTTTTGACATACATTCTATATGTATGTATGTATGTATATGTAGCTATATGACTGATGTGCTCAATTTCTCATTTTTATTATTTCAAACAAGGTAATGAACATTCGAGTATATAAAACACAAAAATTAAACAGCATGTCTGGTTATTTCTTTGAAAATATCCCTAGATGTGAAATGTCTGGTTTAAAGGGTTTTTTTTTTTTAATTTATGTTTTTGATATGTGTTGCCAAGTTTCCAAAAAAACTGTATCAATTTCCAATTTCATCAATAGTGTATGAGAAGACCCAGCACCCATTCCACAAGTTAAATTTCATCCACCAAATCCAGTCTGTTGAAACATTTTTGAATTTTTATTTTGTTATCAACTGCATTAGCAATCTTAATGGGTTGGGGAATCAAAATAAGCATGAGATCTACCTCATTCAAGACAACAACTACAAAAATGTTAAGTGAGGTGAAGTATGGTTAGAACCTTTGGGAAAGCCATATGAAAACGTCATCCAGAAAAATGCTTATTGATTTAATAATACTTTTGAATATGACCCATCAATCACCACCTCATCTATATTTGTACTGTATTTTTACAATCACCATCATCTATTATAATTATTGATTACCATTTATATCTACTTTACCAACTGCAATCTACTTATTCACTTGTATATTTCCCTCTCCCACCATACTGTGAAATAATACCAATTGGTACCACACTCTGAGGGGAAGATGGTTCACTCTGCCAACAGAAACAGGGATGGGTGCCTTAAAAAATGCCTCAGAGAGGAAGTGACATCTAATGTTGGCTTTGGAAAATCAATCCAAGCTCCCTGCATAGGAAGAAGGCTAGAGAATTTTAGGGATAGAGAACATTATCATTAAACAGCACAGAGATATAAAATAGACTGTAGGGAACACACAAAGAAAATGGTTTGGTATAACTAAAGCACAGTGTTGGGGGAGAGAGAGGAGGAATCTGAAAAAGTAGAACGATACAATCTCCTTGGCATCCTCAGGATAAATGCTGACTCAACTTTGGCTAGACTCAGCAGGCTTCTCAGGTTGATTTTAATTCAGACTACATCAGGTTCAAAAGCAAGAGGTTCACTCCCAACTTCCAATTTACAGTCAACTAAATAGTAAGAAATGAGGAGGGATGAAAGGAAAATGGAGCTCTCCATATCTACTCTGCTTCTTATCTAGGCTTTGAATTAATCTGTTGGTTTACTAGTATCATTCCTTCTCCCTCCCTCCCTTCCTTCCTTCTTAATAGACCAATACTATTTAGGCCCTTTTAGATAATGGGACTGGATGGAGAAAGCAGAATTATTTCCCCTATTCCAGCTCCCCATTTGTTAGAGATGCCTTGGACTTTTGTTCCCTATGACCTCCTTCTCCTCTTGAAAAATGGGTCTACCTTTCTCTTCCAGCTGCCTGAGCGGCCAAACAGGGTAATGCTCTGGGCATGATATTTGGGGTGTGCTAAGATTGAGGGTACTGGGTGTCTCATAAGGAAGGCTCAGAAATCCACATCAGTAGTCCAAGTGCAAGCTAATGAATCTGTTCTTGCTTATCCTGCCGTTGTTAGCCAGAGGTGAGGATGAAGGGTAGGGGGTGGGAATCAGGACTGAGTCAGCATGGGGTGCAGATAGCATCAGCAGTGTCTACGCAGTCTTAGGGATGGGCATCAGCATTTGGATACGTTCCAGTGAGGCTCCATTCACCCTCTGAGACTACAGGGCTCAGATCCAGAATATGGGGCATTCGACACTGGTATAAACTAGATGGAAAGAAATGAGTAGGAAGTTAAGTTCCTCAGTCAACTGATCTACAGTTTACTCCAAGGTTCTAGTCTTGGTAGGGAACTAAATTTTCCACTGAAACTATGTAAGAGGACAAATTAGATTGATCGGGACTTAACACAGCAGTTTGGTTCTCATATGGGTGCCCTCACGTAGAGGCTTAAAGCTATGGACTCACCTACTCATGAGAAAGGCTCTCCTGATTTCTGTCCAGAGTTAGCTCTCATCGATCTGGGGAACTGAGTAGAACTGAGTTAGTTGTAGGGTAATGGGAGATACCTGGGGGCTGACATCCATTATAGCTGAGGCAAGTGTAGGTTGGATTCCTTGATGAAGCTCTGCTCCCTACTGTTGTGAATTCTTTTGTGGCAGCATGTGAGGTGAAACATTGCCAAACATCGTGCCAAGAGGCTTTTCAATGGGTCATAAAAATGCTATAAAAACATGAAAATTGCTGCCATGGGAAAAAGAGTTATGGCAAAACAGGGAACCTACTAAATTCAGAAGCTAAGAAATACTGAGAAATGAAACCGTTCCACACAGTCCAAGGAGTTTGTGGGTACGCCCACCTAGCCATTTACACAGGTAAGAATTACTTGTGTTTATAATATACTTTAGAAAATCTCTCAGCATTCTGCCATTAAGTATGTGGTCACCTAGCTTTCCCTGGAATTCATTCTTCACTTGAGTCCCTTCTTGGCTTTGCTGGCTAAATTGAAGAGTGGGAATTTCTTCTACTCTGTTCCTACTTCGAACTGACCCATTTCATGGGAACGGATCTTTATATCCATTTGATGCCTGGGAGAAATGAAGCCATGTTAGAAGCATATTTCTTCATGAGGTCATCAATTGGCAATTAATAAGACATTTATTTGAAATATCCCTTACTAATAAATCTGAGGATCAATCTTCCTGAAAACTACACCTTTGCTTTTATATCCAGTATTTGTTTTTCCAATAAAATTTCTGGACATCATTAACACTGGTAATTTGGGGTAAAGTGTACAGAGGGAATTCATCTCCATATGCCTTTTATGCAGATGTGGTTATACTGAGATACAGTAAGTACCATTCGTATCTCTGTATATAAAATTCTGAACATGCTTAAGCAATAGTCATAAACACATTAAATAACACCATCCCAAGCACTAAGAGCCTCTGTCTGCTAGCTGGGTGAGCCCCTTCTATATGTCACTTTGATGTAATACACTCCCATTTCTGCTGTTATTAGATGCAAAGTATTTGAAAAGATGCTAGATTGAATGGAAATCTGGTTACATCTTGGGTTTTTTAAAATACTGCCTATATTCCTCAGATACACTGTTCTGTTTTCTTTTTAATCTCACAAATATGTACAGACATTCCTACCCTTTCTTTTCTATCTTATCTTCTCTACGTTCATAGATCATATGGGATTTCTGATTCTTATTTTAAAATGTAATCGAGATACAGAAATGATGAAGCACATCATAGACTCCAACACAGAGAAAGCAAGAAATAAAGAAAGAGAGAGAAAGGAAAGGAAAGGAAAAGGAGAGAAAAGAAGAAAAAGAAATGTTTAGCCTTTTATATGGTCATAGATTAATGGTCTGCTGCATATTGGATTAAAGTCCAAAGTATGTTCGTTTGTACTTCATTAAACTATAAACCTGTAGGTCATTTAGGAACATGTCTATAATCATAAAATGTTTCTTATAGTATTTGTTTTCCTTATGCAAGCACCTTTCATAAGGGAAACTTAAATCAATAGGAACATATTTGATTACTTCTCACAACTGCTTTATCGTCTGGAAGACAAGGAAGATGTGGTAGTTCAGTACGGGTCACCCAAGACCGCGTGAACTGAGACCTTGGGACTCTTTCAGTTATTCTGTTAGACTTCCTCTTTGAAAAGTGACATCCACTTATGACTACTTAATCACAATCAAAATGTGAGCATATGTCAGGATAATTTTCTCTTTCATACCTTCCAGAATGATCAAATCATATCAATTCATTTATGTGAAATTTCAATTCCTTGAATGAGCCTCCAAGGATGAAACAGAGAAGTTACATCTTAGAATAGGGATAGTCCTGTCTCTGTAGAGGATTGCAGTTTGGAGCACTGTGAAATGTGTATCACATAAGGAAACTGCAAAGTTAGTGTACCTAGCACCAAGGCAGACCCTAAAAGGAAGCGTGATCTTGGTTAATTGGGCACAGCGCAGAACTGGTCTCAGAACCTCTATCTTGTCCAAGCCCCAGAGTTAATCAGACCCAGTGAGACACATTCATCTAATCGAATCGACAGGGAACATATGTGTAAACCAGAATGCCAAGGCTTCTTGTACCATGGGGAAAGTACTTTCTAGAGTCTGTATTATTCATGATCTCTAGCCAGTACTTTCCTGATATGTGTGTGTGTGTGTGTGTGTGTGTGTGTGTGTGTGTGTGTGTATACACACACATATATATGGGAAACCAAATAAACAATTAGAAATTTGATTGGTGAGCTTGGGTACAGAATAAAGGGAGGTGGATAATGTTTTAGAGATTTGAGTGTCCTAAGCATACAGGATACACGTTTGCAGACAGTCTCTTCTTTTACATCCACAGATAGCCAATCTCTACCATGAACACCGAAATTCACTACATTAAGTCTCCTCCCTCCCTTCCTCCCTCCTGCCCTCCCTCTGTCTCTGTCTCTCACTACTTGTAGGACACCATATCCTGCCCACATAGCATCTACCTAGTAAATGCTTTCATCCTTCTTCACACAACCAGCTATGTTGTAGAGTCATCAAGTCCTGTCTCATCTTTAAAACATGTGAATTCCAGTACTTCTCACCTTACTTCTGCTTCTGAACATCGCCTGTTGGAAATTTTTAATATCTTATAAGATTTCCCTGCATTCAATCTCTCTTCTGGAACTCTTGAAGTTCCCAAATAATTCTGCATATTGACACCTAATCAATTTTCCCAAAACAACAGACTTCACTCAGCAATTGACCTCTTTTAAGTTTGATAGTTCTCTGTTTTATGAAGTCCAGATTCCTCAGTTTGGTCTTGACAATCTAGACCCAACCTACCTATCAAATATCACTCACCACAGTCTCCAACAAAAGCAAACCTCTGTTCCCTCGGTCTTCCATCATACCATTCTGTTTTCACTTTACCCCTTTCTTGATAATATTAGTCTCATTTTGCTCTATTTTTTTCAAAATCACTATTATCCAGAACTAGATTAAGTGTCATTGTTAGTTAACTCCGTTTTCTGACTTTCTATGTCATGTCATGAGCACTTGTGCTTGTTCAGAATTTATATTTATGGATGTCTGTTCCCAGAACTAGAATACAATTCCTAGGTGATTTACAATCTAGTTAATTTATACCAAATTAGTATGGCCACAGCAATGAATACATTTTATTGATAACTCACGACAAATATACTTTAAAAATCTTTCTCCCGTTTGCCTTAGCCGGCGCTGGCTGTCCTGTGTGATAAGAGCTCAAGGAACAAGAACTGACTGTCATTTTGTGTCACGTCACAGACACTTAATAGTTTGCTAAGTGATTTGCAATGACAAATATAATGAGAAGGACTTCTCTCTGACTTAAAAAAAAGCAAACAAAAGAATCCTCCCAAAACAGAAAGTAATTTTGAAAATAAAGGTGACAAGAATTCATCTATGGCACTATTTTCTGGTAGTCAGATAACGGGTCACTTAGCACTTGTGAAACCACACCTGCACTGAGCCGTAACCTGTACTGACTCCTCTCTTAATCCTCTGCTTGCTTTTCTGTTATGTCTCCTGGCAGTTCTGATCTAGTTGACCTTCTCTGTCTTGCCCAAGAGCACCGTCCTACCAGGCACAGACCAAATGCTTCAGGATTTCCTCACCAACCTCTTCAACCAGCTGCAGTCTGAGGACTGAGTACCAGACAAGAAAAGGGCTCTTTCCGAATTTCCATATTTGGAGATTTTCTGTTGAGTACACAACATAGAATAAGTAGTCTTAATAAGCGACAGTTTGGTGCAGCAGAAACGTGTATTGGTTCTGAAACCACTCAAAAGAATTTCAAATCTTAGTTCCATCACGGACTATGTGACCTTGAACAAGTTATTTCAATTATCTGATCTTGAATGTCCTTAGAGTTAACAGAGGAAAAAAAAAAATTTACTTACATCACAAGCATACGATAGGGGCTAAGGTTGTAGTTTTGAAGACAAAGAGCCCAGGCATGATCATGGCTCTACTACTGATTAGAGTCCTTCCAACTTCCCCACCAGTAAAATGGGGAATAATAACAGCACTCATCTCCTAGGCTTGTTGTGACGACTGAATGAGTTAATGTATGTAAAATGCATGGAATAGTTCCTGCCATATGGTAAGTGGGTAAATGCTCACTAAGGGTCAGATATTAGTATTGAGAGGACTAAATGAATTAACATAAACAAAGTGTCTACCATAGTGTCTGGAAAGTTGCAATGCTCTACAAATATTACCCAGGTTTCCATTTTCTGTAGTGAACCACCAGGCTCCCTCTTATCCCTTCTATTCTCAAATTTGGAGTCCCCTGACTCCTAGCTGGACACTCAGCCCCCATGCCACAGTAGATCCAGGTTCTGTGCAACCCAAAATGTGTACAATTTGGGGAGCCCTCTCTGAGAAAAAAGACTACAAAGTTACAAATACAAAATTGAGTGCAAAAACGAATATTTATAAAGAGAAAGCTATGGCAATAAATTATATATTTAAAATATGATAAATAGCACAATCATCAGAAAATTCAGAAAAACAGCATAATCTTTACTAATTAACTGCTTGACATTTCTAAACTCCTTTTTATTCTACATGTTTTAGCTACACACTCTTTGAAAGCCCCTTCTTATAAGGGTTTTAAAATACAATTTCCTACAGAAAAAAAGATAACTGAATTGGCTATGACTGACTAAACTTGTTATGTTTTAATGACTGATAGTTTAAAAAAGTATCAGCTTTACAACTCATTAATAAAGTCATATAAAACTTTTAGAATACTGTCAACTTTTAGAACTTTTTTTGAGGGTTTTTTTTTTTTCATAAATAAGCTGTATAGTTTGGAGAATTTTGCCAAAGATTGACTTCTGGCTTCATGTATTTCTCATTTTGTTTTTGCTCTATTGTCCACATCTTTTGGTACACCAGACACATAGTGTTACCTTTATGTGGCTGGACAACCTGTGGTCATGCACTTGAATGTGATGGTTCCCAGTGAACAGACAAGTGGACGATAAGAATATTCCTGGAGGATATTTCTATGTTGAAATGATGGACAAAAATTAATTTGTACATGGGAGTAAGCCACATCTTATAAGCCACATCTCTATCTCACTAAAAGCAAACTAAATTAAACTCCACTTAGATAGATACCTTAAATGCCCATAGCCATTCTTTGGCCACCCGAGACAAGGAGAGGCATGATGAGAATGAAGCTGGAGTAGAAACACACAGTAGTCTTTACCAGTTACTTATAAAATATCATATGTTTTTGAAATTGTACAAACACATATGACCAAGCATAACATTATTAGGGTCCCTCTAATAGGAGAAGCCCGTGCCAAGTCAAAGTTCCTGAAGATAATATATATTAGCTTCACCATAAATCTCCTTTGAAGTCGGTTTCCTTAGTCATGTGTAACCTAATAAGCCATAGCCCTGCTTCAATATTATAGGTAAACACAAGCAGTTATTTTCCCTTTACGTGATTTAATTTTTCCTCATTTCTCCAGCACTATTCAAATCCCCTTCTCTCTTTGTTCTTTGAACTTTCTCTTTACTGGCTCTTTTCCTTTCAAACTAAGAAACTGATTCAAGAATTTCCCATTACAAAAACAGTGTTAAACCCTACCTTTCCACCATTGCCTTAATCTCATAATCAAAATCCAGTCTTATGTCTCTTCTATCCTTTACCACTAAGTTCTTATAAGAGAAGTTACAACCACTGTCCATCCTCTTCCACTTTTATTCTTACCTCAATCTATTGCACTCTGGCCTCTTCCTCTGTAACCTATTAAAAATATCTGTGTGGTGATCACCCATGACCTACTTGTTAAATTCAAATGCCCTTTAACTTCCCAATCTGTAAGACATCAACATGGCATTTTGATTGCATGTGACATTTGGGATTTTGAAACTTTGTAATTATACTAATCCTTTCTGGCTAAATAGACACATCCTGTCTATAGGAAGGTTCATCTCTGAGCATGTGACCCACTGAAATTGCATATGTGAAGTTCCTGGATCCCAGCTCATCCCAGTCTGCCTTATTCTGCTGCCTGCTGAGATCTAAGTTCTTGTTGTGACATTTCCCTCCTTGAGAGGCTGTAAATAACATTTTCAGACTACATATGGGGCACTGTGAGAACTGATGCTCATTAAGTGTGTTAAGTGAAAATCATGAGAGGAGTACCAAACATTAGCTATAAATCAAAATTAACAAATGTGACTTGCATTCTCAGGAGGCAAAACACTTTGAATCTTAAATAATATGGCTGTCGGGTATCACACTGAAAGATGTATTTCTCCCCAAATATGTGCACAGATGAAATGCAAAGAAGTAAGCTGTCAAGATAGTCAAGAAGAAGGAAATATGTTGCTTGGCCCTTCAAACAAGTTAATTTAGCGTTATAAACCTTTGGAGTTTCCTTTTCAAATGGATCCATGTGGAAAATCCAGATGGCCGAACACTCAACTCCTCAATGTGGAAACTAAGCTTCAAGGCCTCAATATAGTCAAAACATTTTACTTACTTATTGCTGAACATTTTTAATCACTTTTATTTAAGAGAGAAACATTTAAATTATTCCTTAAAAAACCAATATTAGTTCATGATGACTTTCTCAATGGGAATCAGCTTGCAGGGTTGGTAGGATAGGCAGTAGTACTAGAGGAAGCTGGATCATTTAGAAATCAATTTAAAATTTACCAAACATCAATTCCTTGCCAAACACTCTGCTGCTAGATCTCGAGGGTAGAATAACTTAGTTCTTTTTGGGAATTTTATAATTCGGTGTATTGCTTAAGCCATAAAGGTGGAAATCATCGTAGGTTATTTCTTCTTCTTTATCCCCTTTCCTACCATCCCAAACATTAACAAGCAGTATTGGTTTTACCTTTTGAAAATCTCTTCAACATCTTCATTCTTCTTACCCACTGGCACTGCCTACTTTAGGCTTTTCATGATCGCTTAGCTAGACAATTACAATTGCTTCCTACTTCCAATCCATCCTTCTCCCTACCTTCCAAGAGCCCTTCAAACTAGAAAATCAGTTTGTGTTGGTCTCCTGATGAAAATTTCTTAATGGCCACCTATTGCCCATGTGATAATGTTTTAATTTCTTTGCATAACCCAAGGCCCCCACTGCTGGATTATCTCAGTTCTCACCTTTATCCTTCACACAGGCCAGTCTTTCTGAGTTACTGGCTATTCTGAATATGCCATGTTCTAGCATGCCTTCATGCCTTTGCAGCTCTACTCTTTTTGCCTGGAAGAACTTCATCCATCTTGTCTGCTTGGAAATCTGCTAGTCATCCTCAAATTTCACCTGCAGGATTACTTTATCTCTAAGTCTTCACTGACTACCAGGCAAACTTGGATAGTTCTTACTTTCTATTTCCTCTTATACCAAATCCCCCCAGCTCCCCACCTCCTTCAAGGAAGGGACTGTGTCTGTATGTTTTCATAGCTTAAATACTTAACTACAGTAGCTGGCACCTCATAGGTAGGCACTAAATACATACTAAAAGGCAAGAAACGCCAAGGAAGCACATTCTCTGCCTTATAGGGTATCTTAACCAGGTCTCCCCAGCAAGCAGAGCTGGAAACCAAAAAAATCACACACCCTTACTTTATCAGGAAGCACAATATCCCACCAAATAAGGGGAAAACTTGTGAAATAGGGCAGGAAGGAGCCAATATGACTGGTACATCATTGAGCAGGCTACCACAACTGATGGTACAGAAGAGCAATCCGTCTGGCTTACACTCTACAATAGTGGCCTCCATTTTCAAGAGAAAAAGATAATCCTCAACTTTTTCTCAAGGAGGGTGGTGCAAGAAGTTTCTCTAAACAAGCTGTACTCTCTGCTGTTGCAATTTGTTCTGAGGATATAGCTGATTTTCATCCTCCCTCCTATACCCTCCAAAAAATGGGTATTCAACCTTTGCCAGCATTATGTGCTTTGACTGTTCTGGTAACTTGCCTAGTGGAATGACCAAAATCACATCCCTAAAGGGTCTCAGCCCTTATAGACTTGTTTTTCTTGGGTCATAGTTCCAGTAATTCTCTATTGTTATTAGCGGTCAGGAAAACATCATGAGATGTTTCTCAGTAAATCCCAAGATCCAAATATACTCCTAATTTCCTACAGTAGTTAGTTCCAATTCGATATATGTTTTTAATTTTTCTGGGTTCATTACCCCATGAGTATATTAAACACTTCCCTTGCCTATTGATCTTTTGGCATGAACAGCCCAAAGTAACCACATGGTAGTGGTACAATCTAGTTCATTGGAATACTTACCCTACTCTGAAAAGAATTATTCCTCTTTTTGGAATGAGAAATTGTTACCTAGCAGAAGCCAAGTTTGTTAAGACAGCAAGCAAAGTTCTAGAAGTAGGTCTCTGAGATGATGGTGAAAGGCCAATGTTATTTCTCATGGTTCCCAGATCCATGTGTGTTAACATTTGAAGACTCAGAACCAAATCTTGGCCTTTGGTTCAGCACAAGAGATTGCTTGATCTTACAAGAATGACCTGTGAGGCTACACAAATTCCTGAGTCTGAAAACAGTGTATCTAAATTAAAGGAAGAAATAAAAATTCCTCTATGGTTCACCTACTGGGGTGCGTGTGTATAGGTATCAAGCAGATCCTCTGACATCTCGTACCTCCATACAAACAGGAAAACTTGGGGTGAGAAGTGCCTGATGTGAGCATAAGGCTAGGCACAACTGAATTTTTTTATTTGAAATCAGTCACAGACCAGCTGGCGTAAAGGAAGTAGCCAAAAACCTCAGATGTGATACATAAGAGGTGTCTGATACACAGGGATTTACATTATCGATGGAAAGATAGAGTGCAAATAAATTCTCTTTCTTTCTCTCTCTCTCTCTCTCACACACACACACAGAGGCAGTCCTTGCTTTGCACCATTCCAATATATGGGAATTTTAGTTACCATGATACATAGTTTACTCAAATAACACTAGTCCCTCAACAACACGGTTTAACTTCCACAGTATATTAACTATGAGTAATTGCAAAAAGTACAAACTCGACTGCTAGCTTTTCCATTCACAAATCATAATGTAGATAACAGATGTGAAGATGTGATCATGGTCAGTGACTAAGGCATCAATTCTTTTGACGTTCTGTCAGTGACTCCTCACTGTGCACCCTTAGGCACAGACAAAAAAGTGTGCAGTTGTGTTGTTTTTTGTCTCCTAGTTATAAATCCACGTGTTATTTTATAAGTATGAGTAATTAAAAGAGGAAAGTGGATAACAAAGATAAAATCTCAACAAAGAAGTAAAAAGTGATGACATTGGAAGTGACAACTGAATTGAAGTTAAATAGAATTACAGAAGAAATAGCTGGCTGAGGGAATGTTGACACGGCTGCCATTTGAGCGACCCTAGCTATGCAGCCAGAAGAACTCAATAAAGGCAAACTTGCCGACATAAATGAGAAAAGAGATTGTAACAAAAAGGATGAAGATGTACCAGAGGAAGTGACCCTGGCAAAGAAACTTCCTGTTAAAGAGAACCTTTGAGGTACTTCATGACCTTGAAAGTTCAAAGAACAAAATGTTGGAAGCTGATCCCAACTTAGAAAGGATATGACAACTTGCCAAGGCATAGAAAACATGCTTGCTCTGTACTGAAAGTTACAGCATGAGAAGGAGGAGGAAAGCACTGTTACCTTCTTTACAAAGAATATTTTCAAGTTCAATTTCTAATGTTTTTAATCATAGTGTATTAAATATATATGTTTTTTTTTTTTACTTCTCTATACATTTATAACTGACACTGAGGCGTTTTAATGTTTTGACAAAAAAAATTTCAAAGTTCATGAAACAATTATAATTTTTCCCACAGATTAGTAAGATAACCTTGTTTTGTTTTAGCTTGCACTGTCATCTTATGGTCCTGCACTATTGTTCAAAATGAGGACTGTCTCTCCCTCTCTGTGTATATACGTATACACATATGTATATATACAGATGTAAAACAAAGAATGTTGCCCATTATCTTCTCCTACAAGGATTGAGTCAGCCGCTGCAGTCACTAATGTACAATATACCCTGAAAGGAATTCAGGGTGAAGATCAGGAATGAGGCACTCTGTGCTCTGGGAAAACAGGCACAAGTCGTCCTCAGATGGTTAGAAATATTCCAGGAGAAATTTTTTATGAACCCAGATTCTAGCATCTTCCCGTATTTAGAAAAGCACTAAAATGATAAACTGAGATATTGTTCCTCATGACTAGCAGTAACCTTCTACTGAGATGTGTGCTTGAGTCCATGTACCCCTTTGCCAAAATCACATGTACTGACCTCTCCCCCCACCTCTTCAGAGCAGTTACTTAGAGTTATCTGAGGGGCTGTCTCCAGGATACAGTCCTCAGTAAGACAGTGAATAAACTCAGCTCACAGCTCTTATGTTGTGCATTTTTTTCCCAGTTGACAATACATATATCTATACATAGAAAAGACGGTATTGGATCCCAGTCTTAAAGGAAGGGTAATTGCTCACCAGTGATAAAAGAGGTGGGGAGGGTTATAATATAATGGTCATCACAGACAGATGAACCGCATGTACAATGACCTGATGTAGGATGAGGTATGGCAAGTTTGGAGAATTAAGGAGGTTTGGTACAGATGATGCTCAAGTGTGCACTAGGTAAAGAGCAGCAGGAGATAAAACTGAAAAGGTCATCTGGTGCCAAGTCTAACAGGGATTTCTCTGACTGACTGAGGATTTTGATCTTTATCCTTTAGGTTATGGGAAACTGAAGGTTTTTCAGCAGATGAGTGACACGAGCAGACTTTTAAGACAATCACTCTGAGGAGTTTGCATGGGGTAGGAGCCTACAGCTAGGAGGCAGGAACATCAGATACTGATTAGATGGCTGATGCAGTATTACATGTAAAAAATGAGGAGAGACTGAACTAAGATCCATGTGAGTATGCAACCCCCTCACTTTGCCCTTGGTCATCACTAAAAGATGGTTCCTTAAAATCCGCTTTCCCTAATATGTCTCAGTAAGTCTGCATTTAAGCAGACTGAATAACACCTCCTCATGGACTAGGCTACAGTGACACTGCAGTCCACCAAATATGCCAGGGATACCTACACAAATGCAGCTGAAGTGCCATCCCCGCTGGTTAGGCTGAATACCAGCCACTTTCTCACTTACATAATCAGTGATTCTTTCCCTTCTCCTGCATGGGCACTTTTTGTTAAACATAGCTTTGTTTTCCCTAGCCTGATTAGTAAAAACTTGTTCAGGTAAGATGCTTCATTAACAAATAGTGTTCTTTTGTTCCTTTCAAACTGTCTCCTACATTTTAATTTACTGGGCAATCTTAATGAACTCAACAGGAGACCTAGTAGTTTCCCCTGGGGATAGAGAAAATTAGAAAATTGCCAAGTAAACATAGGACAGTGAAGACAAAGCAATGCCAAATTCAACTTTTAATGAAACCACCTGTTGCACAGGTAGTAAAGGACAAGAATGTCACCTAAGTTTGCTTCTTCATGTATTACCATTTTAAAGGACTAACCATGCTCCAGGAACAAACTTGCTGTATCCTTTTACATACAAAATGATTGAAAAAAATGAAACGAATGAAAATATTTTCTTCTTTACATTATAGGTTCCAGCCTCCCAGCCATCATCATCATAATCAGAAGTTTTCTTCATCAGAATTTTGCTTTTTGAATCCAGAAGCCAATGCCCTCTCCTAATAGTATTCTTTGAATTATATGGTTTAGCCTTGTGGATCTGAGTTTTATTCCATAAGAAAGGGAAAGAAACCTATTATAAGTATGCATTGTTATTTTATAATCCTGGGTTATGTCATTTTCTCCAAAAGTATGCTCACCACCCTTCAATCAATGTGTTTGTTTCATTCATATTGACTCTATATTATTAGTTCTGCCTTTGGATGAGACTCTATTCTTTTCCAGAGAAAAAGGAAAATCCTTTTCCTAATTTTTTTTCGTTGTTAAGACATTTTCTCTTGTAGTAGATGGCGGTTTGTGATCTCACCACACACTTGGCAGATTTCCTTATTCCTCATAATAATTGCATCAATATCAGCAATGAATATCAATGATAATAATGTCCCTCTTCAGACTCTTTCCTCGGCTGATGCATCTGGCCTCCTTGAATGGCATTCATTAGAGCTCAGGCACCAAAGTAATAATATGCCAAAACCAGTGATGCCAGCTTCTCACTCTCTGACCAATTACCTCCTGGACCTGGTTCAGACTGAAACCCAAACACCCTGAATAAGTTTATTCATCTTTATAAGTTATCAAGATATATGAGAAGCTACAAATAATATTTCAGAGCTCTTTTTTGATGATGGAAAAGAGATACTCATTGTATCTATATAATAGCAGCCATTTAATATATTATTGTTTGTCAGGCACTGCAGTGCAGAGAATGATAGTTTTCCACAGACATTCAAGGTGATAATGCACAGAATACTGGAAGTTCAGGGCACTTATTTATATCCACAACTATAAGACCACTTCATGGTCATTAAAGTCCTATACTATAGAGAAAATGGATTAAGAGTTTTCTGAATTTCTATATCAACTGAAATTAGCATATTATTTTAATGATTAATGGTTATATATCTCAGGTGCTTATCACAATATAATTATGTCAAGAATGACACGAAAAATAAAGGGGAGTAGTATGACATTCATGTAGGAAAGGCAACTACTAATTTTTCAGACTCAAGAAACACAGTACAACATGGTAACTGGGAAAGAACCACAGTAAAGGAATAGAGTTGTCAGAAACATTGCAACACCAAACTGAAGATAAGTCAATGTGTCACAGAGATGATACACTTTTGTGGAAAGAAAGCAGCTGTAGTACTTTGAAAGGACTAATTTCCTGTACTGACATATATACAAACATACCATATGGTTGCCATTTTACAAGTGTATTTGCATGTATGTTGGTGAACATATTTATATATAGATACAAGCGTAATTATACATATAAACTCCTCATATAAGGCTTAGCACAGCTTTAAATGATTCTACGCCAAACCCTATAATCTTGATTATCTGATATTCTGCTAATCATAACTTTCTTTCAACTGGCATTTCAGAAGGTATACAGTACTATCATGTTTATAATAATGTCAAATAGCTTAATAATTAAGAGAATGGATTTTGAAGTTATTGTTTAGAAGCCAGTGAAAGATAATTCTTTGGTAAATATCAGTATTTAACCAGAATATTCCATTTTAAACAGTACTAGATAACATAAGGTTAATGTTTTTGTATTACTTATACATTTATTTATGTTCACTGACATCTGCATTTCTGCATTCAATTTATAAGCTACTCAAGAGCTACGCTTTTAAAAAACTTTATTTCTAGATCTGTGATGGTCTTTGAATATGGACTCAGGGCTTACCTCAAATGGTACATTTTACATGAGATCTTATAGGTTGTGATAATTTAAATACTATTGTGTCTTAGCTGTTATAGCTCAAGGCCGTGGGTAACAGATGTCTAAGACTAGGTCTGCTCAGAAGTTGAATGATCAGTGGCCTACTCATGGATTGAATGATGAAAGAGCTTGTTAACCATGAGCTTGGCACATGTGAATTAGTAAGTAATGTAAATCTTTGCTAAAAACAGTTTAACTCTGATCATATATATTAAGTGTTTAGGGAAGGAAAAAATGCTTGGTTTCTAGAGAGAAACCAAACCAAACCAAAACAACAACAACAAAAATAGTTACAGAACTTTAAAGTATTGAAGAAAATTTAGCCACGTCTCCCTAGTCTAGGGGGAGGAGTAAAGCATGTTTCCAGACTGTCTATTTTCCAACTGGGTAAAGTGTTAAAGAAATGAGAATTAACATTTATATTAGTATTTGGACGGTCACTGCCTTCTAGCCAAAAAAATAGGTAGACTTGGTGGTTTAAAAAAAAGATTAAAAACAAAACAAAAAAAGAACACATTTTTCCCCCCTCCCGTTTGAAAAGAAAAATACAGAAAGTCATTAGAGAAATAAATATTTGGAGATTTGGAGGAAATTGAAAATAATAAAAAGCCCATCACTTTTTTTTCACAGATAAAAGTCTCTGCAATTTGCTTACCTGAAGTCTATTCTATCACCTACAATCTACTAGAAAAGCCAAAACAGGTGGAGAAAGAGGGGAGCCAATGCCTCAAGGTGGAACAATAACTAAAGCTCTGACTATTCTTGCGGCATCACCTATGGAGCTCAGAGTGGGCCATGACATCAACAAAGCGTAATTTCTGAAGGAAATAATGTTTATGGTTGAGAAAGGGGAAACCTTGTATTTCTTGAGACGGGGAATGTAAGCATTGAATTCCAGAGAACGAAAGCTTTTCTGAAGGAAAGGTGAGCGCAGTGTATCTGGGCAAAGACAACATAGTTCTCACACACACATGCAGATACAGGTACACGTCCA
This sequence comes from Aethalodelphis obliquidens, assembly GCF_003676395.1. Lineage (NCBI taxonomy): Eukaryota > Metazoa > Chordata > Mammalia > Artiodactyla > Delphinidae > Aethalodelphis > Aethalodelphis obliquidens. Next base: position 26,689,634 of record NW_020837969.1, on the reverse strand, counting down.
CCACACACCCTGTACACGTTGGTTAACCTTTCCCTGGGCTTCATGCCTCCCTCTGTCTGGAAGAGAAGCAAACTTTTGGGCTGCCACCAATGAGATAGAGTTGATGATACCTTTTAACTCGGCTCATAATCATCTAAATATCAAAGAAACACTCTCTATGTATGCTATATATAAACAGTTTCTGGATTTCAAGATACCTGTTTGCTGGGGTTGCTCTCTCTTCCCTACACAGGCAAGGTTAGTTCTGGGTGTGGGCTGACTAGGTGGAAGGGCACTACCTGTACCCTGTGATTTGAGGGCTGCTGACAGCCTTTCACCAAAAATAGATTCATCATATGCCTGTCTCAGTGACCAAAAGACAAAACAATACTGTGGCAGGGTCACTCATTAATAATTATGACATATAGAATCATAGGCTATTAGAGGAAGAAAGATTTTGAAAAATCATCTGGTCAAACCCCCTCATTATACAAAGGAGAATATGAGGGCTAGAGGTAAGGTAATTAGTCCACATTTTTTTCCAGTTACTTCATGATTATCGTGTGTCAGCAAGTAAAGAACGGGGATCTTGGGTATAGGAGTTTCTGAGAGATATTAATGCAAGAAGCTTCATGAAGGCATAGGATCCCGTAACAGAGCTAAAAGGGTGGCCTCAAGGGAGGAAGACCCTCCTCTTCTCTTATTCATTAATCTACCATCTAAAGGTAGCATATATGTATATATATAATTTCTTACATATATATGTATAACTTTAGCATACTGTATCCAATATTAATAACTATACATCTACATAATTCTTTTTAATGACCCCATTAGTAATCCACGGCATGAACATACCATGATTTATTTAGCCAATGCTATTAGGTTGTACCCTATTTTTTTACCTTTACACATGACACTTATATTTTTCAAAGTTTTCAGATTCCCAAGATGTAGTATTTTACACACACCTTTTTTTAAAATTGAAGTGTAGTTGATTTAAAACACTATATGAGTTTTAGGTATACAACACAGTGATTCAATATTTTTATAGATTGTCCTCCATTTAAAGTTATTATAAAACATTGGCTATATTCCCTTGCTGTACAATATTTATACACATCTTTGGTTCTTTCCTAAGAATATGGTTTTGCACATGATATCTCTTAAGTCAAAGCTAACTATTATTTTAAAGATCTGATACAATATAACAGCATTTCTTTATGAAAGTATATCTATACCAGCTCCACTGGTAGGAAAAACTATTCTCAGAGATCCATCACTACTTCAGTGCACAGCCACTGCCAGTAAGAGGATGGCAATCTCAGGCTCCCTTCTGTCCCTCTGTGTCCCGCTTGCAGTTTCTTTTTGACATTCTTGTTTTGAAAAGCCTGAGGGCCATCTGAAGTGGACAGAAATCAGACAGAAGAGGGGAGAGGAAAAGGACTGAGAACAGAAGAAAGACCATGGAAATAACCCTCCTTGTTATCAGTACTGCAATCACAGCAACCCCAATTACTAAAGGGAAAAAAAGAGATATGGTGGGACATGCAATATTACAGGAAGACCAGCCAATCAGAGCAACTGCAATGTTATCTGCCATCAGTACCAGAAAGATACAATTTTTACTGGGAGTGGAAAATGAGAGGGTGAGAGAGCTGTGACGATTGTTGACTGGAATTTCCCACAGTCCTTTGTAGATTTCAGCCCCTTCTGTGTGGGAAGGGTAAGCCCTCTTCAAAGCTCAACTAAGGCAGGCTCCAACGTAACATTTAAACAGCTTACACTATGTCTTGAGTCACAAGCAAAGGTAAATTTATCAATTTTTCCGGCCACGTCGCTCTCGGGAAGTGTTTGCTTTTTTAGCTGCTCAGCTAGGGTTCCTTGCATGTAACTGAACAGCTACCTGATTAGAGGGCACAGGCTGAGGACGGCAGGAGCAGCTGACAGGAGAGTCTCCCGCACTTTGAGCGGCTCCCTCTGCCTGCTCTGCCCCTGCTGCGGCGATTGGAACTGAACCATTCGCTAATGCTACCTTGACTGGAAAGGAGGGCAGGAAGTCTGCATGACCCATTCAGCCAGCCAGCAGTAGGAATACAGCCCGCCAAGAGGTTCTCTATCACAGCCAGATGTTAACCGAAAGCCTCAAATCTCAGGGATTTCATTAAATGTGAGAATCACACCTTCTTCTTATCACCTGCAAAGAGCTGCAGGCTCCCTGAGGGAGAATGACAGCTCCACTGGCTGAGTGCCTCTTTCCTAACTCCCTGCTGACATCTTTCAATAGGGCTGATGCCATGAAAAGGATCTTGTTTCTACTCTTGAGAGGCCTCAGGACAGGAAGCATTCACATGGAAGGAAAGAGAACATTTTCTGTGAGCATTCATCCCTGCCACTGCCACGGTTACACTTCCAGCAATGAAAAGTTCCTCCACTTCTGAAATACAATTGTCTTGCAAACAGCTGCTCCAGCTTCATTTTGCAGACAGTTTTCAAAACATTTCAGGCAAAAACTTCTTCTTAGCCCACCCACAAATTTTCATTTGTATCTCTCACACTGGCTGAAGCAAATCTCTCATAATTATCCATAATTTCTCCCATTCTTTATATCATAACATGACAGAATTTTTAGAATTGGTGGGAGTGAAGTTTTTGGAATAGCCTTACTTTCATGGAATTTATTTATTTATGATAGCAACAATAAAATTGTTACCAAACCAGGTTTGTTTGCCCAACAGGCAGCAATCCAAAAGCTGAGACATCGAGGTTTGCAACAGAGAAAGGGTTTATTCATAAGGCAGCCAAGCAAGGAGACAGGAGAACAAGTCTCAGATCCGCCTGCCCAAAGGCAAGGAGCTTCAGATATTTATGAGTAAAGAGTATAGCGTGGTCGGAAGTGCAGGGGAAGGTGATCGGAGGCAGGAAAAAGGTGAGTAATTGGTGCTCTGAGTTACATGCTTCTTCATGGGAGGCATGTTCAGAAAATGGCGACATTAGCATGATCTGAGGTTGGGGTTTTTGTCCCTCTGACAACAAAAGGTCATCCATCGGACACCTGCCCAGGCCCGTTAGAGGGGTGGTGGTTCCACCCAGTCTATAAACTGGCTTGAGGGACTTCCCTGGTGGTGCAGTGGTTAATAATCCGCCTGCCAATGAAGGGGACACGGGTTCGAGCCCTGGTCCGGGAAGATCCCACATGCCGTGGAGCAACTAAGCCCGTGCACCACAACTGAGCCTGCGCTCTAGAGCCCGTGAGCCACAACTACTGAGCCCACGTGCCATAACTACTGAAGCCCGCGTGCCTAGAGACCGTGCTCCGCAACAAGAGAAGCCACCGAAATGAGAAGCCCGCGCACCGCAACGAAGAGTAGCTCCCACTCACCGCAACTAGAGAAAGCCTGCGTGCAGCAACAAAGACCCAATGCAGCCAAAAATAAATAAATAAAATAAATTTAAATAAATAAATAAATAAACTGGCTTGAACTCGAACTGGACAAGAGCTGACTCTAAGTTCCTGAAAAACAATTTCAGCAACTGTTAGTATAGCGACTCATATCAAAGGTCTTAGCTACAGAGGGGCCGTTAAAGGAGTCTTGTGACATATTGTCTAAGTTATGTGACACTTGGAAGGTATGTAATTTGCAGAACGATTAAGGCGGGTATGTAATTTGCAGAACGATTAAGGCAAGCTTGATTGGTGAAGGCAGGTTATAGAATATTATTTGCTAAGCAAGTTATAGCTCAAAGATTCTAATTGATGACTGTCCCTTGGTTTCAAAATATAACCTCATGTGATTGAAGATACAAAGAATAAGGCCAATTGAGCATATGCTGTATTTGATTTAGTAGATTATTTCCTTTAACTTCTATCCAGTGATAAACGGAATATTTATAAATGGAATATTTCCTGCCATATCAATAAACAAAGGATGTCACAGTCACCAATGATTGCAGCCCTCCAACGTAAGCTGGTCAGCCCTGAGGAAACTCCGGGCTGTAAAGAACACCTGCCATCTGCCGCCATCAGACTGCAGCCACTCCCTGCGGTGAGCGCAGAGGAAACTCAGGATGTGAAAATACAGGCCCCAGATGGCTAAGGTGCATATCAAAGGAATGATTTCAGTGAGCCCAGACTCTTCCATCTTCCCAAACAAAGAGAAGTGCTAAATTCCTTAACTTGAGATATCTGGTTTTCTATATTTAACAATAATCTTTTGATGTTCCCAGTTACCTATCCTTTGTGGCAAAACTCCTCTATGTCCCGGCTCCTCCCCTCGCCTCCTCCGAGCAGTTTCTCAGCGTTATCTGAGATGCTGTCTCCCGGAATGCAGTCCTTATTTTGCCCCAAATAAAACTTAACTCACAACTCTCACACTGTGCATATATATTTTTTTAAGTCAACCCCAGCAACTCTTCATGGCCAATGTAATAAAGGTGGTGGAAACCGGCCACAGTCTAGACACAGTGTGAGGCTCAAGTTGGTGGCAGCATTGCTCTTCCAAAAGTGCGATAATATTTTGGCATTTGAAGATAGGGTAGCGTCTTGCTTCTGTGAATGTTCAGTGATGCATTGCCCCTAGAGCACCCAAATAGGAAGCACTGGCCCACTGCTTCCCTTGGGAAGCTTTCTTCTTGTAACATATTGAGAAATTATATCGGGAAAGAGAAATGTCTCCTCCAAAGACTAGACCTACCTGTTCCTCTGGGATCACCCTTATTTTATCACTACACTCAGTATCAGCTACATAATTTGTAAGACATGGTGCAAAATGAAGATATAAGTCCCCTTGTTCAAAATTATTAAGAATTTCAAGACAGAAGAGTCATCAACCAAAGACAGGGTCCTTCTAGGCATGGGCCCCCCTGTGACTGCTGTTGGGGAGAAAACATAATTTTTCCTCTACCCTTCTAGGTGCTTGCCTGAGACCTCCCCCTTCCATAATAAAGAACAGATTAACCTGAGAAAAACAAACAATAATATGTATACCACCTATATACATGGGAGATACCCTGGAAAACTAAGTAACTCTGAAATGGTTCAAGCCACCACCTTAAACACCATCTACAGCTAAAGAAAGATAAAAGAAGAGGTGTGTGTGCTGGGGGTGGCGGGGGGGTGGGGAGGTGGGTGGTATCCAGTTATGGGAGGTGACCAGGAAAAGTATAAAAAACAAGGGCAAACTCGTTATGCATATTTAAGTCCTTACCTTCTCCAACAATAAGAGTTTCCAGAGATTCAGTCATCCTCCCCTTCCAGGTACAGAGAGGGGACACCCTTACAAATGGAGATTTCCCTTATGAATGTCAATGTCTCTTACAAAAGGGTAACTCCTACTCAGTTTTCAGAGCTTCTCCTGCTTCTGCTGTTTCTTAAAAATAGTCAGCCTTACACCAAAGAGGCATATTTGTGGGCAAATTCTGCTCCCCTTTATTGCACAAGTCTCACATCTAGGAACCTAGCTCTGACTGTATTATATTCTTTTCTGTCCCGTCATCCCCTAAAGTCCAGCATTCTTGGTCAATTTAAATGCACAACTTATTGTCACAAGAGTGGGGAGGTACTTTAGAGAACACATTACCTAGAACCGAAATAATTTTAAAATGTAATTTCATGTTATTTATTAATTTGGCATAGGCTTAATTCATTAAATGAGCCCTCTTGGCTTTCACTCCTTTTTCTGTTGGCAGGGTCCATCTCTAACCTTAAGTTTTGGAGTTACTGGTTTAACCAGCTAGTCTGTCCTACTTATGTCCCTAAACTGAAGATGTTCCATTATTTTCACTCCCTAGACAAACAATGTCTTTTCTTGTCTGATACCAGGTTCATCCCTTCTCGATTTTAACTTGGTTCTTTTAAACACTCTTTCTCATTTTCAGTGTTTCTCAACCCCTTTCCCCCCTTTTTAAACTTTATTTTCCCCCTATGGAACGTTTCTGGATAACTTTTTCCTAATTGCACCCTCTATGAAATTTTACTACTACAGATCACTATAGCATATAGCATATATACATATACATATAATATATACTATTTTATATGTGTATCAACAAAAATTGATTCCTTTGTGGTGAAAAAAGGTACTCATATATAAATATATACGTATATGCATAGGTGTGTGTATACATATATATGGATATGTGTGTATACAGTGTAAAAGGAAAATCAAAATGGGGTCCAGTTTGCAGGGAGAGCTCCCCAAAATGGAGCTGGGGGGCCATTGAGGCAGGGGGACTTATGCACATCTCAGCCTGGAGAGCATCTGAACTTTGACCGCTTATTGTCTTAACGCAGGCATCCAAAAACATCTGCCCAGTGTTCCAGAAATTCAAGATACTTATCAGACCCTTATCCTAAAATAACTCCTGTCAGCCTATCCCTTAAGGACAAATATTTCCTTTCTTGAATCAGAGGCAATCATAATTCCTACCAGACAACTTTAACAACTTGTGCTTTTGCCTTTGTAAATCCCTGAATTTTTCTCTTCCTTGGAACACCCTTTGAGTTTTACTGTGTCTCCTGAATTGCAATACCTAAGACCCCAAATAAACTCTTTTCTGATTTGCAGCCTTCTGTGTTTTTCTGGTCGACATTACATAGGTGTAACTTTCTTCACCACACAAGAATCAATTTTTGTCCCTCAGGGAGTGATATTACCTCTTTTGAGAACATATGATCTAAAGAAACATGTCTCAGGATCATTTTCAACTCTACCTACACAAAGCTTCTCTCTCAAAAAATAACAACAACAAATCCAAAACACTAGCTTCCACATCCTCAGATTTCTTGACTGAGCTCAGAAAGCATACCATCAACTGGGAAGTTAGCCTACAAACTTTTGTGTACGATCACAAGTCTATGCTGTGAACCCATCTGCATTTTAATTACAATTTCACGTTCTTGACTTCTGAGGTCAATTCTATTCATGGCTACCCTTAGAAGGGGATGCTTTTAGGGGCATATATTAACACAAAGATAGTGATGGGGTTCAGGACAAACTACTCCAAAATATGGTAACTTTGCATACTGAATATTTTAAGCTGAAAGAGTTTGAAAAAACAGCAGAAGCAGGAAGGTTAGTCTGACTTTTCCTCTACCCTTCTCCCCTGAAACTGGTCATAAACCCTCATGTAAGCAGCACCCTCCCTACATCTGGAGGAAAGGAACATCCTTATTCCCAAAGACAAACGGCCACAGAGCATAATCTGAACAAACAGGCCTTACTGTTTCCCTTGGTTTATTATACTCACTCCATACCCTTTGACCTATCACATTTCTCCATGACTGCCCACTCTTCATCAAACCTAGCATGAAAATACTTGGGATTAACCATTTCTTCAAGTCTTCATTTCCTTATGAAGGCTCCTGTGTCATGTAAAGCTTATATTAAATAAATTTGTATGGTTTTCTCCTGTCAATCTGTCTGTCAGTTTAATTTTCACACCCAGCCAGGGACCCTAAGAGGGTGGAGAAGAAAAATGTTTCCTCCCTACAATAACAAATTATTCCCTGCAATCATGAAAGGGCCATGATATTATGCAAACCCTAAAAAGATGAGCTTCCTTCCAGCTTGTCAATTTCATGAGAAATAGACTGACTGACATTCTCTGGAATATAGATAGATACCCATCATAAAGCCAGTTTCCAACACAAATGTCTTTTTCGCTGGATAATGGGAACACTGCCAGTCGGTTGGACAAAGAGTTGGATGGAAAATTACCTGAGGGAAAGAAAAAGTTACACTGATAAAGGACTCTAACACTTCTGGTCAGGTCTCAGGCAAGGAAAGAATGATCTAAAAGTAGTTGTAAAACACTAACATAAAGTACCACTTTTCCTAAAGACAAGATATAACTTTCCTGGATCTTTTTTGATGATATTCCATAGCTTGATAAATTATCTCTTCTCTTGCATGAAGACACAGCAAGAAGATTAAAGTAACTACAAAGTATTTACTTCCATATAGCAACTAGCTAACCATGGAATGCAGTTTAAGTCAGCTTGAAACAGCATAATTTGAAGCAATTTTTTCTCTTCGAATTATATTGCTTGGGCCACCTTGAAATTATATTGCTAAAGCAGGACAGATAAAAATCAACCCCTCATTTTACTTTGTTATATCAGTTTCTTATATGTCTAAACCTACCATAACAACTCCCCCACAAAAAAGAGAGATACAAGTTTTCTTTTTCCATCTAAGGAGGAGCTATATAGTAAGCAATGAAAGACCAAACGGGAAAGGATATGAGAGAAACTGAAAGCAGTCTGTCAAGAACATATGCTTCCTGGATGGAAAATCAGGAAACAATAATTCACAGGGTAGAACCCCATGATATTTATTGCTTATTCTTGGCTTTTATGTCTTTGCTCAACAAATGGTCATTGAGTACCTATTATATACAAATGATTATGCTAGATGTTCTATGAGACTGGACGCACTCTATAGAAGATATTTCTTCTAATCCTGTCTTCTGAAATATTTATATATATATTCAAGGTTTGCTCTCAATTGCAATTAAAGGCTCCCTCCATTTCCCCACCTCCCATCCACCACAGACCGAGCTCTAAGGCTCTTTCATAATTAGCTGCAAATGGCTGTGAATAAGGCACATCCAGGAACATACATAATGACTAACCTTCACGGGTCTATAAAATATTCAGTGGTTCAGTATCATTTCTCCTAGTTATATTAATCTAAGTTTGGAGTGAGAAAGGAAGCAGGGAAGATGTAGTTGGACCTCTTAACTGAGAAACTATGTTTCTCAGAGACTCAAGCCCTCCAGCTCATAGTTTTTTGTTGGTGTAAGATCTATGTTGGCTTCACCATTTGGGGTACAAGTAAGGTCACTTTTAGTTTTTCCAATTCATTACTTAAAACACCACCTCCTGGTATAAATAAGGGAATATCCAGCACCTGTCCCCTAATGCTTTCCATCATCACAAATAATCCAAGAATCTCAGTGGGGACGACAGTCTTTGTCAGAAGCCAGCATTCTCCATCCACTCTCTATACTACTATTCTGCTTTATTTTCCTCATTTTGATCCCATCTTAAATTATCGAATTTCCTTAGTTGCTTGTTTATTTTATGCCTCTGCTACTAGAATTTAAGCTCCTTAAAGGCAGAGATTATGTCTGTTTTGTTTGTTGCTATATCCCCAGTGCCTGGAGATGAGATGAGATCTCATTACACTGTAGTCACTCAATAAATATTTATTAAATGAATATTTGAACTGTCAAGGCAATATCACTAGTGAAAAGAAGTCTCATCTAGTTCTAAGCATCCTTGCCCACTGCTGCATTGGTTTTATTAGTCCAGACATCTGTACATTTGCAGTGATGCTGCACACTTACATTTGCTAAGTAGCAGCCAATTTTATTTCCCAATCGCATTCTCAGCTTTTGCACTTGTAAGGGAGGAAAAAATAATTTTCCCTCTACCCTTCTAAATTCTTGGCTGGGGCTCCTATAACAAAAGACAGATTAACAAGAGAAAATGTGTCTACCTCATCTTGAGTACGACCTTTCAGAGTCCAAGAAACCCTTGGGTTATTGGGCCAGTTTCCTATATCTGTCCAGCTAAGTTCTCCCTTAGTTTTCTTGCTGGTTCTTTCCTGCTGACAAATCTCAATTAGGAGTATCAGAGTAGACAGAAGATTGTCTCCTTATAGTATTAAATCTCAAAAGGGAAGAGGTCGGGGTCTCTAATTTTTCCCTCCGGTATAGTCTTTAGCAAATTTATCAGTGACCAGTTTCGCTTATCAAAGTATATTTGGAAAAGAGGCCTTCCAGGTCACAAAAGGTCCTCTTGCCCATTTCCAGGGCAGTGGGTGACTACTAAAATTACATTTGTATAACTAAAGGGGGTTACTCAAGGACTGCTCTCTAAACAAAGATTTGCTCTGAGGTGAATCTGTGTATCCCTCTAAATCTAGGTGGGGTACCCTGCAATGTGTGGTCGGATCTAACTCTTCTTTAGAAATGCATGTTTGAGCACAGCTGCTGGGAAAGCCAGCTCTCAGGAGTCAGCTCGGTTTGGGGCTTGCCTCTGCTGAAAAGAGCCGATATCCTACCCCTCCTGAGGGACTGCCCACATAAATGACTGATCTGTGTGGGAGGAGAACCGACTGGCCCTCTCACATCAACTTGGAACAGCTCTGCAGCTTCAGAATTCTCTACAGAGTTGGTTGCCACTTCTATCAAGTCTACATTGCAGTTCAACTTCTCCCTCTGACCAATTCTGCTTCCTACCCTTTTCTTCCATGGTTGTTTTTCCTAAGAGTCCTCCCAAATAAACCTTTTGCAGGCAGACACACGAAACAGCTGGTAAAAGCTGCTATTTTTATTGTTGAAAAACTCATCCCATTATAATGGGAAATAATCTGTGACAATGTACTTACACTTTGTTTACAACTGGAAATTAAATATAGTTTCAGTGGTGGGTCCAAGCAATGTCTAAGGTTTTGTTGGAATAGAATGAAATAAAAAAGATAGATGAAAGGAAAGAAGTGAGAGAATAGTTCAAATGACTAGAGAGCGGATGAAATCAAGATTGAAATGTATCAGGGAAAGAGGCAGATGGCTGGCCCCAGATTTTGCATGCAGTGCTGACTGGTGATTCAAATAGTAATTCACATTTACATTTTGTTTTACAATTTCTAAAGAATTTTTATATACATTGACGTATTTTGACATCTCAATAGATCTGGGGTGAAGGAGGTAAAAAAAATATTAGATTTGTAAGAATCAGTGAAAGTCTTGTAATACCCCCGTCTCTCCAATGTAAGAATATGCCTTAGATTTCTCATCTATAGGGATTCTGTGAGAATGAAGTGAAATATTATTTGTAAAATATTTAAGGTAGTGTTCAAATATAATTAGTGTCTGATCAATGTTAGCTGACACCATCATCATCCCTCCCAGTTCCTTTATAACATCCTTTCTGAAGACAGAGGATAGAACTTTATAGTTCATTATTGAGTTTCCCATCTTACCAATTTTGGAATTTTTACCCAGGAAGGGAAAAACTCTACTCTAGACAAATGAGATAGTGTTACAGGCAAAACTAAACCTCATGAGTGTCTGTCCAAAGCCTGTTCCAAAAGCTTTCACAAAGTATTGGAACTCTGCATTAAATCTGAGAATCTTGCTCCTTCCACTTGGTAGATACCAAAACTGAGAAACCATGAGAAGTGATATGATCTCAGTTAGAATGTAAGACAAAATCTTCAAGGAATTTCTGTTCCCTGGATACTCAATCCAACCCATCCTATAGCAAGGGTGAAAATAAACACTAGGCATTACACATTCAATAGGGCCACAGTGGACTGGATCCTTATGCTATGGGATCAGTGAGATCTATAACAGAAACATAAATAAGGTTCTTGATGTAAGTTGATACACATTACTGACTTAACACCCTTAAACCTCTCTCCCCATCCATACCCTTGTCTAAACCTTTTCCCTTTCCCCCCCTCTTCCCCCCCCCAATTTTTTTATAAAACAAAATGACATGTTGCATTTGTTTCCTTAATGCCTTGGAGATGCTGTTCAGTTGGTTTTTATTTACTTATCTATTTACTTTTTGGGTTTTAAGATGGAGGTTAATTCAGGAGATTTGCGCAGGCTTGTGAGGAGCTTTGGGTATTAACAAGCTATTAGCTTCTGAGATCCTTTAGTCCTGATACTGAGTCACTCTTGTCCACAATATCTGGAGTGAAGTAAAGCGTCTGCCAAGAGTCTCTCTTAGATCAAAACATGTATCTCATATTTTAGCACTGCTTAGGAAAGCCAAACTCATCATTTGGCAGGTTCTGGCTGCATTTCCTAAATTTTAATTTTAATCTTAACAGATAAAACTTTAGATCTCCACTACTAAGGGAAAAGTTGAAGAGCTGTTGCGCTGTTTTGTAACTATACTTGTTAAGAGACAAAAGGAACGACAACAAATCTCTCAGCACCCAGTTCTCTGAATGAGGACAGTGATAAAGACTGAGGTGTTGCAGGATTTTTTACTGTGGTCTTGCTTAGTGGGTACAAAGAATGCTGGCCATAGTAAAACTGTGGCATATCTAGAACCCACATTTCTCTTCTCATTTTGTGAAAATAGATGTCAGAGCGAGCAGGATTGAAGAAAAAAAATATATGAAGTCCTTACCCAGGTACAGCCCTGAGGAGAATCCCTGGATGTTTGAACCCTAAAATATGGAAGATACTTGGAAAATGATTACATTCATTTCCTTTCTTCTTATTTAGCCTTTCTGGAAAATTAGATACAAAATGCAGGGAAGTTTCAGTTACTCTTGGTGGAATGGTTTGCCTAAGGTCTCTCAGTGCTAGTAGTGGAAATCAAGAATTGAAAGCAGAAGGAATATCTTGACGTGAATCCACGTGATGACCTTTAACGTTTCTGAATAATCTACTTTTTGTTGCTGACACCGATTTCTAACACCTCCCTCTTGGCCCCCAAACCTGAGATCCTATAGAGGTCTCTTTGTAATTGTTTCATAAGCAGGTCTTAAATTTTAAGGTTTCTCATAAAAACAACAATAGTGACAACAAAGATCAAATAGGTATGTTCAATTTTATAGAAAAATTAAATATTTATTCCCTGAGGCCAAAGAACTTTATGTAGTGTTTAGACCAAGAATCAATTTTGGAGGCAAACTGTAAGAACCTCTAAGGCAAGTTTCTAAAATGGAAATGTTGAAAAAGTCCCTGTAACAAAATCACCACTGGAAAAGGGAGCCAGCCTTTGAAAGGTCTGTTTTCCTCCTCTCAGATCTTTGCTCAGAACTGAAATTGCTCCTTTGCCAACCCAAAGAGAGGCAGTTTTTGAGCCTTTTGTTGAAAAGAGAGCCTAAAGCTGACACTAAAGTAAGACTCTGTCAATAGCAAGGACAGGGTGATTTTTATTTCATTTATTTTATTTTTACTATGTTTTTTGTTTGTGTGCAACTTTTCAAAAAATTTCCCAACATTTTATTAATGAAAAAATTTTAAATATACTGACAAGTTGAAAGGCTTGTAGGATGAACACCCATGTACTCTCTACTAGATTTTACAATTCACATTTTACTCAACTTATTAAATACATCCACCAACCATTCTTCTCGCTCTACAGCAGTCCATCTTATTTTGTTGATGCATTTTACAGTAAGTTATAGAAACACTTTATACCATTACACATGTTAACATGAGTGTCATTAGTTTTCTTGTTTTTATTCATTCACAATTGATTGCAAGAAAGCTTTGTAAAGAATCTAGACATTCTGAGGTAGATCCATAGCAGTGGTCCCCATGCTCGACTTTTACAATTATTTTGATGTAGTATCAAAGAAGACGATCTACAATGATCTAAAATGGCTATTAAATTACACCTCCCTTCTCCAGTTGCATGTCTGTGTGAGGGCAGATTTTCTGCATATATAGCAATCAAAAACACCCAAGTCCTAACAGATTAAATTCAGAAGCAAATATGAGAATCTGGTTGTCTTCTATTTAGGCCACAAAAGAGATTTACAAAAATGTAAAACCAGTGTCATTCTTTTCATTATTTTTTTGTTATTTTTCAGAGTTACTCTCCATGTTAATTTAATGGCCTTATGATTGCCATTTTAAAATAAATCAATAATATTTATTCCTTTCACTGTTAATTTCTAATAAGATATAGATAAATAAATATAACTTTATAAACAGAAGCTCTTTGGTATGCTCAGGAATTTTCTACTTGGTCCCATTAGCTTTCTGTCTTATACAAATGGGTCAAAATCTCCTGCCCAAACACTTCGTTTTTTCTACTACTTTCAGCACTCTTGTGGTGTTATTCCCTTTTAATACTTTTATATACTAGAAGTATAAAGAATAAAAGTAATACTATAGTTATATAATAAACAGTGTTATTATTATTACTACCATCATCATTGTTATTTCAGTAGAATTTGGAGTGAAACAGGAGTTTAACCATGGAGTCAAAAAAGCTACCCTATTTAAAATAAATCATAACGTCTAAAATATTACTTTTTAGATCAAATATATAAACTGGGGTGTGATTTTTGAAAGAATCATTCATTTTATGAAAGAATTAATTGATACATATGAGAGATAAAGATATACATACATCCTTTAATATAATTTCTATATGTATGTTCAGAGATTAAGTGCAGAAAAAAGCATGATGTAGTAGGAAAAAAACAAAATCCAGGAGTCTTAAAAAGTTACTGTTTAGCTGTGTGTTTTGAGCTCCAACTTTATATTTTTGTGATTCAGCTCTCCCATTTGAAATGGAAGTCACAGCAAAGTTCCTAGAAGGTTCTTTTGGTCTGTACATTACTATGCTGCTTCATTTCATTTAGTAATAAATTTAAAAAGTTATCATCTACTACATTAAAAACCTTTAGCTAGGGGCTTCCCTGCTGGCGCAGTGGTTGAGAGTCCGCCTGCCGATGCAGGGGACACGGGTTCGTGCCCCGGTCCGGGAGGATCCCACATGCCGCAGAGCGGCTGGGCCCGTGAGTCATGGCCGCTGAGCCTGCGCATCCGGAGCCTGTGCTCCGCAACGCGAGAGGCCGCAACAGTGAGAGGCCCGTGTACCGCAAAAAAAAAAAACAACCTTTAGCTAGGAATGTTGAGGGATGCAGATATATATATATGAAATATAATTCTCACCCACAATAAATTCATAATTTTTTTGGATATGTAGAAAGTTTAAATAAAAAGTTAACAGTACTGGGATTTTTGAATTTTCTTTCTTTTCCTTTCTCCCTTTCTTTCCTTTCTCTGTGGAAATAAACAAAGACTAACCAAATGAGAAAAGCAGAGGCTATTCAGAGCTGCTACAGCAAGGGAGCCAGACACTGTCACTTGCATTTGGCAGAGACTCAAGGGCAGGCAGAGGAGTGGGAGAGCTTTACAGTGAAGGAAGCGAAGGGCTCAGGTATGCTACAATTGGAGGCTGTCGGCATGAGGAAACTAGGTGGACCAACTAGAAGTAGGGCATCCTATGCAGTTGGTAGGGGTGCATATTTGACTTTCGCTGGTTGGTGCTAAGTTGGAAGTGAGGACAAAAATGACAGAAGCTGTCAGTTATTAACCAAACCCTGGTCATTTGGGGTGGATCATTAGAGAAATTACTGGTTAGCTTCCTGGATTGTTACTAGAGATAGCAATCCTACTTCCTGTAAGTCTTACTTGTAGCAGGTTAGTATCCTGAGCTGGTTCTTGTGGATGAGGAGTTTGGTTTTGGGCAGGTTGTTGCAAGTTGTGGGTCAGAAGTCTATTTTTATATAAGGTCTGGCCATTGTCCATTTGTATACTTATCCTCCCTCTCTCTGTTCTCTCCTTCCGTCCATCCCCCCTCCCTTTTCCTTCCTAGTGTTTGTTTCTGGTTTTGTTTTTCTGGCTCCTGAGAGGGAGAGGAAAAGGAGAAAGAAGAAAGGGCAGAGAAGAAACAGAAAGAGAACAATGATGGGATAGAGTGAGTCTGGGACTTAATGTGTTATCAAAGTGTCCCCATAGTGAGGTCAATAAAGGACATTTTTAAAAGAGGAAGCCAAATATTTAATATGAAGTTATACATATGCTGCACTGTAAATACCACGTGTCACTCTCTCCCTTCCTCCCTCAAACTGCAGTCCCCGACTCCCAAGAGGACCACAGTAGAAAGTACACCTGTGTGTGTGTGCGCACGCACGCGCGCGCACGCTTGGCGCTTTGCCAAAAATGAGCAAGTAGTTAAGATTACTCACACAGATGCCTGGATAGGTTAGTTAGGTTAATCTTCAATTAGCATGTTCCACCATGCCTGATAAGGACCAGAGTTCACTGTTGACCATAAAGAAATAAAAAGGGAAAGTCAAAATTGGTTAATCTGAAAACCTTAGCGCATGCCCCTGAGGTAGCTACAATGAGTAAGCAGTTAACTGTAGCAGATGACCTGGGTCTCACCTACCCCTCCTCATTTCTAGCAAGCTGTCCTTTTCAGAACTGCCTCTCTGAGTGATGAAAACACTCTCTGTGACATGTGAATTTGCCCTTGAATACAGGCCCAACCAAGCTGTTAAAGTTCACACTCTTTGGTCTGTGATTTACTCCATTTTATAGTTTTCAGCCCTGTGCAACTCCACCCACTCAAGACACTTGCCTCTGACTCCATTGCAAGATTTCAATTTTAGATTTATAGCTAAAGGTAGCAAACATTTTTATAAAGCAAACAAAAACAAACAAAAAAACAACCAAAAAAAACCTCCCAAGAAATAGGGAAGGCCCATAAAGTTTGATTTATTCTCCCCAAAAATTCAGTTAGATCTTTGGGAAAGAAAACCATAAGAAAAAGAAAAAGTACTAAAACCCAGTTGGAGGCTTCTGATCCACTGAGCCATTTAAAATAGAGACTGTTCATTGTGATCTTACCAAGATGGCCATTCGCTTTTCATGGGGAAGGAGGAAGGCAGTGATTCCTCCAACATTTCAGATTTTGAAATCTATCATTTGATTCTTAAGCCACATGTCTCCCTCCTTCTAAAATCCGTGCTTTATTCACTCCTTTGAAGTTTAATTCAGTTTGAGAACATTTTGTTGGAGGAGAGTATACTAAAATGACTAAGGGCACTGGAGTCAGCATGGTTTTAAATCTTGGCTCTATCGCTTACTAGCTATATGATCTAGAAAAGTTTTTAAATTTATCTGCACCTCAATTTTCTTCATTAATGAAATGGGATAATAACTGTCTGGCTCATTAGTTTTCTGTAGAGTTAAATGAGATGATTTATAGAAAGTTCTTAGTGTAGTGTCTCTCTAGCATATACCAAGGTCTCAGTCAATATTAAAAGTAATAATGGGTAAAAACTGGAGAAACAGGAATCACTGCTTTAAGGAATATGGTGTTCAAGAAGCAAATGTTAGGAGAAAGAGACATCCAATAGGTAATGTATTTCAAGTTTTCTGATACTGATATTTTTAAACTATTTGTTCTTTAATTTCCTAGTCTTGCTAAAATTTAATTTGCTTGAACATACAGATAGACACTATGTTTCATGCTTAGGGTATTATGGATATTATTTATATTTTCTGTCCCTCCCAGGGTTCTTTATAATAATAATAGTAACATAAATTATTATTATTTTTAAGATTTTGTGGCTGTGATACAGACTTTAGGTTAAAGACTTATCATAAAGAGTGACTGACTACTAGAAATGTTCATTAATTAAAGTCATGTTTCTCTTCCTCTAGTCATGTATAACCATTTGTCTATTTGTCTGTTTCTGAGGACTCCCAAATTTATTAAAAAAATCATTACTGGGAGTGTGAATGGTCCTAACAAGGGGCCACTCTTGGTCAATATTATTTATTGAATTAAGTGTTTTGAAAGGCCAGGAAACTCAAGCAACAAAGTAACTAAATGTTACAATAAATGATTATCATAACTCCAAACATAACTGTTATCTCTAGACCACCAGCTTTTCTGTTAACTTCATACCAGAACAAGTATCTGGTCCTGTTCATTTCCATATTCTCACAATCAAGCCCTGTGACACATGGTAGGCGTGTGATATTTATTAAAATGAATTAAAATAAATTATCACAATTCCCTTTTCAAGAGCATGGCCATTACTGAACATCAAAGATTTGAGTAAAAGGAAACTATTCTCGTTAGACTAAATAATAAGGTTTCTTCCCTGCTGTGGGATATTATAAATTTTGAATTGAAAAGTAGGTGGTTTGGGAGATGAAAGGTTATTCCAGAATACTGAATTTATATAAAAAGCCCAATGATTAAGGTAAAAGAAAAAAAATCAAAAAGTTCACTTTTTTTCTTAACTAGAAAAAAATTAAGAGACCAAAAAGTCACTAAAAGATGTTGCTTGATTGAAATAAGAAACATGAAAAATAAAGAAAATATAAAAAAAAGTATGTTCTAGTTTATTGTTCATATTTTGAACCTGATGTTATACTCTTTAAGTTTTCCTATCCATCCATCCATCCATCCATCCATCCATCCATTCACACTTCCATCCATTCAACAACAACAAAAATATATATTGAGTTCTTATTAAAGGGAAGTTCCCAACAGACTCTGTCCAAGTTTCATGGAAAATCCGACCTTGTGAGGCAGTGGAGATGAGACAGGCACAGACCGAAGTAACATGTGAGAAGACCGAAGTGTACATGTAAAAAGGAGATGGGTGCTTTGAAGAAAAGGAATCTAGTTTAGCCTGTGGGTCAGGAAAAGCTTGTCTCAGGAAGTGGTATCTGAGTAGAGGTCTGGGGTGATTATGAATTTATTTAATAACAAAGGAAGGGTATGCACACATAGGGACCTGCACAAGTCACGTTCCTGTTACAGAGGGAATGTGGCACATTGGAGGAATTTCAAAAGGGCTAGTGTGGCAAGATTCCAGAGAGTGAGGCAAAGAATATGGAGAAAGAGTAGTCAACGATGGTCAGGAGCTGGGCCACAGTCCCATAAAGACTTTGTTTTCCTTATCCTTAGAGGAGTGGGAAACACTAAACGTTTTTGACAGGAACGGCTTGAGGGAACACAGTCATATACTCAATGTAGCTTCATTTTGGAAAATAAATTATAGATTTGGAGGACCCAGTAATAGGCTATTATAGGACTCCAGGTGAGAGAAGATGGTAGCTTGGGCTATGTTAGCAACCATTAAGATGGAAAGAAGGCATGGAATTTGAAAGATATTCACAGTAAAAAAAGGCTCTGAAGGGACCGTGGCAATGAAGGGAAATGTAGGTTGGTGAAGAGGGAGAGTCAAGTTTTGCCCCAAGGAGTCTGGTTTATATAACTGGGTGAATGATAATGCTATTCTACTGAGATCAAAGGCACTGAACAAGAACCAGATGTTTTCCCCCTGTACATGGACAGTGCATCATAGAATCAGTTTTGATTATGTTGTATGTAAAGTATATTTAAGGTATCCAGGTAGAGGTCCTGGGTAGGCAGTTATACACAAGGTTCTGGAGCTCAGAAGGGAGGCCTGGGCTGAAGGTCACTGGCATATTAATACTACTTAAAAGCACAGGGTAGGATAAAATTCCTAAGTGGTATTGTAGAGTGAAAGGAAGGGGAGATTCTGAACTTTAAGACAACACATTATTCAATGCCTGGGTAGAGGAAGAAGAATTTTCTATGAAGCATAAAGAGAGTAATCAGAGAGGCAGGAAGAAAACAAAGATATTTAGCCCTCACATGCAAGTTCTTTTCAAAGCCTTGACTTCACTGGACGCACATGGTTAATGAGAAAATGCTTTGTTTGCTACATTATTTCTGCCATACTTATGGTTTCTGGCAAGTAATTTATTTAGTCACTGTGTTGTTTCTGAGCACTATAGTCTTCTTTACTCACTCAATGTGTAAAGTGTTTTAAAAACCTTGCAACCATCAAAGTAAAAGATGCAGCACGGTGCCTCATCTTCCAGCACTGCCGCAGGGCTCAATAATCTATAGATCATGTAATAATTTCATTTAGCAGCACAATAAAAGTCAAATTAGTTTCCATGAGACAGTTATGTATGATAATCTGGATTACTGCGGCCTCCTACTGACTATATTAGCATTGTAATGCTATTTCCACTTCTGGGATTCTGGTGGAATTATTTCTTTCAGTTTATATTTATTGAATAATTATGAAAACTGAGTTCTTAAAGTCTTGAAGAAGTGGATTTATACCAAAAAAAAAAAAAATTAATGTGCAGTGATAATGATCTTAACTTCCAATGTATCACTCTCTCCTTTAAAGAAGTGACTTTAACTGCCAGAGTTTCAAAGTAGTTGAAAATGTATCTTAGTGAGTTTGCAGCTAAACACTGACAGCTAAAGCCTGTGTCTCCACCTGCTAGGGCCAGCATTTGCCAGAGGCTTTCAAAGCCATGTCTCAGTGTAAGTCGGAGTTCATGCAAAACTTAAGTATAAGAAACTTGTTTACCTGTCAGGGATTGATAGGACTGCTTAAAAAGCCAGGACTTTCAATGCAAATCCCAAACAAATCCTAGTGGACACTTCTGTAGAAATCGACAAGCTTAATATTTATAAGAAAATGCAAAAGGCCTAGAATAGCCAAAGAATTTTTAAAAAGAATAACAAAATTGGAATTCTCATTCTACCTAATTTCAACACTTATACCATGAAGCTACAATAAATAATCAAGATAGTTTGGTTTTGGCAAAAAGATAGACATGTAGATCCAATGAACAATAGATACTCCAGAAACATACCCAAACGTATATGGTCAACATATTTTTGGACAAACTGCAAACATGATTCAGTGAGAGAAAGGAAAGTGTTTTCAGTAAGTGGTGCTGGATCAATTTGATATCCATACGGAAAAAAAAGTATACCTTACACCACCTCATACACAAAGATGAATTTAAAATGGATCATAGGCCTAAATGAGAAACCTAAAACTATAAAACTACTAGAGGAAAACATAAGAGAAAATCTGTTATGGCCTTGTGGCAGAAAAAGATTTATTAAATAAAACACAGAAGTATGAATCGTAAAAGAAAAACTTGACATTTTGGATCAAAATTAAAATTAGAAATGTTTGCTATTTAAAAGACATCATTTAAAAAACCCAAACAAAAGACATAGACTGGGAGAAAACATTTACCACATATATTTCAGATAAAGGAGATATATATATATATAATATATAATATTTAAAACTCTTTGAATTCAATAAGACAGACAACTCATTTTAAAAATAGGCAAAAAAAGGGCTTCCCTGGTGGTGTGCTGGTTGAGGGTCTGCCTGCCGATGCAGGGGACACGGGTTCGTGCCCCGGTCCGGGAGGATCCCACATGCTGTGGAGCGGCTGGGCCCGTGAGCCGTGGCCGCTGGGCCTGTGCGTCCGGAGCCTGTGCTCCGCTGCTGGAGAGGCCACAACAGTGAGAGGTCCGCGTACCGAAAAAAAAAAAACAGGCAAAAAAAATAGGCAAAAGATTTGAACAGATGCTTAACAAAAGAAGATATACGAATGAGTAATAAACACACAGGAAAATGCTTAACATCTTTAGTTAGCAAAAAAAAATGCAAATTGAAACACAATTATATTCTACTACACTCCCATTAGAATAGCTAAAATTAAAAAGACAGAACATCAAGTGTTGAAAAGAGTATGATATAACTGAAACTCTTCAACATGACTACTGAGAAAGTAAAATGGTCAACCACTTAGGAAGACAGTTTGACTGTTTCTTTAAAAGTTAAACCACAAACCTATCATACGATCAAGATAATTCCACTCTTAAGTATTTACCCAAGAGAAATGAACACATTTTTTCACAAAAAGACTTATACACAAATGCTTATAGCATCTTTATCTACAGCCAAAACCTGAAATGATTAAACCAATTGTGGTGTATTCATACAGTGGAAGACTACTCAGCAATAAAAGAGGTACAAATCATGGTTATTAAAAAAAATGGATGACTCGCAAAAATTATGTTCAGTAAATTAAAGCAGTCAGAAAGACTACTTACTAAATTATTCTATTCATAGAATATTCTTTAAAACAAAAACAGGTTCATAATGACAGAAAGGCCAGTGATTACCTGGAAACAGTGGTGAGGAAGGGCTGGATTACAAAAACGGCATGAGGAAACTTTGGGGGGTTATGAAAATGTTTGTCACTTTGCTTGTGGTGGTGGTATCATGAATGTGGGCATATGTTAAAATGTATCACGTTGTACACTTTTAATATGTACCTTATATTTTATTATATTTCCATTGTACCTCAATAAAATTGTACAATTCCTAAGTGTAGGAGATAGGCAAATTACTTTATCTGAACCACACTTTTCTCAGCTAAAAATAGGGGGCAATAAGGATCCCCCTCATAGTGTTGTTATGATACAAAACGTGATTTATTTAATGTGCTGGACATTCTAATTATTAATGCTTAATTTTAACTCAAGGTTTAGAGCTAATTTCCAAAATATTGGAAATTCAGAAAACAGAGAAATGAGAAAAAAATGACACTAGGAGAAAGTAAAGAGCCAAATCCAGAAAGAAAGAAAGTCCTCTGCAGGATAACAGAGTAGGGTTTTGTTGGTTATGTTTTGTTTTTTCAGTAAGACTCTGCTGTTGAAGAAGGAAAGAAAACAAACAAAAACGCTCTTCTAAAGCAAGAGACAATGATAGGATGTGTAATCATATGTGATGTTTGGCCCTGGATTGATTCTGGTTTGGACACCTGACTGCAAAGACATTTTGTGAACAATGAAAGGAATTTGAATATGGGCAGAATAGAGATAACGTTAGGGGATTACTAATTGTATCCACTGTGACCATGTTATTGAGGTGATATGGTAAACGTCCTTGTTCTTTAAAACGTGTTGTTTTATACTCTTGTTCTATACTACAGTTAAAGAAAAAAGAATTCTCGGTATCCATCATCTACTCAAACACATAAGGGAGAGAGAGAATACTGTCTCTAAGGAACACTCATGTGAAGGCAATAATATTTCACACCTCTTCAGAGATAAAGAAGCTGTAAGGAAGTTGTTCAAACTCCTCTAACTGTGCTTTATAAAGCAAGTCCACATATACCACATACTATGATGCTCCAGGTTGTCTGCCCGTAGATATGACACAAATTCATTGGCTGACCCTGAGTTCCATGTACTTTCTTTTTTTTTAAATAATTTAAATTCTTTTTTTAAATAAATAAATTTATTTATTATTTATTTTATTTATTTTTATTTTTGGCCGTGTTGGGTCTTCGTTGCTGCACGTGTGCTTTCTCTAGTTGCTGCGAGCGGGAGCTACTCTTTGTTGTAGTGTGTGGGCTTCTCATTGCAGTGGCTTCTCTTGTTGCAGAGCACAGGCTCTAGGCATGCGGGCTTCAGTAGTGGCATGCAGATTCAGTAGTTGTGGCTCGTGGACTCTAGAGAGCTGGCTCAGTAGTTGTGGCGCATGGGCTTAGCTCCTCCACAGCATGTGGGATCTTCCTGGACCAGGGATAGAACCCAAGTCCCTTGCATTGGCAGGCAGATTCTTAACCACTGCTCCACCAGGTAAGCCCCCGTGTACTTTCTTATCCTCTACAAAACTTTCCTCCAAGTACATTGCAATGGAGAGCCCATCACTCTGCCTGAATTTTCAGAATACCTGGCTATAATCCCCAGTTTTCTACATATGTTCCTCCCATACCTATCTTTTGATCTATTGATCAGTCATCAATCTATCAGTAATTGAAGGTCAGGTACAGCCTGGCGTATCCTATGTAACAAATAAAAAAATGAAAGTACTCTTCATAGGATTAGTCAGCTGCTTCTCCATTTTCCAAAGCACTGTAGCTCATACTTTTTATTAAGTCACTTGGGTAATATACTTAGCTACCTTTCTAATTGTTGGACTTTTTTCAAGATTAACACTACTTAGGGCAATCCTGGTATGGCTAAACATATCGACAATTAAGAAAGCATTCCACCTTAAGAAAAACATCAATCCTAGGTAGTTGCAGTATCCTCATATTCAGGTAAAATTTAGTTTTCAATTTCTAAATACCAGGCCATTCTCTCTGTCTTCTTCAGCTGTTACCTAGGAGCTCCTGCTATGCCAGATTGCTTATCTCCATGCTTTGGTACATCTTTAAAGTGTTTCTTCACCCTTCTTACTTGCAGCTGCCACACTTCAGTTCACAAGACAGCATTGTTTGAGTATCCTGTTATTTTAGTGCTGCTGTGTGTGCCTAACTCAGCAAAGCTATGCACCATTTCAGGGCTGTGAGACTTGACTCTGTAGCAGGAACCCAGTGAGAATGATCCTCTGGGGCATTTTTCATTAGGCACAGAGGAAAATAAAGGAAAGTAAAATAGGCACTGTGTTTGCTACTCAAGATATGTTTATGGTAGGAATGGAAGGGTATAGAAAGTGGAATGGAAGGGTATAGAAAGTGAAAAGGGAAGAAGAGAAGGAAGGAATTAAGGAAGAGAGGAAGAAAGCAAGTGAGGTGATTAGTGGGAAACAGGAACAGGAAATGAGAGAAGATGGAACAGATTTATAGAAAGAAACTTGACTTTATTTCTCATTTAAGACTTCACGGGGGGCTTTCCTTGTGGTGCAGTGGTTAAGAATCCGCCTGCCAATGCAGGGGACACAGGTTTGAGCCCTGGTCTGGGAAGATCCCACATGCCACGGAGCAACTAAGTCCGTGCACCACAACTACTGAGCCTGTGCTCTAGAGCCCGTGAGCCACAACTACTGAGCCCACGTGCTTAAAAAAAAAAAAAAAAAAAGACTTCACCTTCTTGGAGAACTTACCCTCCCCAAAAGAAAGCAAAGCAAAGCTTGACAACGCTCAATCACCATTCTGTAAATGCTGGAACTTTTTTTTTAAATACATTTATTTATTTTTCTTTTGGGATGCATTGAGTCTTCGTTGCTGCACACAGGCTTTCTCTAGTTGCCGCAAGCAGGGGCTACTCTTCGTCGCAGTGCACAGACTTCTCCTTGCAGTGGCTTCTCTTGTTTCGGAGCACGGGTTCTAGGCGCGCGGCTCAGTAGCTGTGGCATGTGGGCTTAGCTGCTCCGCAGCATGTGGGATTTTACCGGACCAGGGCTCGAACCCATGCCTCCTGCACTGGCAGGTGGATTCTTAACCACTGCACCACCAGAGAAGCCCAAATGTTGGAACTTTTAAATTCTCTGTTCTACTTAATTGCTAATTAGGTCCACCCAGTTGAGTAGAACAATCTTTTAAATGCTTCTCTTACTCAAATTGTATACAGAAAACAACCAAATTGATTGAAAAAACTGATTGAAAAACATCATGAAATTAGTAACATGGAGTTTACCAAACGATTAACTTAAATATGCAGAGAGAGAAAATGAATGCACACTATATGTACAGTGTGCAACGTTGGTGTTGACTCCTGCCTACTAAGAACACGGTAAATCTACAGTCAGGGATGTCTGTAATGAATTCTCTTTGTTTTAGCACACTCCAGACCTTATATTCTGATTCCATGCCATTTGTTAATTGTCTGTGCTGTTCTTAATCTTGGCCAAAATGGACTTTTTTCATGATTGTGGCTTTTAAAATAATGAGTAGAATTCTCAGTCTCTCTCTACAACTGCAAAAATACCAGGATTTCAAGACAGATATTCTTCATCAGCTGTAAATTCATAGCCCTATTTATCTCTCTTCTGATTTCCTATTTTACGTTAAAAGCTCTGTTTCATTCAGTCTTCACTACAAGGCGACTGTCAACAGTTACCCTCAAATGAAAACTCTCTCTGCTCTGCCTTTGGATGTGGTGGTTGAAGAGACTGTGTAAATTGCCCTGACTTTTTGAAGGAAGAAAAGGTTTTCAACATGGCTATAAAGTGAAAAAATCTACCCTGTTAAGCAGAAGCCAATGCTTGATACAACTTCCCCTGCTATGTTATAAATTAATTCTTCTCCTTTCCCTTTAATGCTATCTTTTCACCTTCAGCAAGCAGCTCAACTGGCACCAGTGATTTTTTTTCTATTTAGAATTTTCATGCTCCAAAGTACAGACTATATTGTCACGGGACAATAATTATTGCATGTATAAGGCATGATGTTAGGTGCAATCCCATTGGTCTTTTATGGGAAAATCAGTTCCTCAGAAGTCATATTATGTGACGTTAATTATCATGAATGACAATTAACAATGACTTTCAGAGATTTTGAGAAATCTGTGCAACAGCTACTCAGAATTTTAAAAGTACTATTTGTGGTTAATCTTCCATATGACTCAAATTCTGTGCATTTTATTTAAAAAATAAAAATGGAGGATTGATTCAAGATGGCGGAGTACAAGGACGTGCTCTCACTCCCTCTTGCGAGAACACCGGAATCAACTAACTGAGGAACAATCAGCAACAGGAAGACATTGGAACTCACCAAAAAAGATACCCTACATCCAAAGACAAAGGAGAAGCCACAATGAGACGGTTGGAGGGGCGCAATCACAATAAAATCAAATCCCATAACTGCTGGGTAAGTGACTCACAAATCGGAGAACACTTACACCACAGAAGTCCACCCACTGGAGTGAAGGTTCTGAGCCCCACATCAGGCTTCCGAACCTGGGGGTCCGGCAACGGGAGGAGGAATTCCTAGAGAATCAGACTTTGAAGACTAGTGGGATTTGACTGCAGGACTTGGGCAGGACTGGGGGAAACAAGGACTCCACTCTTGGAGGGCACACACAAAGTATTGTGTGCATTGGGACCCAGGAGAAGTAGCAGTGACCCCACAGAGACTGAATCAGACCTACCTACTAGTGTTGGAGGGTCTCCTGCAGAGGTGGGGGGTGGCTCTGTCTCACCGTGAGGACAAGGACACTGGCAACAGAATTTATGGGAAGTTCTTGGCGTGAGCCCTCCCAGAGTCCACCATTAGCCCCACCAAAGAGCCCGGGTAGTCTCCAGTGTTGGGTCACCTCAGGCCAAACAACCAAAAGGGAGGGGACCCAGCCCCACCCATCAGCACACAAGCGGATTAAAGTTTTACTGAGCTCTGCACACCAGAACAACAGCCAGCTCTACCCACCACCAGTCCCTACCATCAGGAAACTTGCACAAGCCTCTTAGATAGCCTCACCCATCAGAGGGCAGACAGCAGAAGCAAGAACTACAATCCTGCAGCCTATGGAAAAAAAACCACATTCACAGAGAGATACACAAGATGAAAAGGCAGAGGGCTATGTAACAGATGAAGGAACAAGATAAAACCCAAGAAAAACAACTAAATGAAGTGAAGAGAGGCAACCTTCCAGAAGAAGAATTCAGAATAATGATAGTGAAAATGATCCAGGACCTCGGAAAAAGAATGCAGGCAAAGATTGAGAAGATGCAAGAAATGTTTAACAAAGACCTGGAAGAATTAAAGATCAAACAGAGAGATGAACAATACAATAACTGAAATGAAAAATACACTAGAAGGAATCAACAGCAGAATAACTAAGGCAGAAGAACGGATAAGTTACGTGGAAGACAGAATGGTGGAATTCACTGCTGCAGAACAGAATAAAGAAAAACGAATGAAAAGAAATGAAGACAGCCTAAGAGACCTCTGGGACAACATTAAATGCAACAACATTCACATTACAGGGGTCCCAGAAGGAGAAGAGAAAGGACCCGAGAAAATATGTGAAGAGATTATAGTCGAAAACTTCCCTAACATGGGAAAGGAAACAGCCACCCAAGTCCAGGAAGTGCAGAGAGTCCCATACAGGATAAACCCAAGAAGAAACACACTGAGACACATAGTAATCAAATTGGCAAAAATTAAAGACTAAGAAAAATTATTATAAGCAGCAAGGGAAAAACGACAAATAACATACAACGGGAACTCCCATAAGGTTAACAGCTGATTTCTCAGCAGAAACGCTACAAGCCAGAAGGGAGTGGCATGATATACTCAAAGTGATGAAAGAGAAGAAGCTACAACCAAGATTACTCTACCCAGCAAGAATCTCATTCAGATTCGATTGAGAAATCAAAAGCTTTACAGACAAGCAAAAGCTATGAGAATTCAGCACCACCAAACCAGCTACAACAAATGCTAAAGGAACTTCTCTAAGTGGGAAACACAAGAGAAGAAAAGGACATACAAAAACAAACCCAAAACAATTAAGAAAATAGTAATAGGAACATACATATCGATAATTACCTTAAACGTGAATGGATTAAAATGCTCCAACCAAAAGACACAGGCTTGCTGAACGGATACAAAAACAAGACCCATATATATGCTGTCTACAACAGACCCACTTCAGACCTAGGGACACAAACAGACTGAAAGTAAGGGGATGGAAAATAATATTCCGTGCAAATGGAAATCAAAAGAAAGCTGGAGTAGCAATTCTCATATCAGATAAAATAGACTTTAAAATAAAAAATGTTACAAGAGACAAGGAAGGACACTACCTAATGATCAAGGGATCAATCCAAGAAGATATAACAATTATAAATATATAGGCACCCAACATAGGAGCACCTCAATACATAAGGCAACTGCTAACAGCTATAAAAGAGGAAATCGACAGTAACACAGTAATACTGGGGGACTTGGAACACCTCACTTACACCAATGGACAGATCATCCAAACAGAAAATTACTAAGGAAACACAAGCTTTAAATGACACAACAGACCAGAGAGATTTAATTGATATTTACAGGACACTCCATCCAAAAACAGCAGGTTACATTTTCTTCTCAAGTGCACACGGAACATGCTCCAGGATAGATCACATCTTGGGTCACAAACAAGCCTCAGTAAATTTATGAAAACTGAAATTATATCAAGCATCTTTTCTGACCACAATGCTATAAGATTAGAAATCAATTACATGGAAAAAAACGTAAAAAACACAAACACACAGAGGCTAAACGATACATTATTAAATAACCAAGAGATCACTGAAGAAATCAAAGAGGAAATCAAAAACTACCTAGAGACAAGCGACAATGAAAACACGACGATCTAAAACCTACAGGATGCAGCAAAAGCAGTTCTAAGAGGGAAGTTTACAGCTATACAAGCCTACCTCAAGAAACAAGAAAAATCTCAAATAAACAATCTAACCTTACACCTGAAGAAACTAGAGAAAGAAGAACAAACAAAACCCAAAGTCAGCAGAAGGAAAGAAATCATAAAGATCAGAGCAGAAATAAATGAAATAGAAACAAAGAAAACAATAGCGAAGATCAATAAAACTAAAAACTGGTTCTTTGAGAAGATAAACAAAATTGATAAGCCAGTAGCCAGACTCATCAAGAAAAAGAGGGAGAGGACTCAAATCAATAAAATTAGAAATGAAAAAGGAGAAGTTACAACAGACACCACAGAAATGCAAAGCATCCTAAGAGACTACTACAAGCAACTCTATGCCAACAAAATGGACAACCTGGAAGAAATGGACAAATTCTTAGAAAGGTATAACTTTCCAAGACTGAACCAGGAGGAAATAGAAAATATGAACAGACCAACCACAAGTATTGAAATTGAAACTGTGATTAAAAATCTTCCAACAAACAAAAGTCCAGGACCAGATGGCTTCACAGGTGAATTTATCAAACATTTAGAGAAGAGCTAACACCCATCCTTCTCAAACTCGTCCAAAAAACTGCAGAGAAAGGAACACTCCCAAACTCATTCTATGAGGACACCATCACCCTGATACCAAAATCAGACAAAGATATTACAAAAAAAATTACAGACCAATATCACTGATAAATATAGATGCAAAGATCCTCAACAGAATACTAGCAAACAGAATCCAACAACACATTAAAAGGATCATACACAATGATGAAGTGGGATTTATCATAGGGATGCAAGGATTCTTCAATATACACAAATCAATCAATGTGATACACCATATAAACAAATTGAAGAATAAAAAACATATAACCATCTCAATAGATGCAGAAAAAGCTTTTGACAAAATTCAACACCCTTATATGATAAGAATTCTCTAGAAAGTGGGCATAGAGGGACTCTACCTCAACATAATAAAGGGCATATACAACAAACCCACAGCAAACATCAGTCTCAATGGTGAAAAACTGAAAGCACTTCCTCTAAGATCAGAAACAAGGATGTCCACTCTCACCACTATTATTCAACATAGATTTGGAAGTCCTAGCCACAGCAATCAGAGAAGAAAAGGAAATAAAAGGAATAAAATTGGAAAAGAAGAAGTAAAGCTGTCACTGTTTGCAGATGACATGATATTATACATAGAGAATCCTAAAGATGCCACCAGAAAACTACTAGAGCTAATCAATGAATTTGGTAAAGTTGCAGGACACAAAATTAATGCACAGAAATCTCTTGCATTCTTATAAACTAATGATGAAAAATCTGAAAGAGAAATTAAGGAAACACTCCCATTTACCATTGCAACAAAAAGAATAAAATACCTAGGAATAAACCTACCTAGGGAGACAAAAGACCTGTATGCAGAAAACTGTAAGACACTGATGAAAGAAATTAAAGATGATACCAACAGATGGAGAGATATACCATGTTCTTGGATTGGAAGAATCAATATTATGAAAATGACTATACTACCCAAAGCAATCTACAGATTCAATGCAATCCCTATCAAATTACCAATAGCATTTTTCACGGAAGTAGAACAAACAATCTTAAAATTTGTATGGAGACACAAAAAAGACCCTGAATAGCCAAAGCAGTCTTGAGGGAAAAAAACGGAGGTGGAGGAATCAGGCTCCCTGACTTCACACTATATTACAAAGCTACAGTAATCAAGACAATATGGTACTGGCACAAAAACAGAAATATATATCAATGGAACAAGGTAGAAAGCCCAAAGATAAACCCATGCATCTACAGTCAACTAATCTATGACAAAGGAGGCAAGGATATACAATGGAGAAAAGACAGTCTCTTCAATAAGTGGTGCTGGGAGAACTGGACAGCTAGATGTAAAAGAATGAAATTAGAACACTCCCTAACACCATACACTAAAATAAACTCAAAATGGATTAGAGACCTAAATGTAAGACCGGACACTATGAAACTCTTAGAGGAAAACATAGGAAGAACACTCTGACATAAATCACAGCAAGATCTTTTTTGATCCACCTCCTAGAGTAATGGAAATAAAAACAAAAATAAACAAATGGGACCTAATGAAACTTAAAAGCTTTTGCACAGGAAAGGAAACCATAAACAAGATGAAAAGACAATCCTCAAAATGGGAGAAAGTATTTGCAAACAAATCAACAGACAAAGGATTAATCTCCAAAATATATAAACAGCTCATGCAGCTCAATATTAAAAAAACAACCCAATCCAAAAATGGGCAGAAGACCTAAATAGACATTTCTCCAAAGAAGACATACAGATGGCCAAGAGGCACATGAACAGCTGCTCAAAATCACTATTAGAGAAATGCAAATCAAAACTACAATGAGGTATCACCTCACACCAGTTAGAACGGACATCATCAAAAAATCTACAAACAACAAATATTTGAGAGGGTGTGGAGAAAAGGGAACTCTCTTGCACTGTTGGTGGGAATGTAAATTGATACAGCCACTATGGAGGTTCCTTAACAAACTAAAAACAGAATTACCATATGACCCAGCAATCCCACTATTGCACATATACCCAGAGAAAACCATAATTCAGAAAGACACATGCACCCCAATGTTCACTGCAGCACTGCTGACAATAGCCAGGTTGTGGAAGCAACCTAAATGCCTATCGACAGACAAATGGATAAAGAAGTTGTGGTACATATATATATAATGGAATATTACTCAGGCATAAAAAGGAACGAAATTGGGTCATTTGTAGAGACATGGATGGATCTAGAGACTGTCATACAGAGTGAAGTAAGTCAGAAAGAGAAAAACAAATATCGTATACTAATGCATATATGTGGAACCTAGACAAATGGTACAGATGAACCGGTTTGCAGGGCAGATGTTGAGACAAGACATAGAGAACAAACGTATGGACACCAAGGGGGGAAAGCAGCAGTGGGTGGGGGTGGCAGTGGGATGAATTAGGAGCGTTGGATTGACATATAAACACTAATATGTGTAAAATAGGTAACTAATAAGAACCTGCTGTATAAAAAAATAAGTAAAATAAAATTCAAAAAAATAAAATAAAACAAAATAAAATAATAAAAACTAAAAATGCAGCCTGGGTCATGATAATCGCCTGAAACTATATGCTAAAACAAGGCTAAGTAGAATAAACATTAAAGAAAAAATTATTTGTGTTTAGATAAATTCAAGTGTTTAATATTTCTGTCTCATTCTCCTGAATTCTTAAAGATAAACAGTTTTGATATACAAAAATTTTATTCCTGGATGGAAATCTGAGATAACAAAATCAAGACCATCATGTAGATCTGAAATATGCACATTCCTGAGATTCAGATTCAATAGGTCCACGACTGAACACAAGAATTTGTGTATTGAAAAGGTTGTACAGGTTATTCTGATGCAGACTCCTCATCGATTGTTTGCCTAATGTTACACAGCTCACTAAGAACAGAAACTGGACCACAAACAAGTTATAATATATTTCAGTAATATTTTTATTATGCCTGGAGATATATGTATATGTACAGCTGATTCACTTCGTTATACAGAAGAAACTAACACACCATTGTAAAGCAATTATACTCCAATAAAGATGTTAAAAACATTTCTATTATGTCATCTAAGGAAAAAATATAAATATAGTCATTTCTCCTCTACTGCCGTACTCTGAGGATGAGAAATTAATACAAAGGTAAAGACCTGTGCACCATGTGAGACAATCTAGATGTGGGCAGCTCTGGGAGTGAAAGGATCTAAACGGGAGTGAATTGTGTGGGTCTGGGAAAGAATGGGACTAGAGGTGGATAGTAGGGGTGGCAAAATTCAGAGTAACAGAAATAAGGGAAGACTCTGGAAGAGAGTTGAAGCAGCAGGTACAATCACAGCCTACTGAGAACAATAACCAGATGCTGATCATCCCCGGAGAGTAGACACAGAGGTGGAAGCCAAGCCAACAGAGAGACACAAGATGCTGTAGGGAGCATCAAGGAGTAGAAAACCAAGACCTGCAAGCAATGGCCTTATGGCAAAATTCCAGAGGGTGGGCACTACTGCTCCACTTGGCCTTTGTATGTGCTTGTGAGGAGGGCAGGGCTCCCATTTCCCACCTCCCCTCTCTATTCTTTAAGGGGCCTGGAAAAGCTTCGGACATCAACTTGAAAGACTGTTGCAGGACTAGTATATTAAGTTACATTTTATCACATCAAACATCATATTTGATCTCTCTTGACTTCTTACAATGAAACAATATTAAGAGAGAAATTTTAGAACTCATGAAGAAACTAATATTATCATACAAAAAAGTATAAGATTTTATACAAGATGATTCTAAAATGGGTGCCTTCATCTGAACACATGGTACTTTCAAGAAGAACAGGTAAATCTCACTAATAGCTAAAAGTAATTTATAAAAGGCCTGTAAGCCAACAATTAATGGAAAGGAAATGAGAGCTAGAGAAATGTCAGAGGGCAGAAACAAAGCAAACTGCAAACCCTGGCCACCACATTCATAGAGTGACCTGACACACCTAACAGCTATTTTTATTGGACTAAAATTACCTCACAGAAACAAAAATCACAGACTGAAACATTCTGAAAAAGGACTAAACCTCTGATTGACTCACTTAAAAATGTCCAATGAGAGCAAAATTAGGTGAAAGGGTCTCTGATTTTATTTAGTTCTAATCCTTACTGGGTACAGAATCAAAAGGACAGCTAAAGCAGTTGTATCAAATCAATTCAAAATATAATTAAATGCATGTGTATCTGCTATAGGCCAGTCACTTCGATAGACAGAGAATGCAGAACAATAAAATGCCATCTGTTCGTTTGAAACCTGGGAGCGTCCCTGGGTGAAATCTGAAACTGGTCTTCATACTCGGAGAGCATGGAGAGATCAAAGAAAGAGGCAAGCCACTCAGATTGGTGGGCGGCAGGTTTACTAAGCAAGGGAATTTTCATACAAGGCTTGTCTTGGGCACCACAAGACGAGCAGGTCTCTGCACTGACCTCCAGAATCTTAAGAGAGTTTCTGCAGAGGCCTTAAAGGGGTTAAGTCACATATAGTGTCCAGATGGTCTCAACAACACATGCTCTCTCAAAGCTGCATCCTTGAACATGGTTCCTAGTGTGGGAACAGTAGGTGGGATGCACATTCCAGGTGAGGAGACCTAACTGCCCAGGTCCAGCTCAAGAGTCAACCTGTAGTCACAGCCTCTCAGTGACCTCCTCCAATACCATCCCTGCTTTAAAGAGCTAGAAGGAAAGAAAGAACAGTAAACAGTTAACAGTGACATATAAACTCTGGCATGATGGAAGACAGATCATAGTGCTGTGGAGATAATTAAATGTTGTCTAGGGACGGGAGGTGGGCACAGAAATCCACAGGATGAAATTGACACTGGACGCCTTGGGGATGGAGTTTCTCCAGGTGAGCACAGGGAAGAGGGAAGGAGATGAAAATCCCAGGTTTGGCGACCAGCGCTTGGGGAAACACAGAGTACGCACACATCCCAAACAGCGGGCAGTCTAGTGGGGTGACAATGCACCATGCGTGGGGTTGAAACGGCACTATGCTAAGTGAAATAAAAGTCAGACAGAGAAAGACAATTACAGTATGATATCACTTATATGTGAAATCTAAAAAACACAACAGATTAGTGAATATAACAAAAAGAAGCATACTCACAGATACAGAGATTAAACTAGTGGTTACCAGTGGGGAAAGGGAAGCAGGGAGGGGCAATATAGGGGATTAAGAGGTACAGACTGTTAAGTATAAAATAAGCTACAAGCATATATTATACAACACAGAGAATACAGCCAATATTTTATAGTAACTACAAATGGAGTATAACCTTTAAAAACTGTGAATCACTATACTGTATACCAGTAACATATAATATTATAGATCAACTATACTTCAATTAAAACGAAAGAAAGAAAAGGCAGCCTGTGACCACGTTTCAGTGGTTCTCAATCCTGAGTGTGGCCCCGGGGACGAGGTGTGGGGTGCAGGATTAGAGGTTTGAATGTGCATCCTGTCTCTCCAATTTCATGACAGATCTTTAGCAAGTTACCACCCCATCCATGCTTCAGTCTTCTCATCTGTAAGTTGGGAATAATAAAGCATTTCTAACCTCATTGTATGATTTAAAGGATCAAATTAAATGATATATCTAAAGAACTAAGAGCACTGCCTGTCACACAGCAGTGTACTAAATAAGGTTAAAAATATGTATAAATAATATGTTAATATGTATAGCTGTATTAATATGCATAACTAATATGTGTAATGTTAATAATGAAGAACTTGGAAGGCAATGTGAAATGACGATTAATCTCCTGGACTCAGGAGTCTTGTAGCAGCATTTTGCACTCAACACTCATAGAGCATTGAGGGAGCTATTTCTCTGGGGCTGTAAATTGAGGACAATAATTGCGAGTTGGCACAGCCAAGACGCAAAATTCTCAATGAAGTTATCTATTCTTTGACAGTCACTAAAGAGGAGGAGAGAATCATGAGTTATATGGGTTAGGGAGGAAATTAGATACATTTACCTCCTCTAGAAAAATGTCCCAAGAAAGCAAAAATGAGAGTAAAATGTAAATAGTTTATTTTGGCTTTGGGAAGCAAACGGCTAATGCTTTCGTGGTGGTAGCGGAGGTGTGTTGTACTAGGGTGGGTGTGTGTGTGTGTGTGTGTGTATTTCCTTTCAAAATACAGCTTTTAACTCTTTTTAAAAGAGACAGGCATTTGTAGCATTTGCTTGACTGACACACTGGCTTTCAGCCCTTCCATTCTTCTGAATGTAATTGCTACAGTTAAGCAGGGCCAAAAATCTCTCTCAATGCAGTCACCAGCAAGACTCCTGACTTGGAGCAATAAAAATGTATCTAGCCTATGAGGCAGTTTGGCTTTGCTGATGATTACAAATGGCAGAAGCCACAGTGTGCTAGGGAAGAAGAGGCAGCAGCCTGCGAGAGGTAGCCCAGGAGGCTAAAAACTAACAGGCATTCTAAGCCCTTTACCTATTTGTTAAAAAGCACTTTTAAAATGTTACACTTTAACTCTCACAAAACATTCTTTTCTTCATTCAAAACTATTTATTGAGAATTTGCTACCTGCCCAGCACTATGCCAGGAGTCAGAGATATACAAGTCCTTGTCAAAAGGAGGCTGTGTAGAAGACTGGCAATGGAAGAATAGCACTGAATCAAATACTCAGCGAACACGAGAGGTGAGGTGAGAAACAGCAAGATTTTCTTTCTTTGAGAATGTTGTCAGGCCGTCTGGAACCAGGAAGGACATCTTCCTTCTCCCAATCTTAAGAAAAGTGTGGTAATCTTGCAAAGATGGCCTCCCTCTGTCCATGCCCTTCGATATGGCCTCCTGCCCTGACTCTGGGCTGGCCTTGTGACTTACTTTGGCTGATGGGACAATAGCAAGCATAACCTAAACAGAGACTTGAAATGTACTTCACAAAACATTCTTGGGTATGATTATTCTATTGTTTTCCAGATGGGAAATGGAGGTTTCAGATATGTTAACTGATCTGCCCCAAATTTCACCATAAAGAAATGGTGGAACGTCTTCGGTATCCATGTTCTCCTTCACACATTCCTAAATATCTTACTGCATGTAAAGTGTGTGTCTGAGGTTTTATGTTACTGGAGGTGGGGGACAGACGTCTAGTTGATCGTGAGAAAGATTAAACAGTAGGTTCTCCAAACAGAAGTTAAAATAAACTAAAATGTACCATTCGACCTTCCTGGTCACAATATTCATTTAGGTGGTCACCCCTGATTCTGCTTTAGGGATGTCCTGATAGAAACATTTTTCAGTTGATGTGTACATTTGTTGTGAAAAATTTGTTAAGATACTGATCACTTCTCAAAAAGAAACAAAGGCAAGCCATGGGCTCATATAAATGAAGTCACCCCTATCACATTCTTCTTCCATCTCATAATCATACAGTGTTCGTGGAGGAGTGAGAACTGCGCTCCTGCTCTGACACTTAGGAACATCATGCCATGCCTTTCTTGAATTGTTTCTGTTCTACCTCAAGGCAGTGATCCTTCAATGTGGAAAGACTCATTTCAATGCCTGACACATAAAAATCTCCAAATCTTAAAAAAATAAGCTAGAAGACACCAAATAATCTAGATTTTTAA
The DNA here is from genome assembly GCF_003676395.1 of Aethalodelphis obliquidens. Classification (NCBI taxonomy): domain Eukaryota; kingdom Metazoa; phylum Chordata; class Mammalia; order Artiodactyla; family Delphinidae; genus Aethalodelphis; species Aethalodelphis obliquidens. The sequence goes on along the minus strand of NW_020837969.1, from coordinate 26,652,903 downwards.
GATATATACATACCTGTATCTATTTCTATATGTATTAAGATATGGAAGTATAAATATACTTCCACACCCCTTAGCTCTTCTGTAAGCCACACTTTGGTACAAATACTGTTTTCTTAACTTAAAAAAAATGCCACTCACATAAAGCAGTTGTGTGCAGCAGACTTTTTGATAAAGTTCAAGAGAGTGAATGGGATTACACAGAATCACAGCGGAATCAATACTTGAACCCGAACATTAGCATGCCTCTTCTCATAAAATGTTCAGGCATCTTTACCATCAACTCCTGACGGCTTTATCCCTTCAGACACCAGGTCTCCTGCTGTAGGACCACCCCTGGTCTCTGTCACCGTTTTCATGTCTTTTCTGCTCCCCATCCCTGGGCCCTCCCATCCTGTCTTCCCAAGCTACCCCTAGAAACTCCATTGTTTTCTTTATTTTATTATGCATAGCAATATAGCTTTCTCTTTGTCTTACTCCTCCTGTCTATTCTCTGAAATCTAACAGCAAAATAACTCATCAAATCTTTTTGGTAAACAAAAGATAGCTCACTTTTCAAACTAATTTTCCTGTCTTAAAATAGCAAAGTCTTATGGTGGAATCTTAGTTGGGATACAACTCAGCAAAAGCCCATTCATATGGTATTTGTTTTTCTCTTTCTGACTTACTTCACTCTGTATGACAGACTCTAGGTCCATCCATCTCACTACAAATAACTCAATTTTGTTTCTTTTTATGGCTGAGTAATATTCCATTGTATATGTGTGCCACATCTTCTTTATCCATTCATCTGTTGATGGACACTTAGGTTGCTTCCATGTCCTGGCTATTGTAAATAGAGCTGCAATGAACATTGTGGTACATGACTCTTTTTGGATTATGGTTTTCTCAGGGTATATGCCCAGTAGTGGGGATTGCTGGGTCGTATGGTAGTTCTAGTTGTAGTTTTTTAAGGAACCTCCATACTGTTCTCCATAGTGGCTGTATCAATTTACATTCTCACCAACAGTGCAAGAGTGTTCCCTTTTCTCCACACCCTCTCCAGCATTTATTGTTTCTAGATTTTTTGTTGTATGCTAACACATATATATGGAATCTAAGGGAAAAAAATAAAAGGTTATGAAGAACCTAGGGACAAGATGGGAATAAAGACACAGACCTACTAGAGAATGGACTTGAGGATATGGGGAGGGGGAAGGGTAAGCTGTGACAAAGTGAGAGAGTGGCATGGACATATATACACACTTCCAAACGTAAAATAGACAGCTAGTGGGAAGCAGCCGCACAGCACAGGGAGACCAGCTCGGTGCTTTGTGACCACCTAGAGGGGTGGGATAGGGAGGGTGGGAGGGAGACGCAAGAAGGAAGAGATATGGGAACATATGTATATGTATAACTGATTCACTTTGTTATAAAGCAGAAACTAACTAAATAAATAATAAATTAAAAAATATATATATATAGATGAAGACAGAAGAACAGTAGTCTGTGAATTTTCTTCTAGCTGGTAAGAGGATCTTCTTAAGCCCTTAGTCAGTTATATTAAAAATAAGAATTGCAATAATTATGTAATTACTAATATATAATTAATTATATTTTGTTATAAGTTTCTTACCTCAAAAAAAAAAAAAAACCCATTCAAAGTCAACTTTTGTGCGGGAGGAGGTAACAGCTTAGATTTAGATCAGTTACCGATGAGCTAGCTTGAGCAAAGTATAAGAAAATAGTGTCTGTTTTATTTCATGCTTTTTGAAACAATGTAAACTAGAAAGCATTAAAATCTACTAGAGAAACCTATTTAAAAGTGCTTCACTCTTGGTTTAAGAATCGTTTCAAAGGTGCTTCTGAACGTTGTATGTTTTGAAAGCTTGTGTCAATGCCTCTTGTCCAATTAAATATTTTATTAGAGTTTAGGTGTGACATTAAAAAGATGTATAGTTGCATTTACTATAAATATAAAAGAAAGGCATGAACAAGAAGAAAAGCAGGACTAGGTGAATAAGTAGCTTTGAATATGTATTCAGTGAGGAGCAACTCTCTATGGAATGATGCTAAGAACTGCCACTTTGACCCAGAAAAAGAAGGGTCTCGAGTTATTTGAAAAAGTCCAGCAAAAAAGAAATATGAACGTATCCAAGGATGTCAGTTCTTATAATCAACCAAGTAGATGGAAGGACTGACTTCTTATAAATCCTAAAAATATCCTAGAACTCACTCTGCCCTGCTACTCACCACACACAGTTGAGCAGCTCGGAGTCCTGCCCTGTGGTGTACTTTCACTCTGGAAAACCGTGGTTAGTTAGTAGCACAATTTGTCTGAAGCACACTGAAAACTCAAGAAATCTTGCTATTCTGAGCATGAATGCCCCTGTAACCTAATATTTCTATTGAATTTATAGACTGATATTACGAGTACATGTTGGGTAGACAGGTACACGGCTGGGTTAAGGGTCCCTCCAACTATTGATCTCAGCACAATAAAGAGTAAGTGGTGCCACCGGAAATTTGATTTTTATGTGATGGAAATGTGCTGAATCATCGATTATAGTTATACCCCATGTGTTTCAGGGACAGTTATAAAGCTATGGGGCTAAATCAAATCAGACTTGGAGAATGTAAAGAAAATATCTGCAGAAAGCACGGGGGGTCATCAAAACTGACTTGAACGAACAACGTTTAGGGCCTTCCTGGAAGAATGCTATGCAGACCACAAAGACATTTAAAACCACTTTGAGTGTGACTGCATTAATTGAATTCCTAGAAATTAAATGCAACCTAAATAATTTTATTAATGTAATATATATGAAGGACACAGAACAGCTTATGTGCTACAATGTCTATGAATAGCTTTAAAACATCCAAAATACCAGGCAAATAGAATATGTCCCTTATATGTACATCTCTTCCTATTAGACTTAGAAGGGTAAAAGATAACTTGATGATTTGGGAACAAGTAGATTTTTAAACATTCTTGACATAACCTTATATTATGCAAGAAACTAGCAGTTGAATGCTCAGGTATAGAAATCTATAAATGTGTGAACTTCTTAACTGAGTGATGATAAATGTTAGGGTGTAGAGTGAGAAATAGAGCAGCACTTAGTATGGGGATGGAGATATTGATGATGTAAACTTAACTGCATCCTCAAATTTTTATTGGAAAATCCTCATGAAGAAAACGGGCTTTGTTGTGAATATCCTGTTACTTATTGTTTCTGATTTGTTGAAGAAAACAGGATGACAATAGCATGCAGGCTGATGGAAGTGATGTAACATGTTTGTAAAGCCTGGCCACGCTGTGTAGTTTGTAACCACATTGTTAGGGGACATGTTTCCTTTCTGGATCATCTCACCTTATCAAGTAATGTAAGAAATCCCTGGGGAGTGGCCATTGCCAGAGTGTAAGGTTTTGGACTTTGAACCAAGAAATCCATAGATTAGACTTTACTTTTCCATAACTAGATATATGACCTTGGGCAAGCCATTTAATTTCCCTGGGTACTCAGACAAAATAGTATTAATAATCCTAGTTTATTATATGCCAATACTCTAAGTATACTTTCTTATCTCATTAATAACCCTTCTAAGTAAATATACTCTTCATCGACACACAGAAAAAACTGAGGTTTAGGGCTTTCCTGGTGGCGCAGTGGTTGAGAGTCCGCCTGCCGATGCAGGGGACATGGGTTCGTACCCCGGTCCAGGAAGATCCCACGTGCCGCGGAGCAGCTAGGCCCGTGAGCCAGGGCCGCTGAGCCTGCGCGTCTGGAGCCTGTGCGCCGCAACTGGAGAGGCCGCAACAGTGAGAGGCCCGTGTACCGCAAAAAAACAAACAAACAAAACTGAGGTTTAAAGATGTGAGAAAACTGCTGAAGGTACAGAGCTAATAAAGAGTAGAAATGGGATTTTAATTGAAACCTGTTTGTTCTAAAACCAATATCCTTAATCACTATGCTATGATGCCTTCCTAAAGAAGTGTGCATCTTCCAAGTCGATGTGGTCACTTAATGGTTAAGAGCATAGACTGGGGGACCTAGAAAGCCTGAGTTCAAATTCCACTCGCTGACACTTAACTAGCTTTGTGACTTTCAGTAAGGTACTTATCCTCTGTGCCTCCATGTTTTCATCTGTAAAATGGGGATAATAACAGAATCGACCCCTAAGGTTGTTACAAAATATACGTAACACATTTAGAAGAGTGTCTGATACATACTAAGTACAATATTAATCTTCACTATTATTTTCCCTGGCACAGAATATATAGACATATACCCCCCCAAATGTGAAAAATATGAGTAAATCAGTGAACAAATATTTATCAATATGATGTATTACTAGTAATTTAATTTTCTGATTATTGCTTTTAGAATGTGCTCTTTCATTATGGTTTTAAAGATATTTTGAGTCTCTTTATTCATTCATTTATTCATTACGACCTTTCTTTCCTTGTGGCTTGGAGAAGATGCACTAATACTTCACGAGAACTTATTTATATTTATAAAAAATATGAAGCTTCAAAGCCAAAGATTTTGAATTTGGGACTCATGTGTTACAACAATTGATGCCTGAAAGGTTGGAAAGTTAATTGTACTCCCTGAAGTGGAAAGTGGTTTTTACTTAAAATCAAAAATTAGTAATTTAACAGGTGATATTTTCCACACAATGATTGCTGAGGTCTGATTAGAAGCTAAAACTGAATATTTGGAATAGCTTACATAATATATATCACAGAACCCCCAAACATTCTCTAAGAAATAATGTGTCTGCGATCTGTAACCTAACTGCAAGATCAATGAGGAGAAGCATTTCTGAACTTGCCTAAGATGAGAGAGTGAAATGGATACAGAATCTGGAAATCTCAACTGGATCAAAGTCTAGCAAATCTCTAAACTCCAACTGAGTATCACAGGTTGTATATACAGTGAGGGTAGGAAAAAAATTCAGTAGTTCAACAAATATTTACTGGACACCAATGTATGCCAGGCAGTTTCCTTCCCAGTTCTCACAAAGCAATCTCAGAGTCCTGCAGGTTACCATGACTTTTAATTTGAGGAATATAATCCCTATTGGGGTTTGGATTCAGCAAATAGTCCTACCCACCCTGTGGGTGAAGTATACTTTCCTGTATCATTGATGGTGAGATGTGCCATGGACTTGATCTGGCTAAAAGGTGTTGTAAGTCATGATCCAAGCAAAGGCATGAAATGTATTTCTGCATTAGAGACAGCTCTCATGTGCTTCTGCCATTTCTGTGAAAAAATGTGATTCTGGCAGCTCAGAAGAATGGGCGATATACTGAATCTTCTACTGCTACTCCTCACTGCTATCATTTGCTATCTCATCCATTAAGAATTTAGTTGCTGGTTCACTGTCTCTCTCCCTCCATGCCAAGTCCTGTCATTATCCTGGGAAATTAAATGTCTAACATACTCTAAATTGCTAAGCTTCACATATCAAGCATACTTCTCCTCTCTCCTCTTTAGTTTTTCTCTTCCTAGTCATCCCCTAGGTTCTCCTCAGAGTGAACCTTTTAACAGCAAAGATACAATGATTTCACTTGTCCTGCTTAAAAACCTTCTACTGTCCATTGCTCTTGGTATGTAACCCAAACTTCTTGAGTCATTCCTCCATCATTTAGCTCACAACCATCTCCAGAGTCTCTTATCAAGCTCCATGCTCTCTTAAATTCTAGGCTCTATGTATATTATGCTTCTTTTAGATATTCAAATGTGCTATCCTTTTCATCTTAGGTCACTTGAATATGTGGTTTTCTCTTCCTAAGGTTCTGATACTTCTTTCTTTTCCCAATTCCCCAATCCAGCTTCAAACTTCACATCACTCCCCTCAGAATGCCTATACTAATCCAGTAGATAAAGGAGATTGCCCTTTTCATTTTCTAATTCTTTCTTATATGCTCACTACATAGTGTTTTCAGAATTTATTATAATTCATTGTTTAATTACTGTCTCATTTCTACTAGACTGAAAAGTTCATGCAGTAGTGATCACAGATGTCTTATTCATTCTTGTATCTCCGGTGCTTAGCATAATACTTGGAACATGATGGATCCAATAAATATTCATCAACTAAACAATTACACCATTAAAGCATTGGTTAGCTGCACTGCAACGACCCAGTGGCTCAGTACCATCAGGGACAGGTTAGGCTGATGTGTTTTGAGTCATAGATCTATGGGAAATGTCAGTAGTGAGGACATTAGGAAGATAATTTGAGGATAAATTGTTGAGGGACTCGAGTCCTCCAGTACTTACTGCAGGCAATAAAGGTTGACACCCCTCAGAGTACACCTTCTTTGAAGTACTTTCACTTGAGTGCCCTCTTCTCAATTTATTGTCAACTTTCTAGCAAGGTAAGTAAAGATAGGTAGCAACTGCTTCTGCTAAATCATTTTTGATTCTGTGGCATCCAGACACAGGGTATCATCTGCAATTACACTGGCAGATAAATGGCAACAATTGAGGGAAGATTTGATGTAAACAGAACAAAGAAACTCTGATCTTTACTGAGGATGCTTATTCTATTGCACTTAAAATGAAAGCATTCATCACTATCACACACAAGAGATGGCAGAAATTCATACTGAAAGTGTAAGGTTAGAATTTGATGGGCTGCTACTGTCCCCCACAAACACCTTTGTGATAATAGGCAATGTGTGATTATTCAAGGTGTATCAACATGTACATCTCCTTTTTTAAGAAAGACCTAGAGAACAAAGGATTTCCTGTATTAGTCCAGTTTCAAATTAAAGGTTTAGTATTTTGACACCCAACCACATGGAGAAATGCTCAAAAAATCTGATCTTTTTTTTTTTAATAAAGTCAATCCAGAAAAATGACATTCAACCCTAATTATTCAATTTAATTTGTCTGTGGACAAATAGAAGAAAATGACCTTGAGGAGAAAAGGCACTGATTCACATAACAAAACGTTATGATTTAAACAGGTTTTTGTAAGAAATATGTTTGTAAGAAAATATTTTGATATATCAATATGAGAATTATTTTTCTCCATTGTCATTTACTTGGCTCTATTTACCAGAAGTGCAGAGAAGTAACTGGCAGAATACAGACTGCATTGATAGAGCAGTTAAACAGACATTCTGGACGTTAGCAAGATCAATCTGCCATGTAGCACATTCATGATTTCTATAGCTGCTGCTCCCACCAGGACTAAGAACCCTATATAGCAGACTTAGCCTCAACAAAAGAACTAAGGATCCCTTCAGCTATCTTTCAAAGCTTCATAGATTTTTGTGTTTGCTGATGGTGTTACTGATGTAGTTATTTTGCACCCACCCAAATATGAGTAGAAAGATCCATGAGCCACCAAAAACTGGGAGAGAGATTATAGAGGGATAGAGATAGAAACAGAAAGAGAGAGAGAGAGAGAGAGAGAGAGAGAGAGAGAGAGAGAGTGTGTGTGTGTGTGTGTGTGTGAGTGTGAGGGAGTAAGGGCGTGTGTTAGTTTGTTCTGACAAAGCTCTAAGGCTCTGATGCTCAATGACTTTCCCCAGTGAGTTTCCCTATCTCATGGCCCTCTAGGACAAATCCTCTTTTAATACATTTCTTTAAAAGTTTCTCTTTAACAAACCTCCTTCCTGTTTGTTTGTTCTAAAAATCCAACCAGCAAAATACATTTCTTCTCAATCCTACAAGATTAGCTATCTGCAAGGAAGAAACAGATGGATCCCATGCCAACTTATCCCCAGATGAGGTCCTGGAACCCCCATCTTCGTAAATAATAGCCTGGAGTGTTCATTATAAGCACGTTTCTGGGTTTTTCCCCAGACTTACTATGAAGGAATCTCTGGGGATGTATCCCAGGAACGCGCATGTTGAACAGTCTCCCCATGTGATTCTGATGCATACTACAGCTTGAGAGTTCTATGGTTTGATAATGAGAGAGTTGAGACAGTTTGGACCTTAGCTGAGGCTGGATCTGTCACCTGGGGAAGAGCTAGATTAATTTATAAGTGAGGCTTAAATTACAAATACAGTAACAGTGGCTAACAGTTAACATTTATTGAGTCCTTAACATACACCAGAAACTGCCAAGTAAAATTATAAGTTTTTCCTCCATGAATGCTCCTTCTGATAACTCCTTTTTAGAAAAGGTCTATGTACCCATAGTGAATGTCCACTATGTACCAGGCACTGTGATAATGTTAAGGATACTGACAGGTAACAGTTAAGTCCATGCACTCAAATAAGCAAATATAAACATTTCCATATGATACCAAGTGCTAATAAGGAAACCCATGAAAGGCTGAGGTACAAAAATCCTCGGAGGGATCAATTTTAATTAGGATGATCAAGGAAGTCTTCCTTGAGACGAGGTGGCATTTATGCTGAGACCTACAGAAAGGAGAACAGAGGGAAATCATCTCAGAGGAAGAACAGCAAATTCAAAAGTTCTGAGATAACAAAGGCCTTGCACGTCAGAGGAGCTTAGACAAAACTGGTGGGGCCAACTTTCAGTGAGAAATGGGGACAGTGGTTTGGTTCTGAGGCCATATCATGCAAGGACGGATTAAAAAATTGGGTTTTCTTCTGAGTTAAAAGGGAAGCCACTGAGGGATTTCGTGCAGGAAAACATTATTTAATTTACCCCTAAGAGGATCCCTTTTCCCAATATGTGGAGAAGAGGTGGAGGGAAATGGGAGTCACTGAGAGACCAGTCAGTAGTAGTTGACTGCAGTAGTCCAGGTAAGAGATGGTGGTGGTCTGAGGGCATAATTTTGGAAACAGAGGAAGCGGATGACTCTGAAATATAACTTACATAATTAACAGGAAATAAAAATGGACTAAAGAGAGGGCAATGGGAGAGAAAAGAATCAAGGATGATTCCTTAGTTTCTGAATATAGCACCCTTCGAGAGTGCTTAGATGGAAAATTTAGAAATGGGGGTTATTTCTGGGGTCACGTAGGAAGAGTGGGAAAACAAGACTGATTATAACAAAATTTTGTTCTAATAAAATTTGAGAAAATCAGGCACAGATGGCCATTGGATATGCAATCTTAAAATGCAAAAGAGAACTGTACAGTAGAAATATAAATTTGAGAATAATCAACATCAATATGCTGCTTAAGTCCATGGAAGTGAATGAGATCGTCTAGACACAGATAATGATTTAGGATGGAGCCCTGAAGGGCTTCAGTAGTTAAGAGGTCGGATGGAAGAAGCTAAGACATCAAAGAAATTTGAGAAAGAATGGCCCTAAAGGTAAGGGAAAAAGCAAATAGAGGATGTTGTCATGGAATCCAAGTTAAGAGAGTGTTAGAAAAAAAGGGGATGTGGTCAGGTATGCTGAATGCAGGTCAAGTAAAATAAAGACAAATAATTTGTACAGTCAATTCAGCACTATGGTTAACATCAGTTACCTTGACAAAAACAGTTTCAATGAAGTGAGAGAGTAAAATCAGATTACAGAGGGTCAAAGGGTAATGGAAACAAAGCACGATTTCAGAAAACTCTACCATAATCCAATGCACAGAGTCCAAAAATTTCAATTGTACAAAATGTGGAGAGCCATTATTTCAAGGTTAAGGAAATGACCTAACCATCATGCTGGTAGTTCCAAGGGTCCAGCTACATCTTTCCAAGTCCTGGCTGCACTTTTCCACTACACAGTGGTTGTTCACTCCTGATCAAATATAGACAGGGATGATCCTGGATCCTCTGTCTGGAACTCCCAGGACATCTGCAGGGGCTGGGATATCTCCTGGTATTTGACTGATTGAGATTGTGCTGAGAGAACACTGGGTGTTTGCTGCTCACTCTCCAACATCTTAATTCAGATCCTAAGATTTCCCAGCCTGGTGACTCCTGGCATTTTCCATTTCAAGGTAAAGAAATTCAGCCCACCCCCTCTTGGGACTGTTGGTTGGTCAGAGAATAAGATTAAATTTGGTATTTCCTCCCGATGTCCATGTACCAAGACAACATACAAGTTTTCTGTTACCAAGGAAGAGGGGAAGCCTAGACAGTAGAAGGAAACTACAAATCTTTCTAAGACTAAACCAGAAAGATAATTTTTCAAAGTGAGTGGTAGTGATAGTTACAAAAGAAGCAACCAGGATAACGAAAAAGGCTGTGGTTGACGAGATGTTTAAACTGAAGTTTGGGAGGTGGAGCAGTTATCAATAATGAAAGAGCCAAGGCAGGGGGGAGAATGTCCTTGGAAATGAGGTGAGGAAGTGAGAGGCATGTTTGGATGAGTCAGGGAAATGGATGTTAATGTTGTTCCAACTGAGAGCAGCCCTTGGAGTAGGGAGGAAGCTTGTCTCAGGTACCAAAGTTTTTGATGAATGGCAAGGAGTTATCTGAGGCATGATAAATGATAATAGTGGAGAGCAGAAAAGGATGACATAACTGAATGTCATGGGCCTCAAAGGGAAAGGCTGTTAAAATTATACTGGTAGGATAATGATCTGAAAGCAGCAACAGGTAGCAAGGATGACTCTAGATCCATCTCTAGTTTGAAGATAGGAGATTTGAGAAAATAAACAGCCACCACCTCAGAGGGTACAAAGGAAGTAGGACCCTCAAAAGACTGGCAGGTGTCAGCTGAAGTAATGAGAAAAGAAGTTTAAAAATTGAGAAGAGTTTGTTGGTCGATGAGCTGCAATTTCACAGAGGGAGAGTTTGGGAGGTTTGCTGGAGGACAGGATGGGGGAGGGCTTCAGAGAAATATGGAGATGATCACTGGGAAGAGGGCTAATGAGAATACCTTATAAAAACAGGGAGGAGGGGATGGCACACGCTATTTCTGCAGTCACTTTGATGTGAATGGACACCGGGCTTAAAGGCCAGTAGACTTCTGACTCTGATGGGATGACGGCAGTATTGATCTCAAAGCCTTGAAGAACGTTGTTACATATGCAGGTAATAGAATAGAGGTCTCCTGTCTACGAAGACAATGCCCTTCTTCCCAACCCCTTGCTTTCAGAGCACTTTTTTTTTTAATGTTTAATTAGCTTTATTGAGGTATAATTTACATCCAATAAAATTAACCTATTTTAAGCATACAAATCTAAGACTTGACTAATGTATACTGTCATGTAACCACCACTACAATCAAGATATAGAACATTTCCATCCTTTACAATCAATCCCATTCCCCAACCCCAACCCCGAATAACACCAACCTATTCTCCACTTTTTGTTACCCTCTGAGTACATACTGCTCTGAGGGTCTGTTCAGGCAGCAACCCTCTGTACTGCTTTGTGACATCTCTTGTGTCTGCATTTTACCATCTATGCGCATAAAGATGTCCTTCCTCTTACTTTTCATCTTCAGTATAAGTTGTGGGAACATCTGGTCTGGTCCGCCCCTCTTCCCTCCACACCAAGCACACTGTCCCAGACACAGTGGACCTTCAATAATGTTTGCCAAATGAATATATGACCAAATAAATCTTCCCCCTTTCTTCAGAGTGGGATTGGGATCTTTAAAAAAGTGTTTATTTGGTCTGACAGAGGGGTGAATAAAGAACATCTGAGTGGGGAGCGCTGTCGCTTAACCAAGGCTCAGGATGACCACGGTCAGGAGACACTGCCAGGGAAGGAGGCTGTTTACAGGGTGTATGCTGAGGAAAAGGCTGCCCCTCGAGGCTAAGGCCCGCTTTGGACTCATGCCGTGTCTACAGAGATGGAAACACTCAGGTTGGCGTCACATATCTTTGAATGTTTTTATTATCTCTGTAAACCAAAGTTCTGAAGTGTATCAGGGCTCAAAGCCAGCCTTTCGCTGTGAATAATGAACTGAAATGAGGCCTTTTGTGTTGATTATCTGATGATTCATTCTAAAGGAGCAGACACTTTGGGCTGTACTGAGGAAAAAAAAACACAGGATGTGTTCAGGTGGCATTTTTGATTCATGGCCTTTCTCTTATGATTTATTATTCTAAGATATTCAATTTGAAAAGCAAATAGTTTGATACTAAGTGATACATTATTTTTCTTCAGTGTGAAGAAAGCCATGTTGACAAGTCTGAAAGAAGTAAAGTGACAAGGGGAAAGCTTTCTTTTCTCATGATCCATCACCAAGTGGGGTTGATTCTAAAAATGAAAGACTCTGGATAAAAGAACCATTTGCTGAAGCTTTTTGTTCCTTTAATAAACAATTTTGAATGCCAGCCTAACTCATGTCAAGCCCTTTACTAAATCCAGTGGAGGAATGACAAAGTAGAGCAGTCATAGGCTCTTATGAGGAGGAAAAAACAACAGAAGAACACACAACCAAAGACCAGTGAAAAGGCCTTATTACAACTGCAGACTGAAGTCCAGCAAAAATATGTGTGGAAGGGAAAAAGAGCAAGAAAGTGATCACAGTGGGATAAAATTTACCAGCAAAGGCTTCAGAGGAAAATAATAAGGCATTGAACTTAAACTGGATTTAGACATTTTTAGAAATCTGGGCCCTGGAAGAACAGGTGTGTTGATGTGGTTGCAATATCTCTGGTGTCTTGAGGTTACTTTGAGAATTCTACAGAGGAGACAGCAAGAGAAAAGAAGAAGAAGGAAGAGAAGTACAAATTGTATTAAGGGATATTTTAAAAGATCTAAATGAATGGAAATGTATATCATTTTCATGGAGAAGACTGTGATAGCATAAATTCTAACTAAGTTTACCTATGCATTCAATCCAATTCCAAATAATTCCCCAAAGTATTTTATGGAATTGATATGGACAATGTAATACAATCATAAAATTCATTTGGAAGAACAAAGGCCAAGAAGAGCCCGGAACTTCTGAAGAAATGGGGAGCATTCTTGCCTTACCAGATATCAGGATTGATTTTTAAAGCTGTAGGAATAAAGAAGAGTTGGGAATCCAGGGATAAACAGACTGGACAGCTGAGATCCAATTCACATCTTTCAGAGTTCATGTGAGAGAGAGAATATAAAGTTAATTTGGGACAAAACCCTGATTTCAAAGTAACTTTTTTTAAAAAAAAGATGTAAGTCCTTTGCTAGCGAAAATGAATCTGCTTCATTATGGGGCCTACTCTCCAGTGAACGTCAAGGATGTAGATGTCATTAATTTAGCCAACCTTTTCTTGAATGTACATTTTTAATTTTTAAAATTTAAAAATAATTTTAACTATTTCCTCATTTGATTTTAAACCTATCATTTTAAATTAAAAGAGACTTGTGAGTGGCCTTACTTGGGCATCTTTAAATATCAGCTCCCTGGTGAAGGTGCTTCTCCCTCCCTGAGGCAAAATAGACTACTGTGTCCTCTGAGAGTTTCCCCAGTTACTATCTAGGCAAGTACTCATCATAATGTACCTCTGTCTTTGTTTTCTTTGTATATGTCTTCTCTTCCAGACAGAGAGCTCATCAAGGGAAGAGGCACTGTCTTTTCATCTTTGTGTCACCTGCGCTGGAGGTTTTTGGTGCACGGTAAGCATTCAATAACTACTGAAAGAATGAAAGAATGAATGGATCTCTCCAAGACAGTTTACATGAAGTGCTTTCTGAATGCAGGAAGGGGCCTGGAACAGTACTTAGGGAATTATTTCTGACGCTTTTATAATTCAGTGATGACATGGGAGTGGGGAACGCTAAAGATCACAGGAGTAAAAACAAATAAGAATTCAATTCATCCAGAAAGCATTTCCTTTTTCAACTGCAGGCATTTTAAAGGCACATCATTATTCTCAGTACTAAGCTGGTAATTTCAGAACAGCAAGAAAAAAGTTTTATTTTATGTTGCCGCCATAGCACAAAACACATTAATGTATTTGTGTGAGCTGAATAAAAGGTATCTTGAAAATTCCAAACAAAGTGATTTCTCAGTGACAAGAGGTGAACCAATTAAAATCAGAGACTGGGAAGAAAAGTTTGGCAACTGCTTTGTGACAGACATTTCTGAGAGGGCTTCAGGGAAAATGATGCACGTACATCATTTGTTTCAATGTAAATAAGACTAGAAAAAAAGAGACTTGACAAGAATACTGCAAGAACCAAGTCATGAACTAGCCCAATGCCTTGATCTGGGATATGCTTGTAAATTTCCAGGACAGCCTTCTCCATCTTATGTCACATAACTAATCAGCCATTTAGTCATCTGTCCATATATATTTCCTTCTACCCAGCTGTATTAAGGGAATTTGATAAAAAACATTCAGCATGTTCCCTATTTTAAGGCTTTATTTTTCTTCTTAGAAACCTTTTATTAGCCAAGCCTTCACTCTTTGCCAAGTAAGCAGCTGATTTTTATAATTCAGAGCTGTGAACTCTAGATATACCTCTTAAATCATTAGTTTAGATAGTTGGTAGAGTTTGGGGGTTAATTTTATTATTGACATAAAGATAGTTTAGCATGGTAATTCTCATTTGGTATGTTCTACTTCCTATTAGCTACAACATGTCCATCATTAGAACATACTATTTCATGACACTTCTGGATATCACAGACTTCAAACGCTTAAGTACATTTTACAGGGGATATGAACAGAACCTTCGGAGACAGACTACCTGGATTTAAATCCCAGCTCTGGGGCTTCCCTGGTGGCGCCGTAGTTGAGAGTCCGCCTGCCAATGCAGGGGACACGGGTTTGAGCCCTGGTCCGGGAAGATCCCACATGCCACGGAGCAACTAAGCCCATGTGCCACAACTACTGAGCCTGTGCTCTAGAGCCCGTGAGCCACAACTACTGAGCCCACGTGTCACAACTACTGTAGCCCGTGCACCTAGAGCCCGTGCTCCGCAACGAGAAGTCACCGCAATGAGAAGCCCACGCACCGCAACAAAGAGCAGCCCCTGCTCGCTGCAATTAGAGAAAGCCTGCGTGCAGCAATGAAGACTCAACAAAACTGAAAATAAAATAAATAATAAATTTATAAAAATAAAATAAAAATAAATCCCAGCTCTGTCACTCACTGGCTTTTTGAGCTTGGACTCATTACTTAACCCCTCTGTCTATATCTATAAAATGGCGGTGATGATAATAAAAGTAACCACTCATAACGTTATTTTAAGTTTTGAACCATTTATGTTAAAGCATTTAGGATAGAGCCCAGTGCACAGGTAATTTTGTAGGTGTTTTTTTATTATTGCTATTATTATTTCCATTGTGATTCTTATAGGCTTCTGAAAGATCCCATATTGTCTTACCATTGTCATCTTTCAACATACTCACTAATTAAAAGATGTCCAGATACAGAAAGTAGAGAACTACAGTAGAATCAAACATGGTTGAGCCATTGTAATGTCTTTATTTGACTATAAAGCAAACATTGTTTAAGGGTCACAGAAGCACATATTAGAAAGGCATACAGGGGATTAGGGATAGAAAACTACCACTTAGCCCTTTCTCAGCACAAGAAAACTACTACTTACCCCTTCCTCAGCACAACTACCCCTACACACAATACAGGGCACTTTACATGCTCTATTTTTGCAGAGTAATTTATAGCAGAAGTCAGCAAACTTTTTCCATAAAAATCAAGAGAATATGTATATTCAGTTTTGCTGGTCACATGACTTCTGTTGCAACTATCCATCTGGAAATATATTATGAAAGCAGCCAAAAACAATACGTAAACAAATAGGCTTGAATGTGTTCCAATAAAACTTTAAAACTTTATTTACAAAAATAAGCACGGCTTCCCAGATGTGCTTGCCTAGACCAAGTTCTATAGCCAAGTTAGTTTTCCCAGGCTTATATCCACAACTCAGAGAAGTGGCTCTGACCAAGAGGTTTCATCTTGATTCACTGCAGGATGCTCATCCTAAATACTTTCCCACTCTAAATGCCTACTATCTTGAAGGTGATGTACCTGAAAACGCATTGTGCTTCTTGACCTTGAAAAATCCATACATTTACACACACACACACACACACACACACACGCACACACAGAATGCAAAATGCCCTTTGATTTCTGACTGCATTTGGTTAAAAGCAACAAAATGGAAGTGTGAAGAAGTGCGAAATCAGAAAAAGCCTCTACTGAGAGAATGTGGAACTAGTCATGCTTTCAATCTTTGCAAGGAGAAAAAAAAACAGGCCAAAAGTGATATGTGAAGAGTGAGAAAAGTGCAAACTAATGGTGGCTGGTTAAATTCATCTTCAATAATTCATCTAGAAATGAGTAGCAGAATAAAGCCAGAGAAATTTGAAAATGTCAAGAAGAGAGACCTATTAAATGACTTTCCAACTGTTACCCAAGGTCAGGAGAAACATAAGCTTGAAACCATTAAAGTCCTGGCTCCCAGGTTCCAATTTTAACAACTAGATGACATGCCTTGTTTTTGAAGGTATAGTCCCTATTTAAAGAAATGGAAAGGTAACAAACCCAGAGATAAACAAATTTAATCCAGATTACTCTGGCCTTACCTGTTAAACGGCATTAGTTTAGTAGAAGTGGCACTGGGTGTGAATTATTCAATGCCCATATCCTTCCCAACTTTAAGGATTTTTTTCCCTTAAAGCTAGGTATCAAAACCATTAATAATTGACAAAGCATTTGTAAACCCTTAGCAAATGAACAGTCAAGGGACACATTAATAAAACATCTTTAAAAATCTCCATCTCTGTGCTGACTCTCGTCAAACTGTCCCAAAGCAGAGTAACGGGCAGCTCATCCTCCAGCTCAAAGCAGGGGCCAGCACGTCTGACAAGGCGACACAGAGGGTGGAGGGCAATACCTTTTAGGAAACCATGAACATCTTTTACTTTTACCCACACCCCTCCAGCTAATTCAGAGCTTATGAACCATTCCTCAATAAATAAATTTTTTTGGCCTAAATTTTTCTGCTGGATCACTTTAGGGATACAAATTTATAAATAAACCTTCTGACATTTCTATTCACAAAGCAAACATTTAAGACGCTGGAGGAATGGAGTGTCAGGGATTTAGGAAGGGCCAATGAAAATCTTCACCTTGAGGTCACTGCACGTTTAGCTCAGGCTAAGGGAGTGGTCAGAGCCGCCAAGTGCCACAGCCTGAAGGCAGTTAAGTGGCTTAGTTCATCTTATTCTCACTGGATAATGCAAAAGAAATAAAAATGTATTTTATTGACATGGCATCTTTTTTCTTAAGATTGAAGAGTACTGCAGGCACAAGAAAGAACCAGCTATTAGCATACCAGCTTGTCACTGCCCTTGGACAGAGAAGGGATTGTCAAAAACCTCAATGTAGGGGCTTCCCTGGTGGCGCAGTGGTTGAGAATCTGCCTGCCAATGAAGTGGACACGGGTTCGAGCCCTGGTCTGGGAAGATCCCACATGCCACGGGGCAACTGGGCCCATGAGCCACAACTACTGAGCTTGCGCGTCTGGAGCCTGTGCTCCGCAACAAGAGAGGCAGCTACAGTGAGAGGCCTGCGCACCGCGATGAAGAGTGGCCCCAGCTCGCCGCAACTAAAGAAAGCCCTCACACAGAAATGAAGACCCAACACAGCCAAAAATAAATAAACAAAACAAAAAAAAAATTTAAAAAAAAAAACCTCAATGTAAATAAGATCAATGGGCCAGGGTCAAGATTCCTGAGCAGGAGGGCACTGTCATAATCCTCTAGGGAGAACTACCCACCTGGGTGTGACTTGAGATTACCTGGTAAGAATTTCTTCATCAGGTAAATCCCCCCCACCCCCATGTCAAAGTACAGAGGTCATTTTAGGGGTGGTGGAATGATTTTCGCATTAGTAGCACCCCAAACATTTACTGAACACTAGCTACATACATGACTTCATAGGCACTGAGAATATATTGATAATATAAGGCTCCATCTATGCTTTTCTGAATGTTTCACTTGATTTGTGGAGGCAAAATTCATGAGCAGCAGAGAAATGATTTTCAAGGGGGCACAAAATTTCAAGGAAACAGGGTTAACAGAATCCTCCTAGAGTACTGAGGTGGGTATTTCAAGGGTCTACAACTGATATAATTAGGGGCACTATAGGATAATGAGACATAAATTCTCTCGATTCCTATAATTTTTGGCCTAATTTATTTAGTACTGCATCTGCCTAGATTCCCAAAAACTGATTCAGTTCTGCTCAGACAAAAAGAGAGGAGAGCCCCTTATTGGGGGAGTACTAGTTTAGACGTCGAGTTTGTGCTTTCTGCTCTAATAAATTCTGCTCTAATAAAGTCTTTGGTCCGTCTCTAAAAATGTACAATTTTATCAAACCTATATCAAAATGTCCAAAGGAGAATACGGCTTTTCCCAGTATAATCCCTTTAGTTTGTATTAGGGTTAGGGTTTGGGTTAGGGTAAGGGTTTGAGTTAGGATTGCCTCAGATTTTTTCTGATTTTTGAAAGGAGGTTTCCAAAACGGAGATATTCTCACTCCAGGAAAATCTTCCTTTTCAATTCATTTATTTAATCACCCATAAACTTACTATTGCTCAACAAAGTTCAGCACTAAATGCTACAGTCCACCCCAGTCCAAGCCCCATCCATTCTCACCTGGACTAATGCTTTATCCTCCTAACTGGTCTTCCTCCTGTTTTGTGGCTCCCTCACAATCCTGACCTACACGGCATCTAGAATGACCTCTAATAATGAAAATCAGTCTGTTTAACCCTTGGGCCTAAGATCCTCCTTTTCAGAGCCCACAAGATCTTACAGGATTTGATCCTGATGGCCCTTCCAACTTCACCTGCAACTTCTTCCATTTTCCACTCTCCTTCTACACACACCAGCTTTTTTTCCCCTTTGCTGTGCATTCCAAGCTCATGACTGTCTAAGGGTCTTGCTCATTCTATTTCTTTTCCCTAAAACCACCGGATCCCAGATACTGGCACCTTCTGTCCTGTCTTTTCATTCAGGCTTCTTTTCAGTTTGCAGAACAGAGAGGTCTTCCCTGACTATTCAACCTACCTACTGCCTACTTCTGCTTGCATAGAACCCCCCTCCTCAGCTCACTCTATACCATCTTACTGTTTTATTTTTTTCAGAAATTATTACTGTGTGTTCATACAGTTATGTACTTGTTAATTTTTCTATCTTCCCTACCCCCATCTCCAATTAGAAATAAATTCCATGAGATCAGGGCCTTGTTGAATGAATGCTGACTTCATACATCAGCCCACTTAAGACACAGTCCCGTCTTGTAAGAAATATACGTACTAAAGAAAATAGGGAGCAGAACAAAATAGCTATTAAAGACAATGTCTGAAAAGTACTATAAATGAGGTGAGGCCACAGAGTAAAGGAGTTCAAGAAAAGCTGGCTTGTAGCTGGAATGAATATGGAAAACTCTGTGATGCTAGTGGTCTTTTAGTTAATTGATGAAGGGTCTGAAATTTGGTTTTAGAGAAATATGCTCCTTATTTATTTATTTATTTATTTATCTATCTATCTTTGGTTGCACTGGGTCTTTGTTACTGCACACAGGCTTTCTCTAGCTACGGTGGGGGGGGGAGGCTATTGTTTGTTGCAGTGCGCAGGCTCTAGGCACACAGGCTTCAGTAGTTGCAGCATGTGGGGCTCAGTAGTTGCGGCACACGGGCTTAGTTGCTCTGCGGCATGTGGGATCTTCCTAGACCAAGGATCAAACCCGTGTCCCCTGCACTGGCAGGCGGATTCGTAAGCACTGCGCCACCAGGGAAGTCCCCCGAAATATGCTCCTTGAGAGGAAGTATAGATAGATATTTTTCAAGACACGTGGATGATGAACCCAAAATACCTTTGCATGAATTAGGGATGCGATGCCAGACAAGGCAGCCATGCCCCTTCCAAGGATTTCGTTATTTTTTTTATTATGTGGAAAAAAAATCTTCCTCATTATTCAAATGAAGAAATGTGTGGCACTTTTTCTGGATATTTCAAAATGGGAAATAACTTATTTTAAGAAATTATATCCTTCTGTGGTGGGATGAACTGGGAGATTGGGATTGACATATATACACTGATATGTATAAAATGGATAACTAATAAGAACCTGCTATATAAAAAAATAAATTAAAAAAAAGAAAGACTCACCAAAGGGGAAATGGTTAAATAATTTATAGCATATGAGCCTATTGTAAATCTATTAAAATGATGTTTCTGAAGCATTTATACTCATGCTATCCTGTTAAAAGGGTAAAAATTATGATTAAAAACTGTGTATCTAGGGGCTTCCCTGGTGGCACAGTGGTTGAGAGTCCGCCTGCCGATGCAGGGAACACGGGTTCGTGCCCCGGTCCAGGAAGATCCCACATGCCATGGAGCGGCTGGGCCCATGAGCCATGGCTGCTGAGCCTGCGAGTCCGGAGCCTGTGCTCCGCAATGGGAGAGGCCACAACAGTGAGAGGCCCACGTACTACAAAAAAAAACAAAAACAAAAAAAACAGAAAAAACAAAAAAAACCCTGTGTATCAAAAAAAAAAAATCCACCTGCCAATGCAGGGGTCATGGGTTCCAGCCCTGGTCCAGGAAGATCCCACATGCTGCAGAGCAACTGAGCCCATGTGCCACAACTACTGAGCCTGCGCTCTATAGCCTGCGAGCCACAACTACAGAAGCCCGTGTGCCTAGAGCCCGTGCTCCACAACAAGAGAAGCCATCACAATGAGAGGCCCGCGCACCACAACGCAAGGAAGAGTAGCCCCTGCTCACCACAACTAGAGAAAGCCCGCGCACAGCAACGAAGACCCAACGCAGCCAAAAATAAATAAATAAAATAAATAAATTTATTTAAAATAAAGAGATTATTTCCTTCTGTTAAGAAAAAAATAAATGCACATAGCTTATATATATCTTCTGGCTATCTGTGATAAACCATGACTTAACTTCCCAGAAACCAGCTTGTCTCTTAAATAGTACTAGAGATAAATTTCAAAGACTCTTATATCTGATATTTCTTCCTCTCACCTATCCTCTACCCAAAGACAACATATGTATTCATTTTAAAATAAACAAACAAACTAAAAGAAACAGTATCTGTGACCACAGATATAAAAAGCCTAGAAATGATTCTTTGTTGCACATAAAGTTGAAAAAAAAAAGTGCTCTCTCTTCCCAGATGACATTTAAGCCCTGCCAGTATCCCAATCACTCACTCCCTGTCCCTCACGCAGATATCTGCTCTTGTAATAATCTTGTTCTTCTTGTAGTAACACAATTCTCTCCAACAGCCTCCTATATCCTTACAGGCAATGGGCTGTGTCCATCCCTATCAGCACAAAGAACACAATGAAATAGATCTGGGGGTTCAGTGTCTAGTGCAGAGCCAAGGAAAGAGGTTTTGGCTATGACACAGCCCTAATTACTTACGAGCACTGTCAGCTAAATAACCCACCTAGACTCCTGCTGCTACCTTGCTTCTGTGACGCCGTAGTCTGATCTTTTCCAAAGCAAAGTCCACCCAGCTATTAAAATAAATTAGGAGACCGATACTGCCTTTCAGTCTCCTCACAGAAGAGTAAGTTAAGAACATAAACACATACAGCCACACACACACACCAGAACCAGGGGCACTGAACATTTCATCAGCTGTCTGATGAGAGGATATTTAATTAACTCTCGTACCTATCTCTCCCTGCATGAGACAAACAAATCAAGGAGCTTTGGAAGAATAATTAGTTCAAGATGTAAAAGCAGCATCAGACTTTAAAAAAATTTTTTTTAAAGAAATAAAAACCCCCAAAATAAGAGACAAAAGCAGTAGGAGTCTGGAGCATTTAATTATCATCGATTAGGAGCCTCAGGACCCTTGCTAAGGGCTTTGCCACCAAGCATTCCTCTAAGGTCAGGACCCAGCAGGGTGCTGATCCACCAAAATATATATAATAAAACCCAGAGTCTTAACATATGGCCACATCAGAAGGCAAAAGTGTGGCTTTGAAAAATGCACCTGGAGTATAAAAGTAGCTCTGCTATCTCACCTTTGCAACTGTGTATATTGGGAGTTATTTTCCAGGTGTGGATGCATCTGCAGTATTAGAGAAGAACAACCATTCCTCACTATTAATTTATGCATAGAGAGGGGCCCTAGCCTCTTCCCCCATCTTTAATCAGTCTGCACATGTTAACAGAAATAACTTATTTGATGGATGAATTTGGAAAGTGTATTTGAATGTGCCCAGTTCCACCCCTCCTGCTTTCCACTTTCGGACTGAACCTGTTGGCAGGAAGCTTCTATTTTCTGCTAGACAGACCCCCCCCCACACAAGGGAAGCCTCTGATTTTCCTGTTTCTCCTGTGATGGAGACGTAGCATTAACAAGATCACAGATCATTGTATCACAGATATTAAATCACATTCTCCAAACTGATTTTTTTTGTTTACTTCGTTTTTTGTTTTGTTTGTATGAAAGCTGCTGTTTTGCCTTCTATCTCTCTGATGTCTACACTGTTCTTTCAATTATTTTAGAATTTGGACAATAAGGATGAATGTATTTATTGGTGCCTCAAACACCTCTTTCACCTAGTGGGAGAAATGAGAACTTCAACAATTTTCTCTTTTCCTTTGTAATATCTTTTTGGCTTAAGGCAAACCAGGATAAAGATAAAAGAACAGTCACAGAGCCAGAAATTAATTTTTTTAAATATGCATCAATTTGAAGTTATAAAAATTGGAGAATTGTCTTAGGGGAGAATTCTCAAATGGAGGGACGTGGGTCAGGAAGCCCTAAATTCATTTACGAGAAATGTCAGAAAGAGAGCAAGTCATCATTTCACTTCCTGTAGCCTCTATTACATTTCCATCAATAATAGCTTGGAGAATTTTTTTTCTCCCCAAAAAGAGCACACTTGCCAGGCCTTCTGCAATGAGTCATTTACTTCCTTTGTGGCTTTAACAATACTTTGCTCTCCATTCCCTGTAAAGGATTCCATTCACTGTGGCCTCAGACTCTTTCTTCTGATTTTCTTCTTCCCAAACACCTTGGTTCAACTAGATTTGCGGATTCTTTATGTCACATTAAGTTTAACTCTCCTATTTCTCCCCAGTAGATTTTGTCTTTTGTACTGTCTCCTGTTTTCCAAGCTTCCTCAACCTGGGACATTTCTTTTTTTCCTCTTTATACACCGGATATGAACAGCCAATAACAACCTCCTAGAACATAGCTCAGGCCCTCTCATGCTTGGAAGGATTGGCAACTAACATTTACTATGCACCAGAAACTATAAACATATAATACCTTCAACATACAAATATACATCTGCACAAGGTTATTAATTGCAGCATTCTTTATTAAAGGTAAAATATTGGAAATATCCCCAATGCCCATGCATAGAAGAGGGACTGAATAAACTATGGTATATCCTCACAATATAGAACTATGCAGCTACCAAAAATGAGAAAGATCTCTATAAAGTGATACGGGGAAATTTCTTGGATATATTGTTAAGTGAAAACAAAAAAGCACATACAAGTGTCTACAGTTTGCTACTTTTATGTAAGAAAAAAAAGGGATATAAGAAACTATATATGTCTGGTTATTTGTGCAAAAATATGGGAAGGATAAACTAGAAACGAATGAGACTGGTTACTTAAAGGGGGAAAGTGGGATTGGGGTGAAAACACTGTGAGAATGGGAATGAGATAATAAGATGAGGGAGGAGAACACCTCTCTGAGGATAGCTTTTGTTACAGTTCTGACCTTTAGACTCTACCTAAAATGAAAGAATGAATGAATCAATGAAATCAACTGAATTGCTGGGGGAATCCAAAAGGGAATAGAAACAAATGAATCCAACTGTAGTACCAATAAGTGATGTAAGTCAATTGAAATCAGTGAGGGAAGAAAATAACTAATTTAAATAACTTTAAATAACTGGAATATAACTTTTTGATTATATGTTTTGTAAGGCAAAAAGACAAAAAGAACTATCCACAGGTATTGTCCTCTATTTCGTGGTCCTCCATTTCGTAAGTTTGGTTTTCACAGGAGTATGGTTAAGCAATTCTGAAACAACTTTGTGCACATACAAAGAGTGAACAAATAAGTAAATATATTGTAAGTAACGAGAGTCACATTTCTCATTGTTGGAAAAAGGAGTTATGAATAAGGAAAGGAGGAATGTTAGATTGAACTCTGTGGTACTGGATTAGAATTCCTAATTTAGAGAACAACAGGAATCAGCATGAATTTGTGTTTTTCTAGATATATATATACAGACGGATAGATATAAAAATGTAGATCTGTGAATGTAGGAATTTATAGGTAGAATTTCCTAGCCCTGTCTGAGAGGACCTAGAAGCAA
Source organism: Aethalodelphis obliquidens (assembly GCF_003676395.1). NCBI lineage: Eukaryota > Metazoa > Chordata > Mammalia > Artiodactyla > Delphinidae > Aethalodelphis > Aethalodelphis obliquidens. The sequence goes on along the minus strand of NW_020837969.1, from coordinate 26,628,734 downwards.
CGATGTCGTGATAGCAATTAGCACACCTTGCATCCAGATCTTGACTTCTAAATTCCATTCTTCAATAAAAGGAACCAGGGCTCCTTGGAGAAATAGCTGATTCCAAGGCTGGGGCAGAAAGTACAAACAGAGCTTGGGATAATTCTTGGTGGTGCCAGAAAGTAAATTAAGGTTCAAAAGAAGATAGGATCATGTTCAAATAGTACAGGGGCTAAGGATGTACTCCCAAAGGCCAACTCTTGGACAATCTGAGCAACAAAATAAATAATAGTAGTAAAGGATTATAACCCACAGAATAAACTAAAGATACATGAATCCATACTGATGTAAGTAAATAAATGAATAAATAAATAAGGAAGAAAGAACAGCTCTTCCTCATAGTAAAATTCCAACTAAAAAGCAGGAATAATGGAATGAAAAAAAAATCACCATTAGGTACTCAGCACATTAATAACTGTTGTAGGAAAGAATGAAGAAAGTGAGACGGGGGGCTTCCCTAGTGGCGCAGTGGTTGAGAGTCCGCCTGCCGATGCAGGGGACACGGGTTCGTGCCCCGGTCCAGGAGGATCCCACATGCCGCGGAGCGGCTAGGTCCCATGGCCGCTGAGCCTGCGCGTCCAGAGCCTGTGTTCCGCAACAGGAAAGGCCACAACAATGAGAGGCCCGCGTACCGGGAAAAAAAAAAGTAAGACAGGGACTTCCCTGGTGGTCCAGTGGTTAAGACTCTGCGCTTCCACCGCAGGGGGTGCAGGTTAGATCCCCACTTGGGGAACTAGATCCTGCATGCCGCACAGAGCGGCCAAAAAATAAAAATAAATAAAAATAAATAAAACCCATCTGACAATGGATTAAAAAAAGACAAATAGAAAGTACATATGTTAATATTACTAAACAAATAATATGTTAGACCAAAATCTATCTGACTACTATGAACAGGTTTTCCCAATATGCTAAACTTCTTTCCATGGTTGATGAATTCTAAAATTGAATGAGGCAAGCATCATCTCTTTTACTCACGTCCCAACATGCAATGGACAATAATAATAATGTATTCCTACTTCAGAGGACAACAGAGGCTAGGAATAGTTCTGTAATATTACAACCAAATGGACAGTGATTGAGGAAATAATTGTTTCCAAATTTACCTGGAATCAAAATCAACTAACCAAATTAATCAAAACCAGTATTATCTCCCAGAATCTTTATGTTTTACATTAGATGACCAATTCCTTTAGTTCAAGGGAAGTGGCTTATCTATCTTACCTTGAAAAGCTAATGTTTCTTAGGGGTCTACTATGTGCCAACCCCTTTGCTTAGAGTTTTATGTACACTACTGCATCACATCTTCACAATCCTTTACGGATTAGTAACTAGCATAACCTCCATCATCACAGGAGAACTTGGAATGGCATAGACAACTTGCAAAATCTGAATCCAGGCTTTCCACCTGACTTGCTCTTACGAACTACACAACATGTTCCATGTAAATGGAGAAGTGCATTGGACTGTAATATGCTATCCCCATCTCTTCCTCCTTTGGAAACTCAGTGTGTTTCCAGTACATAATTGCAACTGCTGATTTCTTGAAAAGGTCAGGCAGTGCCCCTCAAGGTGCATTTTTCCATCACACACCATGCAAGCATAACTCTTCCAGCTCTGTCATTTGCTGTGACAGATTTCCGGTATTTCCAATTATGCTCTTTTTGGGGAAGGTTAAATCAGATTTGAGGGCAATGAAGGGTTAATGAAATGATCTTGGTGTAATTACTCATTATAAAACATCTTCCTTTCAGTTGTGGCCCTAGATGATTTTATTTGGGAATAAAAACAAAAAAATCTCCTGGGGCAGCAGTGATAGAGCAAGCTGATAAAGGAGAGAAGAGCTGCCTATACTTTAAGGATTTTGATCACAAGTGGAAAAGCGTATTACTTGTCAAAGGCACTATTAGGAAACTCACTGAGAGATACAAAGTGGAAACAAACAACAACAGCCTGCTCTGCTTTTCCCACTGCTCAGGAATATTTATATTTTTTTGGTTTAGAACAACCGTTTGAAATGTAAGACAGAAGATGGCTGAGTGACATTAGTCTTTGTTTTCTGCTCTGTGTCTATTGTATGTGGGGACTCAGACACACTCCTGTCAAACCTCCCTCCCTCTCTAAAGTGGCTTGATAATGACGTGATTAGAATCCTTGGAACTCAAACAAAGTTGTACATTAATTAAAAGAAGAAAAGTAAAGCAGAAGGAGGATGGCAATAATAAATATGCGAGGTTTTCTTTTACCTAAAGCAAAATGGATCTCTCCATCCTTAATCTTTTTACAGTGCCATTTCATGGAAGGTGTTCTGGTTGATGCTTTGCTTTTCTGAAGCAAAAAGCATTTATATAACTCAAGCTGTTAAAATCATGGGTAGAACAGCATGATTTGTGGTTTTTCCCCCAGTGTAGAGGCATGGTATATCACTGTCCAGAACCCTAAGTCCACACACCCCTTCTACTGATGAACTGTTGCTAAATCAATCTGGATAAAAAGCAAAGATCAAGGCAGGCTATCTCAAGTGATCTATGTGCAAGATATTTGAGTCAACTTTCTACGTGAAACCACCAAGGAGCAGAAGGTAGAAAAACCCTGGGTTCTAGTTATACCTCTGCCCTTAACTACCTTGGACCCTTGCAAAGCCTCTCACTAACATCTTATCCACTGCTCTCACTGCATTTCTTTTCTTCTAAAAGGTCTTCCTAAAAAGCAAAGCTAATCATGACACTTCCCTGTGTAAAAGCATCTTTTAATTACAATCCAAATAATAAAATTAGAATTCCTTAGATAGACACGGAAAGCCCTTCACAACTGTTATTACAAATGTCCCTATACAGCCTCTCCTAGGATTGTCCCACCTGTTATCTCTTCCTGAGGGACAGACTTGGAAAGATGGAACAGGATGACCAGTAGCCTATGACATGGCTTGGTGGGAAAAATACTGCCCAAATGTAAATGATGATTATGAGGTGAGCCAATCTGATTCCCTTCTTGGAGTTTGTGCTAGAAAATATGGGGAGAAATTAGCAAATTATTAACAGAAAAGTAAGTGGACACAGAGGCAGATTTGAATTAATGGTAGAAAACTAGAGTGAAACCTCAGAAGTTTTGCTTCCAAGATTCCTAGATCTGCTGTGAACTGTAAATGACCTCCCTTGTCCAAGCTCAGGGGCCTTAGTTTTGCTTGGTTCCTGCTCCTCCTCTGCCCGGATATTTGGCTTTGCCTGGGTTCTCTCCAACCTCAGCCATATGGCTGAGATCCTTGTTTACTTATTCTCACATGTATCCTTAGAATACACTCCATAATTTAACGTAACCCTGTTGAGCTTATTGCTATTCAAACACCACCATCACTACCAACTTCATCTCCAACAACAGAAATAAAACAGTAATCTGACTTTAAACTTACTTCACCTGCAACATCCTTATTCTTTCTTAAGGTTCTGGATTAAATATCATGTCCTTTGGAAAACCACACATTTCTGGAGGCCAAAACTCTGAAATCAAGGTGTCGAGAGCTCCCTGCTTCCTCTGAAACCTGTAGAGGGTGACTCCATCTTTGCTGCTTCTGGCTTCTGGTGTTTCCTGCCAACCCTGAAGTTCCCTGCTTGAGGATGCATCATTCCAATATCTTGTCAGAGACACTTTGTCCTTGTGTGTCTCTACCCTCTTTTTGAGGACACCAGTCACGCCGGGTTGAAGGCTCATCCTACTATAGTATGACTTCGTCTTAACCAATTACATCTTCAACCACCCTATTTCTTGAGAGAGTCACAGCCTGAAGTCCTGGCAGTAAGACTTCAACAAAACTTTGGGGGAAGACCCAGTTCAACCCATAACAGAAGTCAGAATCCCTGGGTAGAAATTTTGACCCCTACCACCTTCACTGATATTTAACTGTGTGCATTCAGACAAGTTATTTTTACTAGGTCTTCCTTCTTCTTTCTCTTCTAAATTAGGAATTACACTCTGCCAATTTAACCGGTTTGTTGTAAAGAGCCAAGGAAGTGCTTTACTTAGAGGTTTCTATTACCGAGCACGACAAAACTGTTATGCCCACAGAATTAGCAGAAATGATCTTCTAAAAGATTCCTTTCTTAACCATTATCCAAAGTGGAAAAGAATCTCCAGGTCCATCCACGTTGCTGCAAATGGCATTATTTCATTCTTTTTAAGGCGGAGTAATATTCCTTTGTATATATGTACACATCTTTGTCCATTCATCTGTTGATGAAGGGACCTCGAGATTATTACACTAAGTGAAGTAAGTCAGACAAAGACAAATATATGACCTTGCTTATATGCAGAATCTAAAAAAAAAAAAAGTGCTACAAATGAACTTGTTTCCCAAACAGAAACAGACTGGTTACCAGGCGGGATGGGTGGGGGGAGGGACAGAGTGGGAGTTTGGGATTGACAAGTACACACTGCTATATTTAAAAAGGAAAAAAGAAAAAACCCTTTGTAAAAAAAAAAAAAAAAAAAAGGTTAAAAAAAACAAAGGGGAAAAGAACTACCATGAATTCAGGACCTACATGTACCAGGCCCTTTAAGAAACTACTTAGATCCACCGAGAAATCGACGACGAGGGCGGCGGCGAGGAGGAGACCGAGGCCTTCGACACCACGGCCACCGAAACTGCAGCCACGTGGAAGACCAGGGAGGCGCAGGCAGGCGACGCCGCCAAGACGCGGCCGGACACGCGGCCCGAGACCGAGAGCCTCTCCTGCTACCTCAGACGTCCGTCCACAGCATCTCCACGGCTACGAGCCGGCCAAGATCTATGAGAACGCCTTGGACCGGCAGGCCCCGCCCTTCGACCGTCTGCACACTTACATTTTCAAGGGGAGTGGTTCGGTACGGACGGGTCGCGGAGCTCCCTGAAGTCGGCCACGTCAGACTCCGAGCAGAACTTAGACTTCCGGACAGACCGGAAGCTGACGGCGCTCTACGGGGCGTCGGAGGGGCCGCTTCCCTGCGGTGACGGAAGCCGGGAGGCCTGCGCGCGGCCAAACCCAGCCGTTCTCGGGACGGCTTTGCGGACGAGGCGCAGCCAACCACAACAGCGATACGGTGCAGAGGGCGAGGATGCGGGTGAGCCGGCGAGCGGAGATCTCCCTGGATCAGCTTTACTTGGATAGATTCAGTTAAATAATCAAAAGGAAACACAGGAAGAAGGGGGCAGAATCTCTAATGACCTTCTTTTCTTTTTAGTTTTTTGTGACACTGTGTTCAAAGGCATGGAGTCCAAGGCTAAGAATGGCAAGCTGGGCTTTTCTTTGCCATCCTCCAAGGCCTTTGTCACCTTGCCACCTCTAAGAGGCTGTGCTGTTCAATGCAGAGGTGGCGAATGAAAGCAGATAGAAAGTTCTACACTCTTACCAGTTTTTTTGTTTTGTTTTGTTTAAAACCTCATTTTATTCTCCATTTAAGAGTTTTGCTGACTCAGCACACCACGCAAACTGACCCACACAAAACACTGGAAAATTATTCCTCGGTGAAATTAACCTACTTGTTCTGGGATGGATGGAATGCTTTTAACCCTTTTAAAACAAGGTTAAGGCCGAATTGGCCTTACATGGGGGATGGGGGCAGGGGAGAAGGAAGAGGCATTGACTTAAAGCTCAAGTTTAATGGCTGAACCAAGAGTTGGCGTTACAACAAATCCACCTCCATCAAGTCAGAGTGCTTTTGTTCTCTCAGCTCTTTAACTGTGCCCCTGCAAAACTGTTCAGAAAGAAGCCAGAAAATGTGCCTCTTTTGCACTGTAGATGTGTCTTCCATGTGCCAAATGTGAAGATTAGATGCTACGAATGAAAGCCAAATAAAAAGAAGTATCTGATTAAAAAAAGAAACTGTTTATACATGTTATGGCATTATGTTGTTGTAAAAAGAGAAAAATATGGACAATCTGTACTCCCCCCAAATTAATCCTCAAATAGCTAATACTCATGTGGTATGTATACACACATGTACACACCATTCACACACATACCTACACGTATATGTTTAGGGATATATATCCTGATTATATAGTATATAATTGGAAGTACTGAAATGAAAATATTATGCTACTTTAGATAATATTTTAATATTCTAGTTTTGTTCAAAGTGAATCATTTTAGAAACTATATATATGACTATATATTATATACATAGAAACTATATATAGTGTATATATATATTCTATTTTGTTCATCTTGTTTCTCTAAAACATTAAAAACAAAGAAACAAAACCCCAAAACTTTTGTTTGGTTCATGGTTCAGTAGCAGAATAAAGCAAAATAAAGCAAAATAAAAAGTCTTCTGAGCTCCGTTTTGGATTCAGAGTATTATTGCTGCTTATTCTGGTTTTTAGTTCACAATTTCACCCCACTTAAGTTCCCTGTAATTATTACAGCCCTTTTGGTTGGTGTAAAGGATGGGTGGTTTTTCCTGTTATAGAATGATCATTTATTTGCTCTTGTACTTGTGGGTATAGCAGCAAATTGAAATCAAAATGATAATATAAAATGTCCTCTTTGTTGTTGATTCATCTTCAACTTCCAACGGACTGTGACAAGTGCTGCAAACCCATTTGTGCCTCCTACACTTCTGTATGTCCTCACAAGAGATAAATACCCCTCCTATCAGATGGTTATAAATTGCATCTTTGTGTCATTGTTAAGTGAGAAGGTAGGGACACAATACAGCTTAAGATAACAGCAGACTTGTACTAGATGCCTGAATGAAGCTAGAACAGTAAAAGCCCAGTCCTGTTTTCAACAACATGTGTGTGCATTGTACCTAGAGCATATTTTTTGACAAAAGATCAGTCATAAAAGGCACTGCATTGCAGAAAGTAAATAGACCAAGTGAAGGAAAGCAAATCTGTCTGATGTACTAATGTCTATTTAGCCCCTTTGGGATATAGGAAGAATGTTAATGCAGCTGAGTTTTGGACCAATGACATCTTGGCCTCTATGCTAATTTTATATCAGGTCAACATTTTAAGAATCATAATTTTTGAAAGATTCAAATTTGTTTTTTTCTCATTCTCCTATTCTTATACAAATCAACTCAAAATATAAACTATATTTCTCAATATTTATTCTCACTCCGTTGTTTACATTGACAGGCTCTCTGTGACTGTATCATGTTCAATAATTCCTATTTGACATTTTAGGTCCATTGGTACTTTCCTTTTGTAATTTCATATCTATTCCTTCCTTAGGTTTCTCCTGTAGACAACAGGCTCTTTCCTTAGCCTGAATCCCTGATAATTTTCTATACTTAGCATTATTCATCTAATAGTTGGTTTTCCGTCTGTCTCCCTTCTTTCCTTCCCCTCAGGTCTTCCTATAATTCCCTGTGTTGCTCATTCCTGAGTCCACACCACTAAGAATTAAGGTGAAATGCCCATCAATGCCTTTTTTTTTTTTTTTTTTGCGGTACGCGGGCCTCTCACTGTTGTGGCCTCTCCCATTGCGGAGCACAGGCTCCGGACGCGCAGGCTCAGCGGCCATGGCTCACGGGCCCAGCCGCTCCGTGGCATGTGGGATCTTCCCAGACCGGGGCACGACCCCGTGTCCCTTGCATCGGCAGGCGGACTCTCAACCACTGTGCCACCAGGGAAGTCCCCTTTTAAATATAATAAAAGAATATGATGGGAGATCATCAGGACTTCTGGCTAATTCCCTCTCTCTCTCCAGGACAAACGTCCATACATCATCCTGTAAGAAAAATCAGTTTCAACACCTCAGGCATGAGGGAAAGTTCTCAACTGAAGGGAGAGGAAGGGAGAAAGAGATATTAGGTTCCTCAGGTGAAGAGGTGCTTGGGGTACTGACCATCACCAGCTGGGGAGAGTAGCACAGGATACAGCTATAGAGGTGAGGGGGGCATATTTTGCAGGTCCCTTCGAGGCCATTAGAAGTTTTGAATGTATTCAGAGCGTAACAGGAAGTTATTGAAAGGGTTGAGTTAGGAAAATGATATTACTCAATTAACTCCATTTTTCAAAAGATTCTTCTGAGTGTCTTGAGGAAAATGGATAAAGAGGGATGGCAAGGATAGAAGCCAAAAGACAAGATGGTCAAAGAAAGTTGAGTCACCTGAGCAATGAAAGGAGAGTCTGTTCATGAATATTTGTAGGCATCTGTAATACAGTTCAATAACTTCTTCAAACCAGAAAGCAAAAATATGAGATTGGTGTTTCTAGATTTTTTTTTTTTTCTGGAGAAATTGCTATTTTTGAGAGAGCGAAATCTCCAGAAAAATCAGGAAGTTACAATGGTTGTGGTACAAGTATGTCTCTTTTTGTGTTTCCCAAGGCTTGGTGTTCTGCAGGAGCTTGGGTTATAAGCATCCTTCCTACCAGGCTTCATCTAGATTGCCAGTTCTAGGATCTTGCTACTTTATTAACTGCTGTGTCTTTGTATTATAGGGGAAAAAAATATTCCTTCTACCCTCCTAGGTTCTTTGTCTGGTTTAATAATTAAATTTATGGAAGACAGATTAATAGGAGAAAAACAAGTTTAATTTCATATGTTTAGGAGAATCATAAAACTATGGGACTCAAGGGCACGGCAGGCAATTGGGGTTTATATGCCCTCCTGAGCTAAGGAATGGGATTGGAGCTGGAGCTTCAAAGGAGAGAAAGAGAATTCACGGGATGATAAGAAGAGCAAATGTTTGGTCATTAGATGTTTGCCCTGCCATGCAGGTAAGTCTTTCAAATTAAAAGGTTATCTCTGGTAACAGCCCTCTTTCTGAGCCAGGCCCCCTATCTCCCTAGCTAAATTATTTTAGGGAGTTAAGGGAGAGGTAAAAGTTCTTCCTGAGTCTGCTGGGTCTCGATTGCCTTCAGCTCAAAACAATCCACAGGCCAAAGTGGCACATTTCGGGGTGGCCTATTCTGTTCCCCTTCAGTATCTTAGATTTCATCACATTGTTTCATTTTTAAATTTGCTTTGATCAAATGTAGCTTCTTTTTTTTCTTCCACTTTTATTTAGATATAATTGACATACAGCCCTGTATAAGTTTAAGGTATACAGCATAATGATTTGACTTACGTACATCAAGAAATGATTATCACAGTAAGTTTAGTGAAGCTCCATCATCTCATGTAGATACAACATTAAAGAAATAATTCTTTTGTGTGATGAGAACTCTTAGGATTTACTCTCAACAATGTTCATATATAACATAGAGCAGGGTTAACTATAGTCATCATGTTGTACATTACATCTCTGGTACTTATTTATCTTATAAGTGGAAGTTTGTAGTACCTGTTGACTGCCTTCACCCACTGTAGCTTCTTTCGTTGTAAGAAGCCTCTTCCTCAGCCTCTACCTCTCTCTGCTAGAGCCACACAGGCACCATTGCTACAGCTTCCCTGGCTTCCAGTGCCAGTCCTACCCCTAGTTTGACTTAACTCATGCCATTTTGATTCAAACCACACTTAGTGACCTTTCTTTCTGTGTCACTGCAATTTTGTCCTCCTGGAAATATTGGTCCAAACCATTTAATAAGGTTAAAAAAAAAATCAAAGCAAAAAAAATAGAAAACCAAGTAGCAGATGTTTCAGCTATTGTATGATGAGAAGAGTTGGGTTAACACACTCTGGCAGAAGGTAAATACTTTCCTATGTTCATTCAGGTAGTGGCTACCTGGCTAGCTCAGTCGGTAAGGCATGAGACCCTTGATCTCAGGGTCTTCGGTTCGAGCCCAGCGTCTGGTGGGCTTTTCTCTACCTGTTGTGGATTCTGATCTCACATGGGTTTGTCTTCTGCTCCCAGCTATCCACTTCCGTCTAAAAAAAAAAAAATACCTTGTTGGGGGCAAAGTGAGTTGATTCAGGCAAACCATTCAGTTCTTTACAGGTGCTCATTCATGTCTCATCATTTCTGTTTAGTATGCCTCCCGCTCTGATTTCTTTTCATCCTTATTGTCTTTGCAATGTTCACCAACCATTGCTCTTCATTAACACCAAAGACAACTGTCTATAAATTTCTTCTCCAGTGAAATTATTCTGCTTCTTTGAACATTCCTATGATGTAACACTTTATATCCCTCTTGTGTCCTTTGTGGGTTTCCTGCTTCAGAGTTTTTCCTGTTGTTTATTAGATCTCGGTTAACTTAGAAAGACATCAGAAATAAAAGTTTAGCAAGATTTTTCATCTCAGCTTCCTGACCTGTGGTATTTCTGACTTTCTTCCAAAGCCCATTCTAGATCTTCCCTGCAAGGTGGCGAATTCAATATAATGCAATTATCTGTTTCCCTAGCTTTTTTTTTTTTTTTGAGAAGAACGGCAGGTGTAAATCTTGAGTTTCATTACTTCTGAACGCCTGTCTAATTGCTATTGGCCACAGAAAGTAGTTTTCGATTGAGGCACAATGTAAAGTAATATTGATTACAGTAAATGAACTTTTCTGCAGTCACTGAGTCAATTAAGGAAAAAATATCTAGAGTTGCATCTCGTAACAAAATCCAATTTTCCTGTAGCTGACTTGTAGCCCTGGTTCCTGAGTCTAGGCCTGGATATTTGCAGTAAATCCCCTCTTTTGTTTAATATAAAAATACCATTGCCTTGAGCAGAAGGATAGTCAAAATAAGTCTGTACTTCTGCTGTTCCAATAGAACAGAAGGAAATTAGAACAAAAACCGATTTTACTTCTAATCCTTCAAGTAAGAAGCTTTTCTGCATGTATTTTTTACAAAGCAATATACATTTTATTCTAGGTTAACAGTCAAGAAATCCATATCAAGAGGATATCAGCAGTTTGCAGCTGCTGTCACACTGGAAGGAGGCTCAACTCTGATTCTGCTGAGATGACTGATAGTGATAGCACCGTAGGGGGATGAAGCCCCTTTCACCCTGAAATGTTTTATAGAAATCACTCCTGCCAGCTGTGACTGCTGATGCTGAGGCCCCCAGGGACTTAACACAGCAAAGAAATGTCATATGGAGGGGGCATGGAGAGAGGAAAAGCACAAGGCCACAGGACACATATAAGCTTATGACTAGAGACCCTTTCAGGGGCAGGAAGGAAGTCTTAAGTCACACAGTACTCTTGAAATTTGAACATGGGGGTGTGAACGATTACAACCTTGAGATCTGCTATGTGAACCTAGCTATAGAAATTCACCTTGGCCTTTTTGATCCCAGGGCCTCAGTGTTCCTGGGATGTACAAGAAGAAAGTCAGCAGGTTCAGCATATTGCTAATGTATCTCTCATTCTATTTAATTTTTATTCAATGGTCATAGCAATTTGTGCTGTGAAAATAAAAAGTAGGTGAGTTGGAGTGTTGCTATGTATTTGAGTATTCAATGCCTAGCAAATCTAGTATCATTGTTACTAAAATGCATAGCTCACTTTTAATATTGTCTTGCAGTTTATGAAATTATATCATATAGTTTTTGCAGTTAAGCCCCAAACTGTCATATGTGATGGAAAGGCACATTGCTGTTGTTATTGCTATTTTATCTCTGTTTAGCAGTAAAAATTAAGGCTTGTAGAATTTAATCGATTTGTACAAAACTATGCAGGCAACAATGATTGCTGAATACCAGGTCTCGAGATGCCTTCTTCTAGAAAATATTATTCAATGGCAATTGAGGTTAGTTACATTTTTGCTGACATATATCTCCAAAATATTTTCCATAGAAAATCTTTCATTCCTTTGCCAATGAATCTCAAACTCCCGATTCATTAAATATCTTTTCCTTTTGAATATGGGTTTTCTTGGCAATCAGTATTCTATGACTATTGGAATTTCATTTGTTTTAGAGTTCACATTGTATGATTTGACTAATTCATACTGGTTTTAATAAAGAATCCTATGCCAACTTGGCCAGGTAAGGTTTTAGAAAAATATACTCCTTAATAGGTCTATTTTATAAATTGCCCAGTGAATTTCAGCCTGCTGGTTCCCAGGCTAAAAGTGCTGGACAGCTTCATTACAGAATTTGATCACTGCGAATTTATTATAAAACAATAATTAGTGTAATTATATTCTCCTACTGAATAAATCAACCGCTATCCCCTGACCTGCCTTTCTGCAGATATAATACTTGCCACAGTTCTGATATTAGAGTGATCAAGACTTTTGCCAAGGTAATACATCATGTAATCTTGAGTACTGGGGGAAATTGGTTTAAATAAAAACTTCCCACTTACCCCTTATAACTCTATAACTCTCTTATGAAGATTAAATCATAGCATAATGTGTTTTTTGTGCTTTATCCCTCAGTGGCTGCCTCCTGTGGATGGTTGAGCCAGTTGTGCACTGTGCAATCATATTTAACGACCTTGCACCCACACTGATGAGGTTATTATTTCATTCAAACATTGAGTGCTAATTGTGTGCCTTTTTCTAAAAAATGAAGATGCAGTTAAAAAGATGATCTAGTTATCTGCTTTAAAGAACCAGTATTTTAGTGTATGTGGGGAGCGGCAATGCAAATAAATAACCCAGAAAATATATGACAATGAGATATTACCTCACTCCTGTTAGAACGGAAAATAGTCAGTTTCTTCCCTTCACTTCTCTAAGACTTTTGCTTCATATATTTTGATGCAAACAATAACAAATATTAGGTGCCTTCATGTTTGTAATTGCTCTATCTTTCTGATGAATTGATATAGATATGTGTGTGATTAAAATAAAATGGGGTATTGTGAGAGTGACTTGTAGACTCTTTTAGAATAAGTGGTCGGGAGGGGCATTTCTGAAGATGTGACATTTAAGCTAAGATCTGAATGATAAGAATTATCCAGCCAAGCAATGAGCTGGAAAAGAACATTTAAGGCAGAGAAAAGAGAAAGTCCAAAGGCTGTATGTACGAAGAGAACACATGTGACTGGAGTGTAGTAAGCAAGAGGACAGTGTTAACTATAGATAAAACCAGGGAAATAAAGAAAGGAGGAGCAGGTTGTGTAGATAAAAAATGACAGGAGTAAAGAGTTCAGATTTCATTTTAAATGGGGCATGAGGGACCAGGGTGTTTTGTGAAATAACACGGAGGTGAAGGAGAGCCCAGCATTTTTTTTTTTTTTTTTTTTTTTTTTTTTGCGATACACGGGCCTCTCACTGTTGTGGCCTCTCCCGTTGTGGAGCACAGGCTCTGGACGCGCAGGCTCAGCAGCCATGGCTCACGGGCCCAGCCGCTCCGAGGCATGTGGGATCTTCCCGGACCGGGGCACGAACCCGTGTCCCCTGCATCGGCAGGCGGACTCCCAACCACTGCGCCACCAGGGAAGCCTGAGCCCAGCTTATTAAAGGGGTACAAATTCACCATTTGATTTCAGCACAGGAGATATACTTAGGTAAAGCTTTGGACACTATGCTAAGTTTAAATTTTCTTCTGAAGTTACCGGGAAGCAAAGAAGAATGACAATCTGATTTCCGTTTTAGAAAAGATTCTCTGGAGAATGGATTAGAGTGGGATAATATTGCACACTGGTTAACCATTGTATTAGTTTTCTATTAATGCGTAACAAATTACCACAAATGTAGTAGTTTAAACAAAACTCTTTTACTAACTCACAGTTGTATAGATAAAGAAGTCTGAGTGAGCTTGGCTGGGTTTGTAGCGTAGGATCTCACCAAGGTGAAAGCAAGTGTTGACTAAGGTGGCCTCTGGAGGCTCTGGTGCATATACAAAGCTGAGTCTCCCTGGGTACCCTATCAGAAGCTAAACACCGAAAGAAAGAAATATATGCCACTGAAGTAATATAACTAATAACTAAAGAAATAAGTAAGCAAGTAACAATAACAAGCCCTAGAAGGGGAAACGGTACCCCAAATTGCTACACTCTCTTATCTAAAATGTCCAATTTCCAACAACAGAATAATGACACATGCAAAGAAACAGGAAAGTATGACCCATTTATAAGGAAAAAAAGAAAAAGAAAGAAAAAAGTATGCAACAGAAACTGTCTGTGAAAGTGACCAGATGTTGGATTCCAGAGAAAAAGACTTCAAGGTAGCTGTTATAAATATGTTTAAAGAACGAAAGAAAACTGTAATTAATGAAGAAAAGCAAAGTTGTGCTGGAAGGAAGTGACAATGATAGTAACTTGAATCCCTCAGAAATGTTAAAAAAGAAGATTAATACATCAAAACCTATAAACGTATACTTGATCTCTTTTCTTCTCTCAGCTGCTTTAAAAGACAGAAAACTATGTGAAGTAATAATTATAATAATGTATTTTGGGATTTGTAACATTAGTAGATGAGATATGCATAAAATCATACCACAAAGAGAGGGAAAATGATACAGCTATACAGGAGTAGTGTTTATATATCTTACTGAAGTTAAGCTAGTATAAACTTGTAGTTGATTCTGATTAGTTATGATGTATGTTACAAGCTGTAAAGTAACCACTAAAAAACTAAATTTAAAAAGTGCAAAAAAAATCAGAAATTTAATGCTTTACTAGAAAATATTTGCTTAATGTCAAAGAAAATAAGAAGGTGGAAGAGAGGAACAAAATAGACATGAGACATGCATAAAGAAAAAAGTGAAATGGCAGATATAAATCTAAGTACAGTTGACCCTGGAACAACACAGGTCCACATATACACAGGTCTTTTTCAATAAATATGTCAGAAAAAAATTTTTGGAGGTTTGTGAAGTTGGAAAAAACTCACAGACAGATCATGTAGCCTAGAAATATCAAAAAAATTTAAAAATTAAGAAAAAGGTGTGTTCGGAATGCATAAAATATATGTAGATACCCATCTATTGTATCACTTACTACCATAAAATATACACAAATCCATAATAAAAAGTTAAAATGTATCAAAACTTACAAACACAGATCACAGTCCAGGGTAACGTAAACAAACATGAAGGTGCCGTATTATAACTGTATAAAACTAACTGTAGTACATACCGTACTACTGAAATAATTTCATAGCCACCAGTTGCTATTGGGTGACCACAAGTGCTCTGAATATTCATGTACAGTGCCATGTGACACTAAACATCTCTCGACATGAGCAGTTCATCTTTGCAGTAAACAGCATCACAGCAAAAAGTGATCTCTCATGGCTCTCCTGTATTTTTTATTCTGTTGAGTGCAATACGGTAAACCTTGAATAAATCCACTGAACTCATACAGAGTGCCACTAGTAATGTTGAAAATGCTCCCAAGAAGCAGAGAAAAGTCATGACATTACAAGAAAAAGTAGAATGGCTTGATATGCACCATAGACTGAGGTCTGCGGTTGCTGTTGCCCACCATTTCAAGATAAATCCAGCATGAGACATTGTAAAAAAAAAAAAAAAAAAAAAAGAAAAAATTTGTGAAGCTGTCCCTGCAGCTACACCAGAAGACACTTTTTGTGGATGACTTTTCTTTTTATCTCATATTGAAAATGCAGCTTGTATGTGGCTGCAAGGTTGCTATAAGAAAGGCATACCTATAGACTCCAACATTATTCAAGAAAAAGTGAAGTCATTGTATGACAACTTAAAGCAAAGGAAAGGTGAAGGGTATACAGCTAGAGAATTTAGTGGCAGCAAAGTATGGTTTGATAATTTTAGACAGAGGTTTGGCTTAAAAAAAATGTCAAGATAACAGAAGAAGAAGTTACTGCCAGCCAAGAGACAGCAGAGGAATTCACAGATATCATTAAGAAAATCTTTGAAGAGAAAGGATATCTGCTTAAACATGTTTTTAATGCAGATGAAAGTGCCCTATTCTGGAAAAACAAATGCCACAAAGAACATTTATTAGTAAGGACGAGAAGCGAGCACCAGGGTTTAAGACTGGAAGGGATAGACTAACTCTACTGTTTTGTATAAATTCAGTCGGGTTTACGATCAAGACTGTCCTTATCTAAAAAGCTGCTAACTCCTGAGCCTTGAAGAGAATAATATAAACAGCAGCTGTCAGCCTTTTGTTTGTACAAGATGGATTGTTTCCATTGATGCTTTGTCTCTGAAGTCAGAAGCACCTTGTTGGTAAAGGACTGCCTTTTAAAGTTCTTTCAATATTGAACAATGCCCCTGGCTCCCCAGAACCCCTAGAGTTCAACACCAAAGGTGCCAAAGTGGTGTTCTTACCCCAAACACAACGTTTTTAATTCAGCCTCTAGATCAGGGCATCATAAGGACTTTTAAGACTCATTATACACAGTACTCTATGGAAAGAAATGTCGATGTTATGGAAGAGAATCCTGATGGAGAGAACGTCGTGAAAGTCTAGAAGGATTACACCATTGAAGATGCCATTGTTGTTAAAGAAAAGGCTGTGAAAGCCATCAAGCCTGAAACAATAAATTCCTGCTGGAGTAAACTGTGTCCAGGTGTTGTGCGTGACTTCACGGGATTTATGATAGCGTCAATCAAGAAAATCATGAAAGAGATTGTGGATATGGCAAAAAAGATGGGGAGTGAAGGGTTTCAAGATATGGATCTTAGAGAAATTCAAGGACTAATAGACACCACACCCAAGGAATTAACAGAATATGACTGCATCAAACTGAGTGCTTCCAAATGAGTGCCAGACAACGAGGAAGAAGATATAGAAGAAGCAGTGCCAGCAAACAAACTAACATTAGAAAATCTAGCAGAAGCGCTCCGGTTATTCAAGACTGCTTTTGATTTCTTTTACAACACGGACCCTTCTATGATGTGGGCTGAAACGAAAGCAAATGATGGAAGAAGGATTAGTACTCTAGAGAAACATGTTTAGGGAAATGAAAAGACAAAAACATCAGGAAGAAATTACAATATATTTCCATGAAGTTGCACTGAGTGTGCCAACCTCTCCTGCCTCCCACCACCTGGTTCAGCTATTCTGCCTCTGTCACCTCTGAGACGCAAGACCAAGCCCTCCTCCGCCTCTTTCTTCTGAGCCTACTCAACGTGAAGATGATGACAGTGAAGACCTTTTGGACGATCCAGTTCCACTTAAATAGATAGTAAACAACAATCATGCCATACAGTTAAGAAACTTGTCTGTTGCGTATGTGTGTGTTTTCCTGTGAAAACCTAATAACTGTATGGCAAGAACTGTATGGGACATTTTTGTGTCACCATCATCGTTACCTAAGTATTCATAATGTAGAACATTACATGCAAGAATTGTATTGAAGTGGATATTCTATCCTTAAATGGGAATGAGTCATATTTCAGATAAAATTAATAATTTGTTAGTTTTCTTATTGTTTTATAATTTTGCTTTCAAAGAATTACATTACTGTACAGTATGCCTTTCTCTCTTGTAACTGGAGAAACTGTGTGTCAGCCTATAACCACAGGTAAGTGGTTTTTAGAAACAAGATAACAGTGTTTCTAGTACTGTATTATAAATATGATTATAATATTGTATGCCATAAAAATTTTATGATTCATTCATTAGGTTACCATGAAACGATCATGTCAGTTGTATTAATAATACTAGGTTACCATGAAGCAATCATATCGCTGCTCCTTTATTACTAATGCATGAGTTATTATAGCTGTAAATATATATGAATTTCTTTTTCAAATTATTTTTTCATCTTTGGTGTCTAATGTTAATAGTACATACAACATCCACAGTGTTTTGTACTGTGTAAGACAATATTGTAAATCCTGTAAATGGAATATGTAAACTTATGGTATTGTTAAATACAGTACAGTACTGTAAATGTATTTTCTCTTCCTTATGATTTTCTTAACATTTTCCTTTTTTTTTTAGTTTATTGTAAGAATACCGTATACATATAACATACAAAATGTGTTAATCAACTGTTTATGGTATTGGTAAGGATTCTGGTCAATAGTAGTCTATTAGTAGTTAAGTTTCGAGGGCGTCAAAAGACATACATGAATTTTCAACTGTATTGAGGGGTTAGCACCCCTCGCCCCTGTGTTGTTCAAGGGTCAATTTTATATCAAAAATAACATGAAGTTTGAATGAATTAAACAAATTCCATTCAAAAGTCAGAGTTTTTCAGACTGGACTAAAAAATAATCCAACTATATGTTATCATACTTTAGATTCAAAGATAAAAATAGATGAATGTAAAAAGGCAGAAAAATTATATGATGCAAACAGTTACCACAGAAAGAAGTGGTTATACTAGCATGAAATAGACTTTAAAACAAAGACTGTAACTCGAGATACATAGGGATATTTATAATAGTAAAAGGATCAACCCGGAAAGATAGAACAATTACAAACAGGTTGGCACCAAATAACAAAACATCAAAATACATGAAGCAAAAGCCTTACAAAAATGAAGGGAGAATTTGACAATTTACTATCCTAATAGGTGTAAGGTGATATTTCATTGTGGTTTTGATTTGCATTTCCCTGATAATTAGTGATGTTTCATATATATGCTGACCATTTGTATGTCATCTTTGGAAAAATGTCTATTCAGATCCTCTGCCCATTTTGTAACTGGATGTTTTTCTATTGACTTGTATGAATTCTTTATATATTTAGATATTAACCCCTTATTCAATACATAATTTGCCTATGTTTACTCCCATTTTTTATATGAGTGAATTCTATGGATTGCATATGAATAAAGCTGTTAAAAAAAGAAAAAAATATATTTTAAAATGGGAAAAAGAGTTAATACAGATCCCCATTAATATTTCGTTCTAATATTTAAGACTATATAGAAGTGTATTTTTTAAAATAACAATCCTTAAAAATGACACAACTACAATTTATTCCAACTATTGCATCTCATATGTGTTGCTTTGAACTTGTCCAGTATTCGGATCTTCTATTTTAAATGGCCTCTATTTTTTATCACGCTAAAAAATTGGTGCCCTGATGTGAACATAATGATCATGGTAGAACAGGACTCTCCCCTTTCTTGTCCAAGGCATTAATAGATTTCTAAGCTAACAGACAACTACATCCAAATTTATTATGGCTATCAGACTTAACTCAAAAGCGTGATGGGCTTAGAAATAATTGGGATAAACCAAAGACCTTGAATGGGCACGTCTGTCATACCAGAACACCTCATTCATCACTACAACTCTTATCTACTACTTTTCCCCTAGCTTATCTTCTCTCAAACTGAAACCTCTGTTATCTCTATATTTCTTTAAGCACTTTAAAAATAATACAAATAAAATTCAAGCAGAAAGTCCCTCAAATCCTATTAGGAAGTCAGGTACCTACTAAATTTGTGATTAAGTCTACCTCTAACTATGGTTTCATGTATGGAATGGAAGAGTTGGAAAACTCTGAAAGCTGGACAGATTTAAAATCCATTGATGATAGGAAAGAAGAACAGTAGGGATGCCTTATCCTATGGGATGAATAATGTGAGAGGCAAGGGAGGGGACGTAGAAAAGGTACATTAAAAACATGTAAAGAAACATACGAACATAAATAGACTGTTATTCTACAGCAATGAGCTCTCCAGCAGATTCTCAGTTCCGGAACGCAACAGCTAATTAATGACTGTGTTTAAAATGCCTTATACAGTATTTGGCATACCATAGGCTCTCAATGAATATCTTTCAAATAAATAAACTAATGGTAACTTTGGCTTGGTAAGAAGCATGCCATTTTGGAGCTGGAGAGCATCTTAAAGACTAGCACAACTCCTCTGTCTTATAGTCACAGAAAATAGGTCTGAGAAAGACGACATAGTTTTTCCCATACTATCTAGTTGTAGATATTTTTATCGAAATATAGTTGACATACTATAATGTTATGTTAGTTTTATGTGTACTACATCTGGTGGTATTAAAAGCAAACAAATTTTATAAAAATTTTAGCTCCAGAGACAGATCAGGTATTCATCAACAAGTATTAGAAGAATTGAAATTTAATATGTGACATTTGAAAAAGTATCTGTTTAAATTTTAAATTGATAAAATTCAAAATGAACCAATCAGTATGCGTAACCTTACTTTCAGAGCAGTTTGAATTAGAAGAGGCACGAGGGCTTCCCTGGTGGCGCAGTGGTTGAGAGTCCGCCTGCCGATGCAGGGGACGCGGGTTCGTGCCCCGGTCCGGGAAGATCCCACGTGCTGCGAAGCGGCTGGGCCCGTGAGCCATGGCCGCTGAGCCTGCGCATCCAGAGCCTGTGCTCCGCAACGGGAGAGGCCACAACAGTGAGAGGCCCACAAGGAATTAGTTTGCTGATTAAAAAAAAAAGGATGGGAAGGAGATAAATTATTTGTACCATTCTACACAAGAAGAACAATTAACACAATTAATTTATTAAATTTGGAGGATTAAAAATTAGTAATGCGATATAAAATTGGTAGAGATGGAAGGAAAGCATTTTTGGCAGTGGTGGGTCTTTGTTATAAGCTCCAAAAGATACTTTCCAGGCTTCCCTGGTGGCTCAGTGGTTAAGAATCCACCTGCCAATGCAGGGGACACAGGTTCCATCCCTGGTCCTGGGAGATCCCACATACTGCAGAGCAACTAAGCCCATGCACCACAACTAATGAAGCCTGCGCGCCACAGCTACTGAAGCCCATGCGCCTAGAGCCCGTATTCCGCAACAAGAGAAGCCACCACAATGAGAAACCCGAGCACCACAACGAAGAGTAGCCCCTGCCCTCCGCAACTAGAGAAAGCCCGCGGGCAGCAACGAAGACCCAACATAGCCAAAGATAAATAAACAAAACATACTTTCCATGTATGCATATGTTCCCACTTTATCTCTCCCTTATGAGTTGTTAGTCAGACAACTAAATATTTAAACTTCCGGATCTTCATCAAAAATTGGGGAAAATAAAGAGATCTACTAGTTAGGGCTAAATGTGATAATCCATGTGTAGTACTTTTATGTTTTTAGAACTCATTTTAGGTAACATTGTGAAAAATAAGCAGCAAAACAAAAAGCAACGCACTTTGGTGGGAAAAATGTGGGCATGGACTCTGGTGACCTAGAACCTTGGGTCCCATGCTTTCCTTCTTCCTCATGTGACTATAGGTAAATCATTGCATATCTTTGAACTTCAGTTGTTTTCGTAAGAAAAATGGGTTTGGTAATGACTACTTCGCAGATTCTCTGTAGAAATTAAGAAATATATGTAAAATAAACTAGCATTTGTTTATTCCTTTTGTGTGTCATTGGTGCTCTGTCACCCCATTTGTGCCTCTGCCTGATTCTTTTAGCCCCCCTTTTTTCTGGTGGATCAATGCATGGCATATTCCCAAATGACCCTCCCCTTAGGATATCAAGCAAACCACCTCAAATATATGGGCTAAAAACACTAACGTGTTATTCCTCCCCCAAGGTATGCACTTTAATGGCAATCCTTAAAAACCTGAAAGCCTTAAAAACCAAAAGAAAGCAATGTTTAATGGTGGAATCTGAAACATTATGACAGGGAGAAGAGCTAAAAGGGATTTTAGATTTCACTGAGTGCAACCAGTTCATCTTATAGATGAGAAGACTTAGGAGAGAGAAATGACAGGTGTCACCCAAGAGTCCCCGGTTCATAATTCAGGCAGAAACTCAGGTTATCAGACTCAAAACAGGCTGCTCCGCTTGAAGTGGCAAGTGCCCTGCGCGGAGGCTTAGGAGCTACCTTACCATCAACAATAAAGGTTTCCTGTCGTTTCTATCCAACACTTATATCTAACAGCAGCTGGATCAGCTTCCTGGCCCCTAGGACCCAGGGGTGGTGCCCTTTCCTGGGCATTCCGTTCTAAAGTACATTAATACTTTGCATCTAGAAGTGGTGAGGAAAATGGTAAATACTTTACTTGCAGGATACTCACTCATCAACTACTATTGAACAGTTATGCATTATTTAGGGAGCATTCTGTCACAGGAGGGGATGAGTTGTCTTTATATTTATTTTACATCACACAGAAGGAGCAGCCAACCCTTAAAAGGATAGATGAAAAAGCCAGAATGTAACAACTTGTCTATTCCTATCTTTTTTTTTCCCATCCCAAGTTAGCTCATACAGAGGTCAAAGAAAGGACTGTCTTCATTTTAAGTATAGGCCTTATGTCTAACTCAGAAACTTGGACTTTAATTTCTAGTGGAGAGAGAGAAAGTAAAAGACACCAGGAACCTACCAGGCAGCTATATTTTCTTGGGCCAACACAGAAAAACATTGAACGTATACGGTACAAGTGACCTATAAAATCCTATACCTTAACCTAACTTGAACTTCTTTCAACCCATAGGTGGCCCCCAGCTCTGTCTCTCAATTTGTCGTCTCTCAGGCCTCGCTTGTTGCTCTAGGTGCTGAGGGGTATCAGTTTGATCCTCCTTTAAATAACTAAGAGAGCCATTCTGGGGAACCAATTCTTTTGGAGGGATGGATTCCAAAAACACCAAAACCAAAACCAAAAAACCATTAAAAACCCCCAGGAAGGTAGAAGAGACAGAAATTAGCTAAGAGAATAAATTATTTAAAACTCTAAGGTCAAGAATGGGGGATGGGACAGAGGGGTAGAATCATAAGAACAGTAAAAAGAAAGTAGGGAGATCCTATTTCAGAGACATCAAGAAAAAAAAGGAAAGATGAGAGGAAACTGTAATAAAATTGTCAAAGGAAGATCAGAGACAGGCAAACTAAGGATGTTAAATAGAAAAGAATTTGCATAAAAGGGGATTAAAAAGAATTGAAAAAAATTACAAAGTAATAGATCTAATAAAGATTATTGGAAAATAAAGGAACATGGCAACAAGAAGGGTTCTGCAAGGAACAATAGATACATTACCGCACTGTGAGAGGAAAGCGTCAGACAGACACAGCAGAGTGAGGAAAATAAAAGAGGAAAAATAATTTAAAGTTCAGCCCACAGAGGAACCGAGAAGATGGAGATAAAAAGGATAAAAGAGGCGAGTAAGTGACAGATATTAATACAATACACAGAAGGTACGAGAGAGAGAGAACTATTCAAAGCATGAAAGAGGGAAGGTAGGTGACAGACACAGGCGTGAAAAGAAATGCATGCAGCACACAGGCAGAGCTTTAAGAAAAAAAATTTACTGAGAAAGCATTCACTGCTTTAAATAGCATTGACAAGATGATAAAAGTATTTCCAAAACTGTAATTAAGAGTTTATTCATGCATAAAGTCAGCAACTGCAATATTAGAAAAGTAAAGTCATGGACCCTTTATATCTCTGTAAATATCTAGAGCTTCAACTCTGACTGTCTGCACATAAAACTTAACTGTTTTCTATTGCCCTGAAGGCAGTATCTCAGGATTTTGCATTTAAGTATCAAAGGAAAATGGTATCGAACTTTTTCTTCATACATATGACATGAATTTCAGGACATTTGGAAAAACAGGAGTGAGTTCTAAGTATATGCCTCTCAACAATGTGGGGATTTTCTTTTCCTGTACCCTTCCTCCAACTCTAAGACCCAAGCAAAAATAAAATAGAAAAAGAATCTCTACTCCACAGCATCTAGGTAATCCTAGGTACCTAGGTATTCTACCTAGGAATACACAACCTTCATACACATATCAAAACTGTAGGTCATTGGGATTCCCTGGTGGCTCAGTGGTTGAGAGTCCGCCTGCCAATGCAGGGGACATGGGTTCGTGCCCCGGTCCGGGAAGATCCCACATGCCGCGGAGCAGCTGGGCCCGTGAGCCATGGCCGCTGAGCCTGCGCGTCCGGAGCCTGTGCTCCACAACGGGAGAGGCCACAACAGTGAGAGGCCCGCGTACCGCAAAAAACAAACAAACAAAACAAAAAAACCTGTAGGTCATTGCTTGTAGACAGAAGACGAATTCTCTTCCACCCAAACCATGGCGGATGGTGGTGGGGTTTCTCCTCATCCTACCACCTGGATGACCCCATCATTAGATTCCAAGAATCTTTCAATTTTCTAGCACCACATAATGCTAGATTAGAAAGGACCTGAGGATATCATAGAATCCATGCTTTTCTCACAGGTGGGGAGATCAAGGTCAACAGTGGTGATGTGCCTATCTTAATCCCAAGGTGACACTAACACATAAGAATTCCCCTCTGAGGGTTGTCTACAAGGAGCACATGTAAAAGATTTTATTACCTTTAGAATGGGCAAAAAATAATTCCTTGAAACCTTCAAAAAAAAAATAAAGGAATTTTAATAGAACAATGAGTCAACTGTGGAGTACTTAGCTACATGGGAAAATCAAAGATACTTTATTGTATTAGGCCAGAGTCTCCCGGTTTTTCTTGGTTTTCAGTGCCCTTAATGGCTCAGTAATTTTTCATGGCACTCTTGGGCAAAAAGAAACACCTAACAGTTGTGTATAAAGAAGATAGGTCCAAACAACTTTGTAAGTATTTATGTCTTAACAACTTATTAGTTGTCTTAAAATCACACACATAAAATAAATGATAAAACATATGCTTATTTAATTCTTAACTCCAATACTGACTAATGGGATGTGTGCACCTCTTGGGAACTGCACAAATTCCCAAACCTTGGAATCAGATTGTATATTGCAATTATCATTTCCTGTTCCACGTCAATTTTCACACCATATTTGTTTTTTATCACAGCTCCCAAGACAAAAGGTATATGATTTATGCCACTGAAAGGAGAACAGCAAGATTTAGTGTTGAAACTGTGAACTCTCTCCAACCAGTAGTTAACGCAGGGTCCAATAAATGTCAACTGTTACCAAGTTTAACTTGAAAATTTTAAATATCCCACTGTAGTATTTGTGGGACACCTTGGCACAGGGTTTGGGATCCACAGGTCAAAGTTTTTGTTCTGACCTTAGAGGATTATCTTTATTCATGGTAATAAAGGGGAAGAGTTTAAACCTTCAAAATAAAATCAAAACTATTTCCCTGCTATAGTAAAATATTTTATGCAAAAAAACTCTTGCTTGTTTCTGTCTTTTAAGTTGCATAACAATTTCCTAACGAGCCTGCAGGGTTGTCTTCAGGACTGGATTTAGCTCAGATCTGGAAAAAACCTCCAAAGTCATCTAGTTAGATGCAAACCATTCAGTGCATATTCACAATTTGTTTTCTTTGTTTTGATAATATTTCAAAGCAGGAGGCAAAAAAGCATAGCCTATGGTATAAAGAACAATTTCAACTGAATTCTTTGTAATAATCTAATACATGTCCATAATAGTAGTGTATCATTGGAGTAATTTCCCTTCTAATACCTGATTTGACCCTCAGGATGCCATATGAGGCAGGCAAAGACATCATCAGTATTTCAATATGACCTACCATGCTCTTATAATAGTGGTAGTAAAGATTCAGAGCATCAGTTGATAAATCAAAAAGCTTTATTGAATACTTCCCTCTATCAGCATTATGCCCCAAACCGTGGAATTCAAGACAAGTATAAAACATGCTTCCTCCCCCAAAGAAGACTTTATGCTAACTGTCGTGGAAGAAGGTATACACACATAGAACAATTAATGAGTTATTAAAGAAAGCAGTATCAGACAATAACATTACAGAACAATTAAAGAATAGAACAACATATAATAACCTGGCAGGTGTGCAATGCTGCCAATAAATACAAAATGAGTTAAGCCACAGAGAGATCAATGTGACTGCAGTCATCCGGGAAGCTTTATGCTCAGGGTAAGGTCACCAGTTGAGAATCTCAAAGACACTCCAAGTTCAGTTACCTAATTTATATCTGGAATAATTAGAAGGGCTGAAAAGAAGATTAAGAAGATCTGTTTTTAGTTTCAGTTTTGATATTGTCATCAACAGTTAACCCTTAGACAAAGTTGATTGTTGTATACTAATCTTCACACGGCAATCAGGAGATTCTAACTCTAAGAAAATAGAATCCAACAGAAGAATCATCTGTAATCTAGTAAAAGTATGTTCAGAGTTTAACATAGCTAAAATGGGGGTGGATTTTCCTTTTCTTTTTTCACTATGGAAGATGGAAATTGTGAGAGAAAGGTGGGTAAGAGAGAAATCCTAGAATCAGAATCTACTCCAGACACACTTAGGAGGAATATCACATCCCAAAGATCAGAGATGAGTAATGCAGAGCAGACAATGAACTAGTTCAGGGACACTCTCAGAAGCAACTTGTGCCAGTCCCCAGGTGGGAAAGTAGACAGCATGTAAATGAGGTATAAGTGAGACAACAGATTTTGGCTCACCACCAAAAGGCTACATGGTTTGGGGGGTGTATAAGGTCTCCAATCCCACCATTAGGTAAACAATGTAGTCATTACACACAGGCACGTACACACACACACGAAACAAACACCTTCCCATCAAATACTCTGAGATGAGTGGGCATCTTCTTTTCACATCTCAAATGTCATTTTTTCGTACAGTTAATGTACTTTGGGTCCACTTTCCTCTTATTCTACACTGTCTTCCTCAGTCATATCATCTATTCCCATGTCCTACTATCTAAAATTTAGATACTAAATGAGACAAATGCCAGCTGTTACCTTTAACCTGATATCCTGGGGTCTGGATATTTGACATCCCCATCTGGAAACTCAGCTTCAAGAAGAATAAATTTGAAATGATTGTTTTCCCATAAGTCTGACCCTCTCTATATACCTATGTATGTCCAGTCTTATGAAAGGGCCGTTATTGCCCAGTCTCTCCATGAGAAACTTTGAAGTCATTTCTGACTCCTCCCTCTTGCTTATGGCCATGTCCAATCTGTCTTCCATTATCATATCTTTTACTTTTTCTGTATTTCTTCTTTCCTTCCTTCCTGCCTTCCTTCCTTCCTTCCTTCCTTCTCTCCTTGAGTGCACAAGGTATTTCCATTCAATAACCACCTTATCACAATGGAAGTTGCTGCTGTGGGAATGGTGTTTAATGGTAGCACAGAGGGTGTCTTTCAGCACTGAAAATGAAGAATCCAAGCAGGAAGTGATACTACCTGAAAAAAGAGGTTTAAAATGCCACTCAGCATATAGGAAGCACTGAGAATGTTGGCCCTACAAAAAGAATGTGATGGTCACAAGGAACACAGAGAAAGATGCCAAGTATTATGGTTATGGATTAGAGAAAACCATAATTCAAAAAGAGACATGTACCACAATGTTCATTGCAGCTCTATTTCCAATAGCCAGGACATGGAAGCAACCTAAGTGTCCATCGACAGATGAATGGATAAAGAAGATATGACACATATATACAATGGAATATTACTCAGCCATAAAAAGAAATGAAATTAAGTTATTTGTAGTGAGGTGGATGGACCTAGATTCTGTCATACAGAGTGAATTAAGTCAGAAAGAGAAAAACAAATACCGTATGGCCACACATATGCTGTAGCTTTGTAGTATAGTCTGAAGTCAGGGAACTTGATTCCTCCAGATCTGTTTTTCTTTTTCAAGATTGCTTTGGCTATTTGGGGTCTTTTGTGTTTCCATACAAATTGTGAAATTTTTTGTTCTAGTTCTGTGAAAAATACCATAGATAGTTTGATAGGGATTGCATTGAATCTGTAGATTGCTTTGGGTAGTATAGCCATTTTCACAATGTTGATTCTTCCAATCCAAGAACATGGCATATCTCTCCATCTGTTTGTATCATCTTTAATTTCTTTCATCAGTGTCTTATAGTTTTCTGCATACAGGTCTTTTGTCTCCTTAGGTAGGTTTATTCCTAGGTATTTTATTCTTTTTGTTGCAGTGGTAAATGGGAGTGTTTCCTTAATTTCTCTTTCAGATTTTTCATCATTAGTGTATAGGAATGCAAGAGATTTCTGTGCATTAATTTTGTATCCTGCTACTTTACCAAATTCATAGATTAGCTCTAGTTTTCTGGTAGCATCTTTAGGATTCTCTATGTATAGTATCACGTCATCTGCAAACAGTGACAGCTTACTTCTTCTCTTCTGATTTGGATTCCTTTTACTTCTTTTCCTTCTCTGACTGCTGTGGCTAAAACTTCCAAAACTATGTTGAATAGAAGTGGTGAGAGTGGGCAACCTTTTCTTGCTCCTGATCTTAGTGGAAATGGTTTCAGTTTTTCACCATTGAGAACAATGTTGGCTGTGGGTTTGTCATATATGGCCTTTATTACGTTGATGTAAGTTCCCTCTATGCCTACTTTCTAGAGAGTTTTTATCATAATTAGTGTTGAATTTTGTCAAAAGGTTTTTCTGCATCTATTGAGATTATCATATGGTTTTTCTCCTTCAATTTGTTAACGTGGTGTATCGCATTGATTGATTTGCATATATTGAAGAATCCTTGCATTCCTGGGATAAAGCCCACTTGATCATGGTGTATGATCCTTTTAACGTGCTGTTGGATTCTGTTTGCTAGTATTTTGTTGAGGATTTTTGCGTCTATGTTCATCAGTGACATTGGCCTGTAGTTTTCTTTTTTTGTGACACCTTTGTCTCATTTTTGTATTAGGGTGATGGTGGTGTCTTAGAATGAGTTTGGGAGTGTTCCTCCCTCTGCTATATTTTGGAAGAGTTTGAGAGGGATAGGTGTTAGCTCTTCTCTAAATGTTTGATAGAATTCGCCTGTGAAGCCATCTGGTCCTGGGCTTTTGTTTGTTGGAAGATTTTTTTTTTTTTTGAGGTATGCGGTCTCTCACTGCTGTGGCCTCTCCTGTTGCGGAGCACAGGCTCCGGACGCGCATGCTTTGCAGCCATGGTTCATGGGCCCAGCTGCTCCGTGGCATGTGGGATCCTCCTGGACCAGGGCACGAACCCGTGTCCCCTGCATCGGCAGGCGGACTCTCAACGACTGAGACACCATGGAAGCCCTGTTGGAAGATTTTTTTTTTTTTGAAGATGTTTAATCACAGTTTCAATTTCAGTGCTTGTGATTGGTCTGTTTATATTTTCTATTTCTTCCTGGTTCAGTCTCAGAATGTTGTGCTTTCCTAAGAATTTGTCCATTTCTTCCAGGTTGTCGATTTTATTGGCATAGAGTTGCTTGTAGTAATCTCTCATGATCCTTTGTATATCTGCAGTGTCAGTTGTTACTTCTCCTTTTTCATTTCTAATTCTATTGATTTGAGTCTTCTCCCTCTTTTTCTTGATGAGGCTGGCTAATGGTATTTCAATTTTGTTTATCTTCTCAAAGAACCAGCTTTTAGTTTTTTTTATCTTTGCTATCATTTCATTCATTTCTTTTTCATTTATTTCTGATCTGATCTTTATGATGTCTTTCCTTCTGCTAACTTTGGGTTATTTTTGTTCTTCTTTCCCTAATTGCTTTAGGTGTAAGGTTAGCTTGTTTATTTAAGATGTTTCTTGTTTCTTGAGTAGGATTCTATTGTTATAAACTTCCCTCTTAGAACTGCTTTTGCTGCACCCCATAGGTTTTGGGTCGTCTTGTTTTCATTGTCATTTGTTTCTGGGTATTTTTTGATTTCCTCTTTGATTTCTTCAGTGATCTCTTGGTTATTTAGTAGTGTATTGTTTAGCCTCCATGTGTTTGTATTTTTTACAGATTTTTCCTTGTAATGGATATCTAGTCTCATAGCGTTGTGGTCGGAAAAGATAGTTGATATGATTTCAATTTTCTTTAATTTACCAAGGCTTGTTGTGACCAAGATATGATCTATCCTGGAGAAAGTTCCATGAGCACTTGAGAAGAAAGTGTATTCTGTTGTTTTTGGATGGAATGTCCTATAAATATCAATTAAGTCCATCTTGTTTAATGTGTCATTTAAAGCTTGTGTTTCCTTATTTATTTTCATTTTGGATGATCTGTCCATTGGTGATAGTAGGTGTTAAATTCCCCTACTATTACTGTGTTACTATCAATTTCCCCTTTTATGGCTGTTAGCATTTGCCTTATGTATTGAGGTGCTCCTATGTTGGGTGCATAAATATTTACAATTGTTATATCTTCTTCTTGGATTGAACCCTTGATCATTATATAATGTCCTTCTTTGTCTCTTGTAATAGCCATTATTTTAAAGTTTATTTTGTCTGATATAAGACCTTCTACTCCAGCTTTCTTTTGATTTCCATTTGCATGGAATATCTTTTTCCATCCCCTCGCTTTCAGTCTGTATGTGTCCCTAGGTCTGAAGTGATTCTCTTGTAGACAGTATATATATGGGTCTTGTTTTTGTATCCATTCAGCCAGTCTATGTCATTTGGTTGGAGCATTTAATCCATTTACTTTTAAGGTAATTGTTGATATGTATATTCCTATTACCATTTTCTTAATTGTTTTGGGTTTGTTGTTGTAAGTCTTTTCCTTGTCTTGTGTTTCCTGCCTAGAGAAGTTCCTTTAGCATTTGTTGTAAAGCTGGTTTGGTGGTGCTGAATTCTCATAGCTTTTGCTTGTCTGTAAAGGTTTTAATTTCTCCATTGAATCCGAATGAGATCCTTGCTGGGTAGAGTAGTCTTGGTTGTAGGTTTTACCCTTTCATCACTTTAAATATGTCCTGCCACTCCATTCTGGCTTGCAGAGTTTCTGCTGAAAGATCAGCTGTTAAGCTTATGGGGATTCCTTGTATATTATTTGCTGCCTTTGCCTTGTTGCTTTTAATATTTTTTCTTTGTATTTAATTTTTGATAGTTTGATTAATATGTGTCTTGGCATGTTTCTGCTTGGATTTATCCTGTATGGGAGTCTCTGCGCTTCCTGGACTTGATTGACTATTTCCTTTCCCATATTAGGGACGTTTTCAACTATAATCTCTTCAAATATTTTCTCAATCCCTTTTTTTTCTCTTCTTCTTCTGGGATCCCTATAATTTGAATGTTGGTGCATTTAATGTTGTCCCAGAGGTCTCTGAGACTGTCTTCAATTCTTTTCATTCTTTTTTCTTTCTTCTGCTCTGAGGTAGTTATTTCCACTATTTTATCTTCCAGGTCACTTATCCGTTCTTCTGCTTCAGTTATTCTGCTATTGATTCCTTCTAGAGAATTTTAAATTTCATTTATTGTGTTGTTCATCATTGTTTGTTTGATCTTTCATTCTTCTAGGTCCTTGTTAAACATTTCTTATATTTCCTCCATTCTATTTCCAAGATTTTGGATCATCTTTATTATCATTACTCTGAATTCTTTTTCAGGTAGACTGCCTATTTCCTCTTCATTTGTTGGGTCTAGTGGGGTTTTACCTCGCTCCTTCATCTGCTGTGTGTTTCTCTGTCTTCTCATTTTGCCCTACTTACTGTGTTTGGAGTCTCCTTTTCTCAGGCTGCACCTTTGTAGTTCCTGTTATTTTTGGTGTCTGTCCCCAGTAGGTAAAGTTGGTTCAGTGGGTTGTGTAGGTTTCCTGGTGGAGGGGACTGGTGCCTGTGTTCTGGTGGATGAGGCTTTATCTTGTCTTTCTGGTGGGCAGGACCACGTCCGGTGGAGTGTTTTGGGATGTGTGTGAACTTATTATGATTTTAGGCAGCCTCTCTGCTGATGGGTGGCATTGCATTCCTGTCTTGCTAGTTGTTTGGCATAGGGTGTCCAGAACTGTACCTTGCTGGTCATTGAGTGGAGTTGAGTCTTAGCGTTGAGATGGAGATCTCTGGGAGAGCTCTTGTCATTTGATATTACATGGAGCTGGGAGGTCGCTGGTGGTCCAGTGTCCTGAACTTGGATCTCCCACCTAAGAGGCTCAGGCCTGACACCCAGACAGAGCACCAAGACCCTGTCAGCCACACAGCTCAAAAGAAAAGTGTGAAAAAAAATGAATGAAAGAAAGAATAAAATAAAATAAAGTTATTAAAATAAAAAATGTTAGTAAAAACAAAAAAATTAAAAAGTAATAAAAAATAGAAAGAAAGAAAGAGAGCAATCAAACCAAAAAACAAATCCACCAATGATAACAAGCACTAAAAACTATACTAAACAAAACAAAACAAAACAAAAGCAGATCGATAGAGCCCTAGGACAAATGGTAAAAGCAAAGCTCTAAAGACAAAATCACACAAGGAAGCATACACATACACAGTCACAAAAAGAGAAAAAGGAAAAAATATGTGTATATATATATATA
>NW_020837969.1:26494549-26596774 GCF_003676395.1 Aethalodelphis obliquidens | reverse complement strand
TATATATATATATATATATATATATATATATATATAGGAAGAGAACAACGAAATCAATAAACAAATCTACCAATGATAATAAGCTCTAAATACTAACCTAAGATAAACATAAAACTAGAAATAAATTAGATGCAGAAAGCAAACCCCAAGTCTACAGTTGCTCCCAAAGTCCACCACCTCAATTTTGGGATGATTCATTGTCTATTCAGGTATTCCACAGATGCAGGGTACATCAAGTTGATTGTGGATTTTTACTCTGCTGCTCCTGAGGCTGCTGGGAGAGATTTGCCTTTCTCTTTGTTAATACAGCTCCTGGGGTTCAGCTTTGGAGTTGGCCCTGCCTCTGCATATAGGTCACCCGAGGGTATCTGCTCCTGCCCAGAGAGGACGAGGTTAAAGCAGCAGCTGATTAGGGGGCTTGGTCTCACTCAGGCCAGGGGGAGGGAGGGTTACGGAATGTGGGGCGAGCCTGCGGCGGCAGAGGCTGGCGTGATGTTGCAACAGCCTGAGGGGCGCCGTGTGTTCTCCTGGGGAAGTTGTCCCTGGATCACAGGACCCTGGCAGTGGCGCGCTGCACAGGCTCCTGGGAGGGGAGGTGTGGAAAGTGACCGGTGGTAGCACACAGGCTTCTTGGTGGCTGCAGTAGCAGCCTTAGTGTCTCAGGCCCATCTCTGGTGTCCCCGCTGATAGCTGCAGCTCACGCCTGTCTCTGGAGCTCGTTTAGGCGGTGCTCTGAATCCCCTCTCCTTGCACACCCTGAAACAATGGTCTCTTGCCTCTTAGGCAGTTCCAGACTTTTCCCTGGACTCCCTCCTGGCTAGCTGTGATGCACTAGCCTCCTTCAGGCTGTGTTCATGCAGCCGACCCCCGTCCTCTCCCTGGGATCTGACCTCCGAAGCCCGAGCCTCGGCTCCCAGCCCCCGTCCGCCCCGGCGGGTGAGCAGACAAGCCTCTTGGGCTGGTGAGTGCTGGTCGGCACCGATCCTCCGTGCGGGAATCTCTCCACTTTGCCTTCCACACCCCTGTTGCTGCGCTCTCCTCTGTGGCCCCGAAGCTTCCCCCCACCCCCACCCCCCGACCCCGCCAACCCGCAGTCTCTGCCTGCGAAGGGGCTTCTTAGTTTGGAAACTTTTCCTCCTTCACAGCTCCCTCCCAGAAGTGCAGGTCCCATCCCTATTCTTTTGTCTCTGTTTTTCCTTTCTTCCTTTGCCCTACCCAGGTATGTGGGGAGTTTCTTGCCTTTTGGGAAGTCTGAGGTCTTCTGCCAGTGTTCAGTACGTGTTCTGTAGCAGTTTTTTGTGGGGAGGAAGGTGTTCTCCACGTCTTACTACTCTGCTATCTTGAAAGTCCCCCCCGAGAATAAATTTTAAACAAGATCACTCCCTCTAGGTATTGAATGTATAGCTAGTTAGCTTGACTTATTAGAACTTACCTATTACAGTTAAGATTCTGGGGCTCAAATGAGTTATACCAAGTTCTCCCCTCCTGTGATCACTTCAGCATTACAGGGTTGTTGCTGTAGAAGCCTATCTCTCTGTGTGTGTGCAACGTATCACTCTGTATACTTGAGAAAAAGCCACGATATAGCCTTGAAAGACCTTCCTTTCCATTTGCCTGTGCGCAGGCTGTCAGCATTTATTGAGAGCTGGAAGTAGTCTTTTCCAGCATTTCATAAGGTTCCCTCCTTTGACCACAGGCCAGATTTCTACTTCTCTGTTGATCTTGGCCCTTACGAGGATATGCACACTTACACTTGTGGTTAATTTGCTGCTACACACACCATCAAGTACCAGAAAGCACAGGCAGCCTCTAGGGCCCTTGAATCCTCATGCGAAGCCCTGCACACTCTGTGATACGTCTTCCTCTTTCCTAGAAATTATTTTTCTCTTTCTTCAGCTCTGCTGAGGCCAGCTCAAGGCCGGAACACTGTGTGTGCTGATGACAGATTGGATGAGAGAGAAGATCAGAAGGAGGAATGGAGAAGAAGATGAACTAAGTTCCAAAACAGTGACTTTAATTGCTTTTGCCTATAAAGTAGAGTTACGTGGCAGGACAGCTAGGGTAAAAATGAATGAAACACTATGTATTACTGATACCAGCCCAGCAACCTCTAATAATGGAATCTTTCATGATTTGAATTATTTCAGATTCTTTCATAAACTCCCCAAATCATAATGTTACATTGCTTAAGTGTTTATTGAGGTTTTTATCATGATAACGACTAACATTTGTATTGTACCTAAGCACCAGTGAATCTCCAGGCAGTTCCAGAATGAAACATAAACTCTAATATATAAAGTAATTAGAGAAAACCCTTCTGTCTCAACCAGATCTAGAGAAGGAGTAAAAATGTACAGTAACTGTGTTAAATTGAATATAGTTGGTAAAGAAGGCATAAATATGAAATTACACCAATACTCCCTAAAAAAGAAAAACTTGAAAAAAATGTAGTGCCCGCTTTCAGTGGATAATAATGGGACACTTTAGGAATTATCTGGTGGCAGATATAGAAGTGGTTGCAGAGGCAAAACTTGGGGTGTCTTGGATTTGGGTAGCAGAGTTGTTTCTGTTCATCTTTCTGATAAGCGGTCACTAAGTGGCTTTAGAACAGTGGGCAAAGCATGGGCTTTGGATTTAGCGTGATCAGGCTGGCTGCATTTCTCAGTCTCACTCTTGTCTAGACCACTGGATTTAGAAATGTCACCTGGACATTGTTCTGGGTGGTACTTACAGAGTGATGGACATAAAAGATAGCATTCGTGCTTTTGTAAAACTTACATACTGATAGTGAGGAAATAGACATTAAGCAAAGAAATAAAAAGATAAGCAAATAATATTAAACAATGCTAATTATAAGAAAATAAACCTAAGTATTAGGATAGAAAATAAGGCAGATGTTGTTATACCTCTTTATATTGGAGAGTCTGGGAAGTCTTCCACAGTCACTATTTATGCTCATGAATTTTCAGCGAATAATATAGTCACCTCCCAGAGACCCTATGGAAATTTTATGGAAACATCAATAGTCTCTACCTCTCCCTGGATTCATTTACCTTATTTACAAAACACTATCAAACATTGGTAACTCATGTATAATTCATTTCCTGGCATTTAATTATCATTCACTAAATCATTTATCCAAATAAAGAAAAATAGTGTGAAGGGATTTTAGAAATATTTTCTCATGATATACTTATTTTATTGGTAATAACACAAAATCCCTCAGTAAATAAAAGAAACTGGAAAACACACACTTGAAAATGAGAATAGTGAAAATGATAAAAAAAAAATTACAGCTACAATTTATTGACTACGTATGAAAGTCAAGGTTTATTTGAGTTTGCTATATAATTTTTCTGAGTTGTACAATAACCTTGCAAAGGATTCATAGAACTCAGGAAAGAACTTTAATTATGCACAGCTCATAAATGAGGAAATTGAGGTTAAGAACAATTTTGTGGTTTGCCCAGTTCCACACAGTAGGCAGTTTTGAAGTTTGTATCCTCCTTGGTGTCTTTTCCAACATCAACAGCCAATTCTCCAGTTCTCCGGCCTCATCTAGGTATCCAAACATTCAATTCAACTCTGATACTATCAGAGTTACCTCACACCCCTCTGTCCCACCAGGCTGCCCTACTTCAGATACCAGCCACAAATGGGTTGCCCAGGCTACCCCACACTTCTGCTCAGCTGACTACAAATGTGGGGTTTCCCATTGAAATTGTGCAACTCAGATGGGGCCTTGAACCCATGGTCTTTTAACTGAGATCACACACCTGTTTTCAGGACTTAAGGAAGCTCAGGTTCTTGATGTCTCATGACAGAAAGAATTCAGTGAGAGACTAATTGCTAAGTAAGAAGTGGATTTATTTAGAGGGAAACACACTCCACAGGCAGAGTGTGGGCCATCTCAGAAGGTGAGAGCGGCCCCAGGGTATGGGGTTGTCAGTTTATATAGGGGTGGGTAAATTTTTTTTTTTTTAAGGTTTTTTTCCCCTTTTTTGTTTTTAATTAATTAATTAATTAATCAATTTTTGGCCGCATTGGGTGTTTGTTGCTGCACACGGGCTTTCTCTAGTTGCGGTGAGCGGGGGCTGCACTTTGTTGTGGTCCGCGGGCTTCTCATTGTGGCGGCTTGTCTTTGTTGTGGAATTCATAGAACTCAAGAAAGAACTTTAATTATTAATACTAGTTTATTCTAAAGGATACAATACAACTCAAAAACAGCCAAATGAAAGAAATGCATCGGGCAAGATGGGGAGTTGGGGGTGAGGGAAGGGTGCTTCCCTGTCCTCTCTGGCTGTGCCACCCTCCAGGCACCCCACTGTGCTCACCAACCCGAAGGCTTTCCGAACCCGGTCATTTAAGGGGTTTTATGGAGGTTTCGTCATGTAGGCATGATTGATTACATTAGTGGCCATTGGTGATTGAACTCAGTCTTCAGCTACTCTTTCCTTCTCAGAGGTCAGGCGGTGGGGCTGAAAGTTCTTTTAATCAGCGTTGGTTTTTTTCTGGTGACCTGCTCCATCCTGAAGCTATCTTGGGACCCTGATAAGAGTCATCTCATTAGTATAAACTCTGGTATGGTTGAAAGTCGTTTGTTATGAATAACAAAAGTTGCTTCTATCCCTCCTATGACTGAGGAAATTCCAAAGGCTTTTTTTGTTTGTTTGTTTGTTTCACATCTTTATTGGAGTATAATTGCTTTACAATGGTGT
Source organism: Aethalodelphis obliquidens (assembly GCF_003676395.1). NCBI lineage: Eukaryota > Metazoa > Chordata > Mammalia > Artiodactyla > Delphinidae > Aethalodelphis > Aethalodelphis obliquidens. The sequence goes on along the minus strand of NW_020837969.1, from coordinate 26,592,056 downwards.
GTTAGTTTCTGCTTTATAACAAAGTGAATCAGTTATACATATACATATGTTCCCATATCTCTTCCCTCTTGAGTCTCCCTCCCTCCCACCCCTCCAGGCGGTCACAAAGCACCGAGCTGATCTCCCTGTGCTATGCGGCTGCTTCCCACTACCTATCTACCTTACGTTTGGTAGTGTATATATGTCCATGCCACTCTCTCCCTTTGTCACAGCTTACCCTTCCCCCTCCCCATATCCTCAAGTCCATTCTCTAGTAGGTCTGTGTCTTTATTCCTGTCTTACCCCTAGTTTCTTCATGACATTTTTTTTTCTTAAATTCCATATATATGTGTTAGCATACGGTATTTGTCTTTCTCTTTCTGACTTACTTCACTCTGTATGACAGACTCTAGGTCTATCCACCTCTTTACAAATAGCTCAATTTCGTTTCTTTTTATGGCTGAGTAATATTCCATTGTATATATGTGTTTTAGGATTAGGAGCTATTTGCCAGGAACCTGAGACAAAAACCACCTATATATTTCCCATCACGCCCAGTAGTAGAGGTGGAAACTAAAGACAAATACTTCTTCCACATCCTCTCCTTCGCAAATGCCTTGTGGAAGGCTGGCAAAAGCATCTTTCACACCTAAGGACTGTGTTGTGCCTACTTCAGTTTCCAAAAAGAGATTTACAAACTAATTGGAGGAAGCTCATTAATCGCCTAAGGCAAAGTCCATACAAGTAGCACATTATCCTACAACTCAGTGGCTTAAAACAACAACCTTTATTTTGTTATAGTTTCTATGAGTCAGGACTCCAACATAGCTTAGGGGGATCCTCCGCTCAGGGACTTTACAGGCCGTGATCAAGATGACATCTGGTTGAGCGGTCACTGCAAAGATCAACTGGGGAGGGTCCATGCTCCTTCATATGGTTGTTGCAGTTGGACTACAGCCTCTGTTTTCACTGGCTGTTGCCTGGAGACCAGTCTCAGGTCCCTCCCAAGTGGACCCCTCCATAGGGCAGCTCACGAGACCGCAGCTTTCTTCATCAGAGCAAGCGAGCTGGAGAGAGTAAGCAAATGGAAGTAACAGGGTTTTTTTTTTTTTTTTTCGGTACGCAGGCCTCTCACTGTTGCGGCCTCTCCCGTTGCGGAGCACAGGCTCCGGACGCGCAGGCTCAGCGGCCATGGATCACGGGCCTAACCTCTCCGCGGCATGTGGGATCTTCCCGGACCGGGACACGAACCCACGTCCCCTGCATCGGCAGGCGGACTCTCAACCACTGCGCCACCAGGGAAGTCCGGAAGTAACAGGCTTTTACAACCTAATCTCAGAAGTGACTTTTGCCACTTCTGTTGTACTGTATTTGTTAGAAGAAGGTTACTTAGTCCAGCCCACACTCATTACCAGGAAGCAGAGATCATCGGGGGTCACCTTAGACGTCTGCCTAGTGCGTCATCCAGTTTATTGCCAGTAATTCTGTAGAGATTGATGTGCCATTTTCACTTCCAGACACAGAGACAAAAGGGCCCTGAGAGAGAGTTGTAAGGAGGGTAAACACAGTACGACAGACGTCCGGATGTAATCTGACTTTTCTGTTTCCATACATCCTGCCTACCCAGAGCTGATAATCAGGAAAAAGTGCCCAGAAAGGCTGACCTGACGGACACCATCTGAAAACTTTTCCTTTTCTCTTCAGTTGAATTCAAGTAAGCAAAAACTTCCAGTATACTCTCCAAATGCCTTTCAGAGTGCTTGAATGTCCCTCAAAAATCAGTTTGTACAGTCATTCTTTAAGATTGTATGCTTTTGTATTGTGTACTCACACTATACTAAAGTTTGAGATTGTAACAAGAAATTCATCTCAAGTAGTCATCACTTCACTACTCTCTTCTTTCTTTTTAAAAAATTAATTAATTAATTAATTAATTTTTGGCTACGTTGGGTCTTTGCTGCCGCGCGCAGGCTTTCTCTAGTTGCGGTGAGCCGGGGCTACTCTTCGATGCGGTGGGCGGGCTTCTCACTGCGGTGGCTTCTCTTGTTGCAGAGCTCGGGCTCTAGGTGTGTGGGCTTCAGTAGCTGTGGCACACGGCCTTCAGTAGTTGTGGCTCGCAGGCTCTAGAGGACAGCCTCAGTAGTTGTGGTACACGGGCTTAGTTGCTCGGCGGTATGTGGGATGTTCTCGGACCAGGGCTTGAGCCCATGTCCCCTGCATTGGCAGGCAGATTCTTAACCACTGAGCCACCAGGGAAGGCCTGCTACTCTTTCAAAAAGTCAACTGACTTCTCTTTGTCACCACCTGAAGAATGGGAGCATTTTCCAGTATTTGGTGAATACCCTCCTGCCTTCCCAAGGTTAGAAAAGAAAAATTGTAGAGATTTCCATTCATCCACATGATCAAATGTCCTTTGGCTGATGTCCTCTTCTGCCTGCCTTTGACCCTTGCCTCTTTAGCATTCCTATCCTGAGCCCTGAAAGTAAAACAAAACTGACATAGATGCCACATTAGTATGTTGGGAAAAAATTCTACGCAGTTCTAAGCTTGTGTCATTTCTTCTTTAGCAATGTGGCATAGTAATTACATCTACAAATCTATTGGGAGATAAAGAAAAGGGAAATGACAGAGGGACAAAATCCCGGAAGGGTTATAAATTAATTGTCACATGTTTCTCAAAAGTCCCCTTAGGATTTTTGAAAAATTCCATCCCTAACCAAATTCACAAGACAATCTATAGAGAAAGAAATTCCTAAAAGACCATTCATTCATTGATTAATTCTTCAAAATTTTCAGACCCCTACACTGGGCTGTTAACATTCTCTTAGGCATTTAGGCTAGAGTATCAAATAGGACAAACCCTTTAAATCTTGCAGCTTCATACCAGTGGGGAAGGTTATGGGGAACAATAACCAAAAAAAAAAAAAAGAAAAAGAAAAAGGAAAATGCCTTGTCCCAGGTATTAATCATCTGGCCAAGTGACTGTATACCTGTATACATACATATATATGTACCTACATATTCACATGTCTGCAATGAAGCACATGACTTTATCTTGTTTCATCTTTACTCAAACCTGGTTAATCAGTACTCTTATTATCCACAATTTGAAGATAAGAAAATTAAGACTAATTCAAGTTGAGTAACTTCTCATTATCACTCAATTAAAGAAAAATCTTAAGATACTTTATTCTTGCTTTTTTGATTCCAAGTCTTTTCCTCCATAGTGTGATAAAAATCATGAGGAAAAGAGAATGCAACAAAAACTGAAGTCATTTAAAAAATAAAAAAAGGAAAGAGAGAAAGAAAAAAGGCAAAAACAAACAAAAACAGGAGCAATTCCTTTTAGGTGTTTTCACAAAAATTTATGCTGTCGCACCCATCATTTTTTTCTAATCATATCACCTATTTTCTCACCCACAGAAGAACTTTGTGAAATGTACCTCTACAGTTTCCTTCGTTTAAAAAAGGAAAATGTACAAGGGAGTCAACTGTTGGAATAAATGAAGAATTCGTCTGTGAGGGAGGAGGAGAGGGGAGCACATATTTAAACATCTTGCTTCCTCAACCGCCTTGGTTAGCAGCTTGTCTTTGCTGAGACCACTTAGAGATCTTTCCTAGGTATGGATTTAATAATGTAAGAAGGCAATGGAGAAATAGCCCGTACAAAGCGAGCAGAACATATTTCTTTTGAAGAAAGGTTCCTCCTGGGTCAACCCAGTGGGAGCAATTCCCACCTTTCAAGCCCCTGACAAGCTGATTGCTCTGAAGCCATAAGAGCTTGTTTAAGCCTCAGCTGCGCTCATGTTCGGAGGACCAGTGCTGGAGACTATCTGCTAGATGAAGAATCCATTCTGCTAAATCATCACTCCTCTTTGGCCAGTGGTTGGTTGGCAGATCTAAATATGGCAGCAAAGCAACATTTTAAGTAATGTCTCCCAGTGGCTGAACCCTACGGCAGCCAGAAGCAAGATAGAAAGCCGGGGGAGTTTCAAAGTCACTCTCCGAGTGATGCTGGTGAGAGGATGGGGAGTAGATCATCTGCCAGTTGTGTGTAAGATGGTTTGGGGCTTCCCTGGTGGCGCAGTGGTTGAGAGTCCGCCTGCCGATGCAGGGGACACGGGTTCGTGCCCCGGTCTGGGAAGATCCCACATGCCGCGGAGCGGCTGGGCCTGTGAGCCATGGCCGCTGAGCCTGCGCGTCCGGAGCCTGTGCTCTGCAACAGGAGAAGCCACAACAGTGTGAGGCCCGTATACCCGAAAAAAAAAAAAAAAAAAAAAAAAAAAAGATGGTTTGAACAATGTATGACTTTGCATGAGCAAAAAATAAAAAACAAAAAAAAACCCAACCCTTGCGTTGTTACTGATGTTTCTGGAAGCAGCTAGGCCTCAAAGCCAGACAGTAGGCCTGGATATCCACAGAATCAATTTTACCTATTGACTCATAGAATAGCAGTAGTTTAGAGGTAGAAGAGATCTTGGTGATCATAATATCTAGTGGTCTTTTTCTGTATAATGAAATTCTTTCTTGACTTTTTCAACATTCAATGAACATTAGTTGAGCACATAGTTTGTCTGGACGGGAGGCACTATTTTAGATGCTTAAGATATATCAATGGGAGAAAGTAGTCAGAGAAACCTTTTACCATTAAACTTATATTCTATCAAAAGTATGTGGGTAGGGCTTCCCTGGTGGCGCAGTGGTTGAGAGTCCATCTGCCAATGCAGGGGACATGGGTTCGTGCCCCAGTCCGGGAAGATCCCACATGCCGCGGAGCGGCTGGGCCCGTGAGCCATGGCCTCTGAGTGTGCGGGTCCAGAGCCTGTGCTCCGCAACGGGAGAGGCCAAAAAAGAAAGAAGCCCGGGGACCCAAAAAAAAAAAAAAAAAAAAAAAAGTATGTGGGTAATAGGTAAGAGACAATAAGTAAAGTATGTAAAATAAAACATGAATGATGAAAAAAGAAAAAAGTAGTGTAGGATAAGAGGGATAGGACATGCCTGAGAAGGTTATGGGTTGAATAATAAGGTGGTCGAGGTAGGTCTCATTGAAAAAATGAAATGTTAACAAAGGCAAGGTTACCAATTACTTTAAAGAGGTGAAGTTTTCATCATTTGATATGTGGGAGAAGAGCAGTCCAGGTAGCAAAGAGACCCTGAGGCAGGAGAAAATTCAGCTTGCTGGAGGAACAGCACAGAGGTCAGTGTGGCAGGAACTGAGTGATGGATGGGAGAAGTGAGAGAAAAAGCGTTAGTGACCAGCCCCCCATCTAACTGCAGCACAGGTCATTAGAATTTTTTATCTCATGGTATTCATTTTTAAAAAAACTTTTATTGGAGGATAGTTGATTTACAGTGTTGTGTTAGTTTCTGCTGTACAGCAAAGTGAATCAGTCATACATGTACATATATCCACTCTCTTTTAGATTCTTTTCCCCTATAGGTCATTACAGAGTACTGAATAGAGCTGCCTATGCTATACAGTAGGTCCTTATTAGTTATCTATTTTATATACAGTAGTGTGTATATATCTATCCCAATCTCCCAATTTATCCCTCCTCACCTCCCTTTCCCCCCCGGTTACCATAAGAGTGTTTTCTACATCTGTGACTCTATTTCTGTTTTGTAAATAAGTTCATTTGTACCGATTTTTTTAGAGTCCACATACAAGCGATATCATACGATATTTGTACTTCTCTGTCTGACTTACTTCATCATTTTATCTTTTATTCTGAGTGAGATAAGGAAACACTGGAGAGTTCTGAACAAAAGAATGGTGTAGTTTGACTAACATTTTACTTATATTTATCTGGCTGCTGTGGGAAGAATGGACGTTTGAGCTCAAAGGTAAGGTCAGGGGAGGATGCCGTTGCTGTGGTCCAGGTGAGAGATGATAGTGGCAGCTTCCAAGGAGGTGAGGACAAGTGGTGTGATTCTGGATGCATTTTGAAGATACAGACAAGATATTCAGGAAAACATGATGTAGGTTGTGAGAAAAAGAGAGGCATCAGGATGACTTCTCAGGTTTTCTGTCTGAGTAACCAGACGTGTGGAGCTGCCGTCAGCTGGGATGCAGAAGGCTGTGGATGGAACATATTAAGATGAAGACTGGAGTTTGGGTTTGGACTTGATTATCCATTCAACATCTATGTAGAGATGCCAATGCACAAGGTTTTGTTTTGTTTTATTTAATATGAAAGAGAAATGGGTAGGGTTAAAGTGAGAGAATGAGTGGAGAAATAGTGGATAAACGCTCTCTCTGTGCATACCCACCTCCCGCTTCTATGGCTCTAGATGTAACTGTACCATCTCAGCACCCTTTATCACAGATCTTGAAAAAATTGAACTACTTCAGCATGCTCGTTCATAAATGTAGAAACATGGGTTCCCCATAGTTACATAAAGCAACATGCAGATGACTACATATTCAAATAGTGACAGAATCTGGGCTTAAATCCTGGCCTCTGGACCCCCAGTTCATTGTTCTTCCATTATCTATCAACAGTGGCACACTGGGTTCTTGAGAACTCTCTTGTTCCCAGACTTTGCCTTTTGTGGATCAGTTAAATTTCAAAAATCCTTTAAATTTCCACCAAAGTATTACTACATCCTTTTTTTCCCTATATATCCACTCTTTTTTTAATTCTTTTCCCATATAGGCCATTACAGAGTACTGTGTAGAGTTCCCTGTGCTATACAGTAGGTCCTTATTAGTTATCTGTTTTATGTATCGTAGTGTGTATATGTCAATTTCAATCTCCCAATTTATCCCTCCCCCCCATCCCCTGGTAACCATATGTTTGTTTTCTATGTTCGTGACTCTACTTCAGTTTTGTAAATAAGTTCATTCGAAGTATTACTACATTCTAATTTGTCCAAGTAGCAATCTTTTAAAAGAAACAAAAAACTAACAACAAAAACAAAATAAAAAACAAAGAACAAACACACCACCACTGTCACCATCATTTCTTGTAAGCCAGAAATACTGATAGGAAAAAGTCAGAAAGGATTTAATCTTGGAATGAAGGATAGTCCTTCTTAAGAAAGGACAGTTGGCAACTTGACACTGATGTCTTACATACATATCTATACTTGCGTATTTTTATGCCCCTTGCTTTTCTTAATTTATGCAGTGTCATAAAAATTTCAGCTTATTTATGCAGTGTCATAAAAATTTCAGCACAAAATAACTTTACCTTCAGGGTTTTCTAAACCATTGTTTCTACCAAGGGGCATGTGAAAAAAATAAGATTGATAGAAAATATCTTGCTCTATTCATGGATGCTTTCCTATTTATCTTACCCACTCACCTTCTTTTGGTAGATCCAAATCATTTTGTCTCTGAAGGAATGTGCTTCTCTTGATAGCTGAGTTGGCTGCAGAAGACAGAATGTTTGCCCCAGAGGAGAGAACAAGGGATGTTCCATTCCCCTGTAAACTCAAAAGGGCACATTACTATCATTCTCCTGATGTTAAAGAGATCTCCTGATCTCTTATACTCAATAGTCATGACTATCTGTTATTGTTTAGTTCAATTCAATTTATTTGTGTTCAGAAAAATTCAATCACCATTTGTTGCATGCCAGACACTATACAAAAAACACTATACAGTGTTGCATGTTGCATGCAGACACTATACAAAACATCAGAGGTTCAAACATATACGTCTTCTAGAAATACCTTCTATTACAGTAAATCCTGCAAGGTGCTAAAACAGCTCATAGAACTACGAATGAAAGGTTTTAGGAGCACAGAACGAAAACAACTAATGTTGGTGTGTGGCTATGAGAAGCATAATATCAGAGAACGTTACAGAGGGGAAGATACAGCTGACTTAGAGTTTGAAAGGTAAGTCAGTATTTATTAGGCAGAAACACCTGTCCGGGCAAAGAAAAAGCATGAGCAAAGGTGAAGAGACATGAAATGGCACATGTGGGAGAAAAGAATAATCTGGTTTGTCGTGAAGAGACTGGAAAGGAGACTAGCCCCTGGTTGTGAAGGTATGTCCATGTCATGCAGAGAATTTGAGCCTCATTCTTCAGAATTTTTAAGCACGAGAGTGATACGACCTGATTATTTTAGAAAATTCACTCTGGTGGCAAAGGGCATGCTGGATTTGGGGGGGGGGGCACAGAGGAAGAACAGCTAGAATGCTGCTAAAATAACCCGATCAAGAAACTGGTTCTAAAGTAGGCAGGGTGGATACAGAGGAGAATAAAGGTTAAGATGTGTGATCATCTAACCTGCAGAGAGTTGCTGTAAAGGTCCAATAACCCTTTTGGGCCCTTTTGCCACGGTTGCCATTCATTTGAAAATAGCAGTATTAATTTTGGTACAGCAAAGCACACTAGTAAAAAGAAAAATACGGGTAACAACCTCAGGCTGCATCCTAGAATTACCGTGATGGGCAATAAAAACCATCCTTAGCCAGGTGCTAAGTGGGACTCCATAGAATTTTTTTTTTTTTTTTTTGCGGTACGTGGGCCTCTCACTGTTGAGGCCTCTCCCGTTGTGGAGCACAGGCTCCGGACGCGCAGGCTCAGCAGCCATGGCTCATGGGCCCAGCGGCTCCATGGCATGTGGGATCCTCCCGGACCCGGGCACGAACCCGTGTCCCCTGCATCGGCAGACGGACTCTCAACCACTGCGCCACCAGGGAAGCCCCATAGAAATTCTTAACAGCAATAATAAAAATAATACAGCCCTCTAGAAAGCTAAAAATGTATTTGAATACAGATATTTTTATTAGTCCTACAAACTTTCCATCAGGCTCCCCACATCTGAGAGTCTGAGCACTGATGTGACATGTCAATAAACAGAGAGCATCATCAAGGTGAGGAAGTGGGTCTGGGGTTTTGTGTTTCACCTTGAGGTTTACTAGCTGAGATCCTCTCTTCATATTTACCCAAAGCACCCTGGCTTTTGTATTGAAATAGGAATTTGACTTTCTTGATTTTCTTTAGACTATTTGAGCTGGAAATGCCAAAATTGCTGTCTAACTCCAAGCCTCACTTCCATACTCATTGTATCTATAGACATGAGATGCCACCATCTATTTACCAAAGTCACATGCAGGATCTGGAGCTGATCTAGGAACAGTGTCCTGACTCTGAATCCAGTGTTTTTTGACTCTAACCTGCTGTCTTTTCTAGGAATTCCTCCAGTCTCCAACTCTCATGTCTGTACCACTCAATGATTTAGTTCCTATATTTTGCTAATTCCACTGTTCATTTCCTCATCCTTCATCTAATACTGTGGCCTGCAAATTCTTTCTTTAATTTAGTTATGCTCCCTTAGATTAGTATTGTTTTCCCTTGGCCATTTCCTCCCTCATCTTTAGTTTTTCTGTTTTAGGTTAAGGGGACTTGCTTTCTTCTCTAGCCCTGGAGTACTTTTATTATGTAGTGTTTATTACTTTACAAACACAGGATCAGAGAAAGCCCTTCAGTATTCTGCTAAATTAACAAGTCAGTCACTTATGGGGCAATCTCTCTCTAGCCCTGTTATTACCCGAAGGTTTCATGTCACACCTGCCATTCCCTGTTCTCCTTTTCTGCAGATTTTTCATAATCGGAGGTTTTGGTCCCAATAAAAAAAAACCTGGACTGTTCAATATTTCACTTTCTCTAGAACATGAGAATAGGTCTCATTCATTCATTCAACAAATAATATGAGTGCCAACTATGTGTTAGGCATTGTTCTATGTTAATGGGATATACAGCTGGCCAAAATAAGTATGAAGTTTATTTGCTAGTGGAAAAGAGAAAAATGAAACAAGTAATGATAAAATTATATAATTGCAAATTGAGGAAAGTATTATGAAATATAATCAACATGTATAGTAGGATAATTTTTTTTGCCATATGGGATGCAAGACAAAGAGGAAAGGTCAAGAGAAAGGTTTGTGAGAAATAATATTCAAGCAGAAACCAAAGAAACGATCCAGGTGAAGATGGGAAGGCGAGCAGGAACTTTGCAGACCAAGAGCACAGTGTGTGTGAAGACCCTGTCCAGGGCATAGCCTGGTTGTGTTGGAAGAACTTTAAGGCCAGTGTGGCTGGAACTGGGCACAAGATCATACTGAAGAAACAGGTAGGACTTGGACTGTCCAGAGCCTTGGTCAACATAGGGAAGTTAGGGGATTTTATTCCAAATTCAATGAAAAGTCTACTCAGATTTTTAAGCAGGAAAACAACTAAAGCAGTCTTTCATTTTAGGAAAATTACTTCTAATTTCTTCATGGAACAAGAATGGGGGAGTGAGAGAGTTAAGTGGAATAGTGAGGAGAAAAATTTAGAAAGCCGTGGTCCAAGTTTTGTCCATGGATAATGGTAGCTCTGCTAAAGCAGAGCATCTTCACTGCAGAATGGGAGGGACGCTCCCCTTACTGTTGTCTGTACAAATGGTGCTCACTGGACTTTTGCAAAAAGATGCCCCACTTCTTTTCTCCCCTCTTCCCTTTCTTCTTCTTTTTCCCTTTCTCCTTCTCTTTCCCCTTCCCTTCCCCCTCCCCCTCCTCTTCTCCCTCCTCTTTCTTCTTCTTCTCTCTTTCAATACTGTAAACTGATTGTTTTTAGACTTTGAGCCTATTCTAACTATACCACCTGAGACAACACACATGATATTTAACTAATGCTCTGAATGCAATATGGCTTTCAACAATTGTGTGAAAATGGCAACATCCTTTGGCATAAATGTTTGTTCAGTGTCTTGTGTTACTCTAATTCTCCTTATTCCATCCACAATTCGAATTCTTTTTTCAAACTTGTTTTTTGAATTTACCATTAGGAATGCATGCCTTTCTTCCCCCAAACAATAAAATAAACAAAACTCATGAAAACAAACAGACAAATCCACAAAATACTGTGAGGGTTTTCCAGGTGGAACCTGAGATGTCAGTGCTAAAGTGAAAGTTATTTCAGAATTATTTATAAGACTAAAGTATTTTAGAGCTGGGAGAAAGTTTAGACATCATGTATACAATATTCTATTTTTAAATATGGAGAAACTAAAGTTCAGAGAAGGGGAATAGCAGGAATAGCAAAATCTAGGATAAATATAGGTGTCTTGGCTCCTGGGCTAGTATTTATGTAACTATAATTATTGATTTTAAAAATTTGCTTCCTTTCTTTCTTTCAGATCTCTAGCTTCTCCACAAACTGTCCCTGTCTTTCAACCATTGTGATTTCTACTGCAAAAATCCAATAAGAGAAGCAAATCTTATCTTGTTGGCTGATGTTCCAGAATAATAGCTTTTCCCATTATCTATTGAATTGAAACAATAATTTTCCTACTCCAAGCCCAGCATTGTATCTGTACAACCATATTTGACCATAAACAAGGTTCATTCAGCTGATTAAGATCGGCTTGTAAATTCTCCTGTCATCTACTATTATTTACACCAAAGGAAATCATCCCTCGTTTCCTCTTCACTCCTCTTGTTGCATAAGCTGATAGAAATATCATTCTTGTAGTCAATGAGAATTCAATTACACCAATTTAAAGACTGGTATTAAGAACTTAATGGGCTGTTTTCTCTGTCTTATTCTGGAAATTCAGCTCATTTCCCAAAAAATAATTAAATGTGCTTTGTTGATATTTGACAAATGGCTTTTGTTCTAACTTTAAACTTTACCCTTTCACCATGCATAACCAATCTATCCTTCGCTATTTCATCATAGAAATGTTTCAAGGCAAAGATCTCTTTGCCTTATTTTTAATCCATAATTGCTAGTTCTTCTTTTTATTAGCAGTATACCAAAATAAAATAAAATAAAATAAACTATAAAGATTCATGCGTTTTGATCTGGGGTCCTTGTTGCCTAGAAACAGAGGAACTCAATTGCCGGAACCACCAGTTAGGTCTGCATGCATCCTGCCGTAGTACAAGCCAACCGACAGCTATAGGTAGAGGTTACAATGCTCACGTGTTGCCCCTGCACATAAGCAGGAAAGAGAAAGCTAAGAATCTTGCCCCCTGCTCAGTCTTAGCAGTATTTTGACTCTGCCGTGACAGCCGCAGAGTGGAAAACGTAAGTACAGGTAATTTTTTGTTTGAGATTCTAGGCAGCCTAGGCTGCGACTGAACTACCTAAGCTCTAAGTCTCCAGCAAACCAAGCCTAACAATATATGTACTCATTCCACTGTTGGCTCAGGTTTTGATTAAAATCAAATACATTCATCCTAAGGGTTCAGAAGTCTTTTCCTGACAAAATACATACAATTGCTAGACAAAGAGCCGTCACACATTTGAGAAGGTTTGGGACTTCGGACTGCAGGTGGTAGGGTTCACATGAAAATAATGGAAATGATCCCAAATAGCTCTCACCTCTCACATCCAGGCTCTATTCCCAGTTCCTATCTGCTGCCCTCCTAGAGACGGATTCCAAAAGCAAGTCATAGTGATCGGCAACAATGGAGCCTCACCGGCTCTGATTCTCAGTCTGCGTAAGTTGGTCACCAGTGCCAGTTTCTTGCAGATGATAGTGGAGGAGACAAGACATACTTTTGCGGGGCAAAAAAGAAAGAATGTGTGTGTGTGGGGGTGTACAGGAGGGAATATATATATTAAAATGAGAAAGAATATTTGCTTCCTTATGTCTATAGATGGATGCACTGACTACGATTATTCTTCTAAAATGTAATTAAGTAAATTGATTTCCTTATGGTTATTCTTCAAGCCCTTTTAAGCACACAAAATTTCCACTCCTCCAGAATTATTGTAACTCTGACAGATTTACATCTTGGGAATAGCTATGCAACTGGTATGGACTTTTACCTTCTTTTCTATTTTTTTTTGTTTGTTTGTTTTGCTTTCATATTTTCTTAGATTCAAGGTCTGCACCTATGACATTCTATCTAGTTACATCTTTTTTAAAGATGCTTTTTAAAAATTTTTATTTATTTAATTTATTTTATTTTTGGCTGCGTTGGGTCTTCATTGCTGCGCAAGGGCTTTTCTCTGGTTGTGGTGCGCAGGCTTCTCATTGCAGTGCCTTCTCTGGTTGCGGAGCACGGGCTTTAGGCGCACGGGCTCCAGTAGTTGTGGCTCGCGGGCTCTAGAGTGCAGGCTCAGTAGTTGTGGTGCACGGGCTTAGCTGCTCCGCGGCATGTGGTATTTTCCTGGACCAGGGCTCGAACCCGTGTCTCCTGAATTGGCAGGCGGATTCTTAACCACTGAGCCACCAGGGAAGCCCTAGTTACATTTTTTAAAGAAACAAAAAGCCTAAATCTAGATAATGAATATGATGATACCCATTCCTCCTGTTTTCTCATAAATCTGAATCACTTCAGTTTAGAAGATAAAATGCTATGACTTTAAAAAGTAGAATCCAAATAGGAAATCAAAATTGTTTTATTGTTTCCATTTTTTTCTTTCCAAAGCTAAGTTTTATGAAGGATACCATGATGGAGAAAAACTCATAAGCTGGGCGGTGACTCCTCAGAATCAAATACAAAATCAAAAAGAGCCTTTATTCAAATTACTGTAGATTAATTACAATCTGTTCAAGTCTTGAGAGGTACTGAACATCTGACACCAATGGGGCTACTTTTGCTAAGGGCCAAATCTTTACTTAATGTGATCTCAGTCTCCATTGCAATTGATTTCTGTGTTTCTGAGATTGGTATCAACCTGAAAATAGAAAGTCAGAATATCATTTCCATCCCTGTCTTATCATAAAATACCACCCACTGAGTGGATAAGTAGATGAACCAGATCTAGAAATCACAAGTTCTGGTTAGCAGCAGTGTTTTAGGAGCTGCTCATCTCTCTTCCTTTTTTTCCTTGTGAGAAATGGATTCACTGTTTGTAATATTTACCTTAAGTAATGAGACTGTATGTGGGACCAAGGGATTGGAAAAAACCTATGTACCACAACAATACCTAAGTTTCCCATCTGTAATGTTGTTGACTTTCCATAAGTTATGGGTCCCTAAGGCAATGTCTATTCAGCACCTCAATACCACTTTGAAAGTTCAAAAAATTGAACGATGGGATCGATCACAGAGATGCCCACACCTCTCATATTCATTCTTAGTGTTTTTTTTCACTGAAAGCCAGAAGATTTTCACACCAACCACTTAGTTCAACTATGCTTCACCCTATGTTTTTCCCAAAGCTGTAAAACCTATGTAAGAGTGTTTTTCAATCATTTGAGAAGATTTCATAGTGACAATGCTGTTGCCAATTTTGTAGCAGCTCATTGAGAGGATCAGCCTTGGTGATCTGCTAATTTACATGTAAACTAATATTTAATAGCTCTTACTATGTGTCCACTTTTGTGCTGAGGTTTACTATCTCATTTAACCTTCTCAGCAGTTTTGAGATATAAGTATGTTATTTGCATTGTAAAGATGAGAAAACGCATAGTGAGAAAATATATGATCCACCCAAAGTCACCCAATAATTAAGTGGAGGATTGTGGATTTGAAGTTAGGTCACCTGGGTATGGAATTACAGAGTTTTTGTTATTGTTGTTCATTTTCTTATTTTTCTATGGTTTAAAGTTCTCTAAAATAAGAAAGAACTAAATGAAAGATAAATCATGGTCACATGTGTTTGTTTTATTAATAAGTGCCAATTTTACCCATTTTTTCAGTGGTGATGATATAAGAAATTAGAGATCCATTATCTTTAAGTATAGAGTAAGAGTGCAGGGAATTTCCCCTCTGAAATGTATAAATGAGAGCAACTATTACAGCGAGCAAGCCTTTTACTCCCTCCTTCCCCTCCTTTCCCAGCCCTTCCTTCCTTCCTTCCTTCCTTCCTTCCTTCCTTCTTTTCTTCCTCCCTCCCTTCCTTCCTTCCTTCCTCCTTTCATTTCTTTTCATGGCACTAAAAATCTCATCATTGCCAAGATTCAAACTCTTATTCAGATTGGTTCCAGCATGAGAATAACAGATGATAATGTCTGACCTGTTTTACTGAGAATTTCCAAGAAGCTCTCAACTCAGAATATTATTACAATAATGTATGTAAATAAGAACACAAATCACATTAATGGGTCTGTGTATGTACACAGTTTAGAAGGGAAGGGCAGTGGTGTTTGCCATGTAACACTTTTGAAATGGAATGCTTAATTATCCATAGGTCAAGATTAGAGAGAATATTATTGAAATAAACAACAATTTGATATTATTTTTTAAATATTTTATTTACTATTTAATAGGGTTTGGAGAGTAAGGATAGATAAGTTTGCTGTGTAATTACCAAATAATACTGAAGATTAAATGTGAGAAAAAGCTTGTAAAAATCACATTTGCATGAGGGAAATAACTTTATTATTTATGCTATGATTTGCTATGATTTATGCTATGATATGCTTTCTTTTACAAAGTGGAGTAATTTTCTTTAATTTTTCTACAGATGATATTGCCTAAAAGGACTTAAGAAAAATAATTTAGAGGCATAAACCTTTCAGCTGAGATTGTTAACATAACTTTAACCACAGTTAACGTGATTCCAAATATCTTAACTGTTCCGTACCATCTTGTTTTATATAGTAAAAGGTTTTTAAAATTCTCAATCAATTAAGCATCCAATTATCTTGAATTAATGCAGTAGCTGGAATCATTGCATTAAAATTGGTTTTATTTACTTTTTATAAATCGCATCCTTCAATATTAGATGAGTTTCCCTAGAGTCACTGGGAAACCATCATCTAAATTCATGAATCATAATGTGTGCTCCTTTCCCATATTTAGGAAAATGAGGATTTGTAAGGCATCCTGCAAGTTTCTTCTGTCCAAGAGAATCCCATTGAAAGATAAAAATAAGACTTTACGCTAATCTACCATTTCACTTTTTAGAAGAAACATCTTGTCTTCACTAATGCTTTCAAATACTAATCACAGTCCTGCATCAGAAAGTTCAGACACTCAGGTCTAGAAAAGAACTTCCGTGGAACTGTAAAATGGAATTGAATATGATGCTACCTTGAAAATCAAATTTAGTCCAATTATGTCACTCTGCAGTTAGGCAGGCAGAATCTTGACATGATTTACCAAATGTCACGTTCTTAATTAGAGGCAAGTCTGAGCCTAGAACATCTCTCTTAAGCTCTGTCTTCTTTCCAGTTTTGCTCCCTGTTTCCTGTTGTATTCATTAGCAATCACTTCCTTCTTTTATCCTTTAAGAACTCTTGTTTTGTTCCATCTCTAGTCCAGCTTTAGCTATTAGGTATTCAAAGAGGGCCCAGCCCTCAGACTTGCTTGCCCTTTGTCAAAGACACTCATGGCTTTGTTTTCTATCTGGGACTGAAAGCAGTCAGAATCATATTATAGTTCCCAAAGAGTCCCTTGAAGGCATATGGCATGGTATAGTAAAATATTTGGCCCAATTACTTCTGTGGTCACCAAGAATGAAGTGTTCATTGACAGCAAGACTCATGGTAGAAGTGGAGGCTGTACATTTACATCCTCTGGTCAGTTCTGGCTTAGCTCTTGATTCGGCTGAGTTCCTAAGGTGCCACTGGCAGTAACCAACCTGGAGCCTTCATGTGGTACCATGACTGACAACGCCATTACACATTACTCAGGGTTCACTATGTAAGATTACTGATAAAGATCTTGGGGTTAGAATAAACCACTCTCCTCTCCACTGTGCCTGCCGCCTTAGCCTTGAAGTCTCTTTTAATATAAACAATGGTAGGATTTGGCAGACTTCCATGTTGTCATGATGGCAACCCATCACTAGATTTTCCAGGTCAAGCGAAAGCTTCTTTGGCTTTAACACAAAGAGGTATGCTTCTGTGTCACATGTTTATTTATTTATTTTTTATTTAAAACAATGCTTATTTGGCTGAGCCAGGTCTTAGTTGCAGCACGCGGGATCTTTAGTTGCAGCACATAGGATCTTCTTTAGTTGTGGCATGGGGGCTCTTAGTTGCAGCATGCACCTGGTGCAGTGGTCCAGTGGTTAAGACTCCATGCTCCCAATGCAGGGGACCTAGGTTCAGTCCCTGGTCAGGGAACTAGATCCTGTGTCACATCAAAATTCCCTTTTGATAAATGGGAATTTATCAAAAGAGGGTACATGGTTTCCTTTCTCACTTAACTAAGTCATTGCTAATTGGACATCTAGTATGCAATTCGAACAGCTAACCCTTTCTATACCTCCTCTAAAGCAAGTTCATCTCACTATACATACAAATATATTTTCAAAGGTCTAGTCCCCCTTTAATCATCAAAGCTAAAAGATCTTGATTTTTTTCTTTTATGTGGCACCGAATTAATTATAAAAGCTGTATGTTAACCTCAATATTGCTTCACTGTAGATCAATACCTTTTATTACCTTTGAATCAAACATGTCCATTTTATGACAAAACTTCACAGTACAATTCAGGAAATCCAAGCTGATAAATTTAGGTAAAGATTTAAATGGAAGTGTTTTATCTTTTAATCATTCAACCAAGCTCCAGTTCAGTAGCATAATCTGCTTAAACTGCATGAGTCCTTATATCCACAGGAATCAAATGAAAGCAAGGTTTATGACATTCTTCTGCCATTTTTACCAGTAATTCCCCCTGATGGATTGCTGGGATTCACAGGGCTGGGAGGAATTACTGTCTACCAGCCATTCAGTCAAATCCAGAACGCTTTGGTACAATTCCAATATTACCCTCTTCCTTCGTGGCTGCGTGACAGCAAGTACGGGAGTTATCTGTGAATCCATCATCTTTTTATCCCTGAAGTAGAAGAAAAAAAAATACCATATCAGTTAAATGCAATCTGATGTAGAGCTTTACCCAGGTTCAAGAGGAGTAATATCTGATTTAATAGTCCAAGGTGGATTTCCTTGTATACTTCTGGGCTTAAGGAGTGTTAGTGAAAGCATGGCTGCACTTCCTTTTCTGGCACCAAACCATCAGAACAACAGGGACGGACTCAGATCCTGGATTTCTACTTTCTCCCTGACGGATGATATTTCAGAGGAGCGTAGCAGGAGAGGTATGGGGGTTACCCCCCTTGTTGGAACCTCTCTCTCAGTCTACCTTTTCTTATAGGCAGGTCTGCATGCAGTGGGTAAAGGATCATGTAAGAAGGGCCTCATTATAAACCCCTCATGTTGCTAACAGCTTCAGCAGTAAGTCACCAAAGAATCGCTTCTTGGGAATCCATTAAGCAAAGTTTGGGGTACACACATGGCCTGGGGCTTTCAATGGACCAACACTAAGCATAATTCTAGGTCTGAGTCAATGACCAACAGGTATGGGTCATGAAACCATGAAAAGATTAAGGAGGCACAATCTTCTATCTTCTCTCTCTTATCCACTTTCCCTTTTTTGGGAGAGCTTTTCTCTCCTTGCATTTATTCCTTTTCCTGTTTGTCTTGTACTCGGTTTAGTTTCCCTTTTATTTATCCTTTTTATCCACCCCATGGGAGTCTTACTAAATATCATTTTCCATTCAAATCTACTCATATGTTTTTGTTTCTTTTGATGGTGACAGAGTGCAGGTGGCACAAAGAGCTGTTGGCTCACTGTAAATCACACAGCCAGAAACTAAATTTTTTTAAAAAGAAACAAATTTGAGAATTGCTGCTCTTGTCTTAGTATTTGAAAACTCTCCCTTCAGATTTGTTCCTAAAAGCTTACGATTTTGGAAACTGAGCAAATTAGTTACTATGTTTAAGTTGTGAATTTGTCACTTTAAACAACAAAAACCACAGGAATAGATGACAGCATATAAAGATCACTTTGCTTGCCAATGGTTCTCTGACTCCTGATTCAGCATCTCAGGTAAGAGTGCAGGTAGATTTCACATGCAAGCAGTACTTCATGTATGTTTCCCTACTGAACAACATTCCTCGATTCATAAGTTTCAATTCCTTCTCATGAAACAGATATCTGTGGGCTATTTTGTGGAAAAAAAAAAAAAGAGAACTGATTCTCTGGGACATAGATATTCCACTATTCTGGGAAAAGAATATTAAGAAGGAAGTGTATTCCTTTTTTAAAATTTTTATTTTACATTAGAGTATAGCTGATTAACAATGTTGTGTTAGTTTCAGGTGCACAGCAAAGTGATTCAGTTATACACATACATGTATCTATTCTTTTTCAAATTCTTTTCCCATTTAGTTTATTACAGAATATTGAACAGAGTTCCCTGTGTTATACAGTAGGTCTTCGTTGGTTATCCATTTTAAATATAAGAGTGTGTCCATGTCAGTCCCAAACTCCCATTCTATCCCTCCCCTGCCACTCTTCCCCCTGGTAGCCATAAGTTCCTTCTCTAAGTCTGTGAGTTTGTTTCTGTTTTGTAAATAAGTTAATTTGTATCATTTTTTTAAAGATTCTGCATATAAGTGATATCGTATGATATTTGTCTTTCTCTGTCTGACTTACTTCACTTAGTATGATAATCTCCAGGTCCATCCCTGTTGTGGCAAATGGCATTATTTCATTCTTTTTGATGGCTGAGTAATATTCCATTGTATATATGTACCAGATAAGAAGTATATTCTTTTTTTTTTTAACATCTTTATTGGGGTATAATTGCTTTACAATGGTGTGTTAGTTTCTGCTTTATAACAAAGTGAATCAGTTATACATATACATATGTTCCCATATCTCTTCCCTCTTGCGTCTCCCTCCCTCCCACCCTCCCTATCCCATCCCTCCAGGCAGTCACAAAGCACCGAGCTCATCTCCCTGTGCTATGCGGCTGCTTCCCACTAGCTATCTACCTTACGTTTAGTAGTGTACATATGTCCATGCCTCTCTCTCGCTTTGTCACAGCTCACCTTTCCCCCTCCCCATATCCTCAAGTCCATTCTCTAGTATGTCTGTGTCTTTATTCCTGTCTTACCCCTAGGTTCTTCATGACATTTTTTTTCTTAAATTCCATATATATGTGTTAGCACACAGTATTTGTCTTTCTCTTTCTGACTTAAGGAAGTATATTCTTAATGCGGTAGATTGAACATCCAACTGCCATTCATGAAACCATTTTGTTGGTTTAAGCAACAGATTTATCATTAACTAATTTGGGGAAAGACAGTTCATCTTTTTGGCCTCAATTCTCTCATTCATGAAAGGCAGCGATCAGACTAAACCATCATTTAAATTCCTTGTGGCTCTAGCATTCTGTCTCTAAGGACAAACTGGTGTGTACCCCCAAGGTGGTATAACTTCATTACTCTCTTAAAGTGCTACATGTCACAGAATGACTAATCAAACTCTTTTTGCTAACATTTTGACTATTCATCAACACCATTGTTAATGCTAGTTTTTACTCAGTTATTTCCATCATCAATTGGGTCATGTTCCAGGCCTGGGATTAGAGATAAAAGGGAGTGACCAAAGAAGAAGAAAAATAAGAATTTTTGAGTATGTACCCTGAACCACACTCTGGCTTGAGAGAGATGCATACATCTCAGAATAGTTGGAGTAGAGCACTATTAAATTGAATATATCCAAGAAAAACCTGAGAGCCCAAGGTCAACTATCCCATTCAAGGTCATTATGTAATTGAGTGGTAGAGCTAAGATTTGAGACAAAGCTGCTTGATCCCGACACCCAGGCTACACCACCACCAGTTGCTAGGTCATTAGATGGCTCTACCGCTGCCTATGGGGGTCCTGTCATGTTCAGTTCCAGATTGAGGATGGTTCTATATCTCTTTAAAAACACAGAATGAAGATTAATATTCTTCCTGGGATATATCTATAACTTCCACTCAATCTACTCATTTTTGAGTGGATTGCCACTATTTCTGAAATAATCACATAATTTTAACAATCACACCTTGGATTCTGCGTTATACACAGCCCACCCTCACAAAAGGCAAAAAACAAACAAACTAATTAAAAAAAAAACCAAACAAACAAACAAAAAATCACTGCTCATGTTAGATAAAACCAAATTCTAATTGCTCATAACTCTCACTCTTAGAAAAGTTTGTTTTTAAGATGAGACATTCTAAATCCAAACAAACCATACTTTGTTTTCTCCTAAACTCTTCCGAAGTATTATTCTGGTTACACTCTCTCTCTCTCCCCCCACCCACCCCCTCTCTCTCTCTGTCTGTTTAAAGGAAATATGGTGGAATCTTGACTGTGGATTGCTGGCAAGAGCAAACTTCTAATGAGCTCCCTTTGCATGGTAAGATAACAACAAAGTCAAACTTTAAACTTCCCTATCCTTGTTTCACGGCAGGTTCTACTCCCTTTGATCTAACTGCAGAGACACCAAAGACAACTCCTTGCTTCCAGGGATATGGTTCACATTAAGGGTTTGTAGAGCTGAGCTTGTTTATGTGCCACACAAAAGTATTTGTCTCTCAACAACAAAGGAAAGCCACCACACTGAGGTCATTCTAATTACTCATCTGTACGCGAGAAACAGTCTTCTAAAGGAACCCATTCCACTCCTCTTTTAATTATGATTTGTTCTCTAACACTTAAGAGATTAAATTGAAGGTGTCAAATCAAGGTAGAGAAATGACAGCCTTTAAAGTGCATTGAGTCAGTGCTTAAGCAAAATATGATGATAGCTTTTAAAAAAAATCTTTTACCATGACTTAAAATGAGCTAAGAATTTAACAGAGACATTGTTACCACTTTTTAAAAGGTTGGTTTAAAATCCTTGTTTTTCTTATGCCACCAAGTACACCAAAGAGTGAGAAAACAGACTTGTTTCATGAATTATGGAAGGCAACTTAAGCTACAGAGGAGTTGCAATAAATTTGGGATGGTATATAGTGAATTTCAGGGAACCTGGTGTTCAAAAACCAAACCACCATGTGAAATACTAATAATTATTATTGATAGTAAAAACTAGTAAAGATACAAAGTTTTATGGTTATAAAGCTTCCTAAATTGTATGATTTCATACGATCCTTTTTGCAATTCTGGAAGTCAATTATTACTATAATCTTTTTTTCCCCAAAGGCATTAGAAGCCCCTCTCACATATTATTTGACTTTCAATGTCTAATATCTGTAAGATTCTGTAACAGTTTCATATGTAAGTCAAAATCTGTGTCAACTTGAACTAGTTTGTTTAAAGCTTGCTTTCTCTTTTTATGGGTAAATATATTTCCCTTTTAAGGAAATGAGTTGTATAAACAAGACTTCTAAGAAAGGTTAAATTACCCAATAGAAAGAACACTAATTAGTGTTTTAAAATACTTGAAAACACTCATTGACTATATTAAAATTGGTGAATGAGTTAAAAGTCATACTAATTAATTGATCAATATAGTGTTTTTTAGACTTGGACATTTTAGGAACTCTATTCAGATGTATATTATTTGCTTAGGTATCAGCTAGGGATAGCTTTGCATACATGACGTTAGGCCAAAGAAATATCTCTTTGAGTATCAACAATACACTAAAAAAGTAAAAATTAAGCAAGCTTTCTATTAATTGTAACCATTAGATTGTTGTTTTGTTTGATTGTTTGAGCAATATGGTATTTTTAGAGTGTCTTTATAACAACAAACAAAGCAAAACTCCATTTTATTCAAAATCTTTTTTCTTTTTCTTTTTTTCAATTGGTGAAGAGATTTCCCATATACCCCTTGCCTCATACATGTATAGCCTCTCCCATTATCAGTGTCCCCTACCAGAGTGTTACCTTTGTTATAATTGATGAACATACATTGACACTTTATTATCACCAAAAGTTTATAGTTGGTATCAAAGTTCACTCTTGGTGTTGTACATTCTGTGGATTTGGACAAATGTATAATGACATGAATCCATCACTATATTATTATACAGAGTAGTTTCACTGTTCTAAAATTCCTCTGTGGTCTATTCATTCCTCCCTCTTCCCTAACTCTTGGAATCTTCTTTACTTTAATTGAAATTTTTATTTTGAGAGCATTGTAAATTCTCATGCATTTGTAAGAAAGAATACGGAGAGATCCCTTGTATGTTTTACCCAGTTTCTTCCATGATAACAACTTGCAAAACTATATTACCATATCATGAGCACAGTATTGACATTGATACAATAAAAATACCTACACTTCCATCACCACCACAAGACTATCTTACATTATCCTCTTATAACCACACTCAGGATCCTCCCTCCTCCACTCCTTCCTAATCCCTGGAAACAGCTTATTTATTCTTAATTTCTAAAAGTTTGTCATTTCAAGGCTAATATATACATGGAATCATATACTATGTGACCATTTGGCATTGACTTTCTCTCATCACTGTAATTCTCTGGAGATTCATACAGGTTATTACATGTATCAATTGTTTACTCCTTTTTATTGCACAGTAGTATTTCATAACATGCACGTGCCACAGTTTAATATTCATCCATTGAAGGACATCTGGGTGGTTTTGACTGTTATGAATAAAAATGCTATATACATCTGTGGATAAGATTTTTTGTGAACATATTACTGAGTCCAAGCTTATACTGCTTTATTACAACCAGCCAATAAATCAAGAGGCAAGGTCCAGGGGCGAAGAGTAGCCATTTTATTCAGAAAGCCAGAAGACAGAGAAGATGACAGACTAGTGTCCCAAAGAACCATCTTACTGGAGCTAGAATTCAGGCTTCTTTTATGCTAAAAGGGGAGGAGGTGTGACTGATTGTTGCAAACTTCTTGCTACCTGCCAGACCCCAGAGGGGTTAAGATAATGCTTTGTTCTTGCAGCTGTCCACATAGGTCTAGTCACAGTATTCCTGTAAACCTCCAACAAGACAAATGTTATTCTCTATTCTGCAACTTTTTATCTCTATATGAATGAAAAGTGTTATACCTTTAAAGGTCAAGCCTGGGAGGCAGAGCCTTGAGAGCCAGCTATCATGTATATTTCAGGCTACAGGCAACATTCTTTTACAGAGGTGTAGAGCCGGCATGACTAAGCACAGGTAACAGGGCACAAAGATTAGAGCTAAAGGAATAGATCCAATATGGAGTCAGGTTTGTTCTCTATTACAAATGTCTTTATTTCTCTGGTACAAAGCCCAGGAGTGCAATTGCTGAATCATATAATAGTGGGATGTTAATTTTTTAAAAGAAATGACCAAACTGTTTTCCAGAGGGGCTATACCATTGTACATTTCCACCAGTGTCATTTTACATTCCTATCAGCAACATAGGGGTTTTCTGATTTATTCACATATCACTAGTGTTTAGTGTTTTCACTATTTTTAATTTTAGTCATTCTGATTTGTAAGGATATCTTTTTGTACTTTTATCTAGCATTTGCCTCATAGCTAATGATGTTGAAAATTGTTCTATGTGCTTAATGCCATATCTATATCCTCTTTGGAGATAAATTTGTTTTGCCCTTTTCTAATTAGACAGATTTTATTTTATTCATTTATTTTTTTCCTGTTGAGTTTTGGAAAAAAATACATAAAATATATTCTAGCTACTATTACTTTGTCAGATAGGTGGTTTGCAAATGCCTTCTCCCACTCTCTAGCTGGTCTCGTCATACTCTGACCAGGGTCTTTCACAGAATAAACATTTTAAATTATGATCAAGTCCAATTTCTCATTTTTCCTTTTATGAATTTAGCACTTTTTCATGACCTATGCTATTTTCTAAAAATAAACATGTTGGATAATTAATAGTGTTACTAAAGGTAGAGCTCTCCAAGGGGGAGTGCTTGTATCTCAGAAGAAATGAGATAAAAATAGTCGAAATTCTATGTGTGTTTCTTTCTTAATCTAGAAACATAAGGAAGATATTAAGCTTTAGTAAATGAATCAACAATTGTCTACTCACATAAATTATTAAACCTTAAATTTTTATTGATAAATTTGTATTACAAAAGTGAAAGATATTTGCATGAGAGCATTTTGAAGAGTTCTATTCAAAATTTCTTTTTATTTTGAATAACATCTGTTCTTTAGTCAGGTTTTGATACATTGACCTTTTGCACTGTTTACATTTTCTTGATGTGGAAGTCTATTTATATGCCACTTCGCTGCAGTTGGGTCTTATTGGATAAATGTTTTAAAATAAACAATTTGACCGTGTAAACAATACTGACCATGTGCACTCAAGAATAAATATCAACATAAGCTGAAGAGCAGAGTGAATATATAGTGTATTAACATTTCTTTTTATTTGTGTCATAAAATCTCAGCTAATTCACAGATTCTGAGACTATTTCTATTGGCATGAAATGGGCACACTATATTTGTTTATTTTGACTAATTAATCACTATGTATCTTCATACATGATGGCTCAATTGTGTTGACTCCACAACGATATGGAAAGTAATATTACATAAATAAATTAAAATTTTAACCCTTGTTTAATCACCTGGTTTATAGAGAAACCAGTTAGATTTATTAGCTAAAGATGAGTTATTAGGCATAGACCACTAGTTAGTTTAGTTAGTAGCAGGATTTGGTAAGATAGAAAAGAAAGTTGGACCTAGTAATGGTGGGAATAGAACAAATGTATTTAAGATTTTCTTGGGAAAGAATTGTCTTGGAGAGAGACTTCTAACAGCTACATTGTTCCAACTCTATCCTTATTAACATTTCTTTTGTTATATTTCTTTAAACGTAACAGTGGCTTAAAAACGGGCAACTAGGTGTGGATGCATCTTGGTTAGCCAAACAGTAATACATTATCTTGGTAGAGACTCAAGGGAAAGTACAACATAGGGACAATAAATGCATGTCACACGACTCTCTGTGCTTAATGAAAGATATATTTTGTTCATCAAAGCACTCTCCAACATTGAACCCTCAAAAGCCTTCTCACTATAGTGTTTCCAGAAGACAAATTCAATTAACTGAAGTTACTAGTTGACATCAACCTCTTGCTTTTGCTAAAAAAAAAATTAAGGATTAATTGAAAATTATGGTTTTATAGACAAAGGTCAGCTTTGACCTAGATGTCTAGCAAAGTTAAGGCTAAACCCTCAGAAATCGAATCAGGAAGGTCACAGTAGAATCACTGTGAAGAATGAGCCTCAAACATGGTGCTGACTTGGCGCAGGAGCAGCTAGGATTTGGTATGATGTGAGCAAAGACCAAGTCAGGAATAGTAAAACTGAGATCCTGGAGCTAAGACCTGAGATGATATGAGCGTTGGCTCTTAATCTTTATGTTTTGACAGAAGCCCTCAATATAGAAAACTTTAAAGACCCCAGAGTTTTAGAGGTCATTCCGATTTGCCGTATCAGTGGCATCGTTCTCTAACACCCAAGGGCTCTTGGAGATTTGCTGAGTAGGACAGCAATATTTCTGGGACCCACAGATTGGTGGCTCAGCTGGGGTTACAGAATATTCCCTGGGATACGTGGAGGACAGTCTCCCAGAGCCAATGGTTCCATCTGGTAGGAGCCTTGTTTACTGGGCCAGATGCCTCTTCAATTCCTTCTCATAACTTCACATGACTGAAATAAAAGCCTGGTTTGGGGAGATAAGAAAAGATAATGGCTTTTTTTTGTTTGTTTGTTTTTGATACTTAGTGCTGTGTAGCTGCTTTGATTAAACTCTAAATAGTTTGAACAAAACTCGACATAATTCCTACCCTGTAGATGCCTATAGCACCAGAGCCACGCTCACAGTTTATAGTTGTGTACAAATATATTTGATAGTAGGTAGGTGCTCTTTCATTACTGCTATTTTTAATGAAACTAGTCATTTTCCTCTTGGCTAGTTTCACAAGTGATATCTCTCTCTAGACAAATGCTGGCTGTGACCAGCAGTCAGAAACGCAGAAGTACTATAATCTTATATAATCCTTTCCTGCCCTCTCCAGCCCACCTCACACCCCCTTCTCATTTTTTTTTCTTTTGGGCATAAAGCAATTACTTCAACTCCATCCATCCACCTAATTTAATAAACATAGGAAAAGGGGGGAAATAAAATTTTAATCTGGCTAGTAAGATAAATAGCTTTCCTACCTCCACATCAGCAGAGGATAAAAGGGGAATATTGCCATCAAGGTTTAAATTAACTGCTGTGTGCCTGTGTGTATGTATGTTTGCATGTGTGTGTGTTGTGTATAATTTTATGAATTTGAGTTCCTTTAAACAGTGTCTTAATTTATTTCAAAGTAATGAGTTGCCTGTGACTGGTAAGAGATGGAAATTCTTTTCCACAAGCAGCTTTGGTTATTGGAAACAAAATTTATATTTTACTTGGGATCACAGTCATGGATCAAATATATGAAAAAATAATTTAAAACATTTCTGGTGGGAGCAGGTGGGTTAACTCCAATGCTTGTGCTGATTCTTTCCTCAGTTTCAGTCAACGTAGTCTCCTCACTTACTCAACAACAGGTCTAAAACAGTTGACACTTTGTAGTTTCCAATTAATTCAAATGTGTCTTTTCTAAAATAAAAATGTTTCTTTCTAATCACTGCCTTTCAAATATTTGATAAAATTCCTGTGAATAGGCAGAAGATTTGTGGAGTGGGATAGAGTGAAGACTGCCTGAGAAAAACAGTCACAAAGTGCCAAGAGTTGAAACTGGGGCTCTAACAGATCAAACTTATTACAGTCGAGGTCGCTAATCTCCCACACAATCCTTTCCATGACATGAAATGGTCCAATTGTAGACATCTATGTTTATAAAAATCGGTGGAGGTGTTATAAAATTAGCAAGTTAGTATTAATTTCTAGACAATTTTGGAAAATTAGTTTTAATGTTTTTTGCTTCTAATTACTTAATTTACATATCATCTTAAGTCTCCTTTCATCCTCACGAGTTATACGAAGAATGACCATGTGGAGGAAATGAACTATCATTTTGCTAAGCATTGAGGAATGTGAGTTCTCCTGCTGACTGTGGCATCAGCAGCCTATGGGACAATCACTTCCAAAACTTGAATCTTAGATTTCTCACCTGGACAACAATGACAGTTGAATTTGGAGTCCTCTAAAAGTCATTAAAGATTTTGATTCATTGGCTCTAAGAGTGAGACCAAGAATCTGTAATTTTTTTAAAGCTTCCGCCAAGTTCTTCTGATCCATAGCTGAGTCTGGAAACACTGAGACAGCATTCTTTCTACTTCTTATATTTGATGATTTATGATACAGGCTTTTGGAAAGTAAATGCTCAGTGCCATAGACTGAATTGTGTGCCCCCAAATTTATATATTGAAAACCTAACCTCCCTTCTGTTTTTAGAAATAGGGTCTACAGGGAGATGATTGAGATTAACATTACCACAATACTCTTAACTAGAGTCTTTATTCAGATTTTAGCATTTTCCCATTATTTGCCCTATTCTTGTTCCAGGATCCACTCCAGGACACCATGCTGCATTTAATTGTCATGTATCCTTAGTTTCCTCCAATCTGTGACACGTGCTTCTCAGTCTTTCTGTGTTATTCATGACCTGACCCCCTCAAAGAGTACTGGTCAATAATTTTGTAGAATGTCCCTCAATTTGGATTTGTCTGATGTTCTTTCATGATTAGACTGGACTTCATGATTTTTAGGAAAAATACCACGGAAATGAAATGCTGTTCTCCTCATACCATATCAGGAAGTTCATAATAACCACATGACTTATCATTGATAATGTTGATGTTGGTTAAGGTGGTGTCTGCCTGGTTTCTGCACTGTAAAGTTACCTTTTTCCCCCCATTCCATATTTTATTTATTAAAAATGAATAATTAAGGCCAGTATACATTCAAAGGGAGGGAAATTAAGCTCCCCCTTCTGGAGGAAGGAGTAGCAAAAAATTTATAGATATGTGATAAAACTCCCACTATAATTAATAAGTAATTTGGGGCAGTTGCTCTGGGGCTGGGCAAATATTCTGTTTCTCTGCTACTTTTACGCAGTGATTTTAGCATTCATTGGTGGATATTGCCTGGAGTCCTATGACTGGTGTTCTAATTGTGATTCTCTATTTCTCTCATTGTTTCTACATTTATTTTTTGGAAATAATATGTAAGGAAAATTTGTTCCTTCTCCTCCATTTATTTGCACAATTGTTTATTTATATCAGTGATGCATTTATTTTATTCTTTGAGTTTTAATCCAACACTACCTTTATTGGGCAACAAGAGTTAGGATGAAATCATGGAATGGATTCTCCCTCAGAGCTTCCAAATGGCAGTAACCTTGCTGACAACTTGATTTAAGACTTCTGGACTCCAGAACTGTAAGATAACAAATTCCTTTCATTTCAAGTCACCAAGTTTGTGGTAATCTGTTACAGCAGCCCTAGGAAACTAATATAGTCATTTAGAATATACACCAAATTAGGTGAATTAGATAAAATGGTATTAAATCTTACGTAAGAATAAATTCCCAAGAACAACAAATGATATTATGGAAAAGTAGTATAATAAAGCACCACATGCCTTATCAGATGGTAGAAAGTATTATAAAGCACTTGCCATTAAATAATTACAAAATAATTATGACTATGAAATAAATATTTTTCACAGTACATACATTTGAAATAGACCCAGAATATATGAAAAGTTAATATATAACCCAGATCCTAATTGGGTTCAGAGACAAAAGGTAAATTAATTCATAAATAATACTGGCACAGCAGACTTTCATCAAGAGAAAATGATATTCGGACTCTTAACAAATTAAATCCTGATGTAGTAAAGATTGAAATATTTTAAAAATTCTTGAAATAAAGAACTCTGATACTACATTTAATATCTATGACCTTGGGAGAAATAAGACAAGAATTCCAGCAGTTATTAAAGAAAATATTGACACATTTGAGGATACAAAAAATAAAAACAAACACAAACTTTTATACAGCGGTAGACACTTGAAACAAAATCAACAAATATTTAGGAAAATGATATTTGTAAAGCTCATTGTCCATAAAATGTTAATATATGTAATATACATACAATACAATATATAATAAGAGCTCTTCATTTTAACAAGGGACAAAATACTCTAATAGACAAGTGGGCAATTCATGGAAAAGGACATTTAGCAGAAACTAACACAGCATGGTAGAACAATTATCCTCCAATAAAGATGTTAAAAAAAAAACAGCTGACAAATTTATGAAATGTGCTCACACTCTCAGATAGAGAAATTCAAAGACAAGTCATAAGAAGATACCAATGTATAACCATCAAACCGGTTAAGTAAAGGGGAGGACCATTGCTGACATCAGCAAGGGGAAATTTTAAAAGACTCACTGGAAACTTACCAAGAGTTATTTATTTAAAAACAAAATTAAATTAAACATGTATCCTTTGACTCAGACATATCACTTTTTAAAAATATATCTCACGTATATGTAAAAAGGGGGTCTTTATTTCAACATTTTTAGAGTGACAAAACACTGGGGAAAAGAGAATGTATGTTACCATTATAAGGGAAGTAGTTTAATAAATCATGATGTATTTTTATTACATATCACACTATAATTTTAAAAGAATATAGTAGAAATATGACTGTGGACTTGATGACTCATCATGATATAATACCAATATCTTTTTTAAAACTATAGTGACACATGTTTCTGAGTGAGAAGAAAATATGGAAGATGTGTTCTTTTAGAAGAAGTCATCTGAGGTAGGTTTTGGTGATGCTGGAAAAGAAGAGAAGGAGAACAGGAGGAAGGCAAACAAACATGAAAATGGAGAAATAAAAACTACATTAAAAAGAACATTAAGCTCTTTATGTAGTAACTATATAGATGGCTACATTTGCACAAGAACATTAAAATAAATCATCTGTAAGCCTGTAAGGGTGGTCAATGAAACAATGTTAAGAGAAAAAAGAAATGGAGGCTAAATGCAGTTATGTGTATAGTATATTCAATTTTGTTTAAATTCACAAGTAAACGCTCTGCATATGTGTGTATGTATTTGTATCAACCTAAAGAAATTCATAGCAAGAACAAGAGGCTGTTAATATAGGTGTAGGGGGTGAGTAGAAAATAATTTGTTTTGCCTTTGTACGTTTTGTGCTGTTTGTTACGTGATGGGGTTCAGAACACACTACCACAAAATATGGTACCTTGGCAAATTGAATATCTTAAGTTGAAAGGGTCTGAGAAAACAGCAGAAGTGAGAAGGTCATGCTAACCTCCTCCCCATTCCTCACCCTTCTTCCCTGAAATGGGTCATGTACCTTTCATGTGGAATTTACCCTTCCTTTACCAGAAGGAATGAAGGCATTCTTATTACCAGAAACTGGGAATTTAGGGCTGAGAAGGAGGTATAAACAAACCTTGCTAAACTAACCCTCATCTTCCTAATTATTCCTCCACCATTTACTACCCCTAGCCCAAACTCCTTTGTCTTGTTAATTCTTCACAAGTGTACTGTTTCTTTGTCTAAATGCTATAAAAGCTTCCTGTTTTAGTCACCTTTTCATCCTCTTGTGAAGGTCCCCAAGTGCATGTAAAAATTTAACAAAATTTGTGTGCTTTTCCCTTTGTCTTTGTCAGTTTACTTTTCAGTACCAGTCCAAGACCCTAAGGGGTTGAGAAAAGCTTTTTCCCATTCTTACATTATGCAAATATTACAATGAAAAGGAGGAGAAAAAAATCTCAAAAGAGAATTAATTTGATTGCACAAAAATGTTTAAATTACTGACACAAAATACCAAAAAAGCCACCAACAAAATAAAAAGAAATATTTACTTCAGATAAGACAAAATTTTAAAATACTTAACACTTAAGGGGTCAAATTCAACATGCAAAACAGAGTCAGGAACAGATAAACCAAGGGGAAAAAGCTATTTTTCTGACTTTTCAGAAAAGAGGAAATATCTAAATAAATGTTCAAATTTACTATAATCAGAGTAATAAATATTATAACTACAAAGTTATTACTTGTCAACTTTCTAATTAGCAAAGTTTAAAAAAATATATTGGTGAGAGCGCAGCATGAAAAGCACTACATTATTCTGCTGATAAAAGGATAAATTAGTAGATATTTTTGGAGAAACACATGGCAATCCATTTTAAGCTATATAAAATATTAATTTTCTGTGACCAAATGATTCTATCTCTAGAAATACATCATACGAAAAAAAACAATGCGAGGAAAAGTATGAATAAAGTTATTGAAGAATTATATAGGCATTTTGTATAATTATAACAAAAATTTGAATATTAAGTTAGTGGTAAGGAAGTGATTTGTATCCAACAATAGAAAACTATGTAACATGAAAAGTGATACCTTACTGCTTTAATTATATTAAAAGATGCTTATGATAAAATTATAAGCATGTAAATAAGGTAAAGTTTTATGTATTATTTTGATTTTAGTTATAAAGTGTTAAAGATTACTGAAAATAAAAATACTACAGTATCATTAGAACTAGAGACGGAATGTTCTGTTTTATAAATTGTATATATTCTGTTTTTTCACAATGAACATTTATTAATTTTGTAATCCAAAATAAAATAATTTACAAAAGTAAAGAAGAATAACTGCTTGAATATATATTTGCTTTTTATGGTGTTTACTTATATTAATGTCATTTTTGAAATAACCAGAGTAGATTGGTGCAATTATTGTTATTTACAGTAGGGAGAGATGGACATTAGATGTCATTATAGATAAGAATTCAGATCTGATCAAACTCAAAGCAACTTTTCATAACTTTAAAAATTACTTAATTAATTTTAAGTCAAGGGCCACCAAACTAAAGATAAAAACACGATGTGTCTTTAAACAGGTGAATTGTATGGTGTATGAGTTACATCTCAATAAAGCTTTTTCAAAAACAAAACGTGTAACTTTTTAAAAAAATGATTAATTTATTTTTATTTTTGGCTGCGTTCCTGCACACGGGCTTTCTCTATTTTCGTAGAGTGGGGGCTACTCTTCATTGCGGTGCACGGGCTTCTCATTGAGACGGCTTGTCTTTGTGGCAGAGCACGGGCTCTAGGTGCTTGGGCTTCAGTAGTTTTGGCATGTGGGCTCAGTAGTTATGGCTGTGGGCTCTAGAGTGCAGGCTCAGTAGTTGTGGCTCACAGGCTTAGTTGCTCCGTGGCATGTGGGATCTTCCCAGACTAGGGCTCAAACCCGTGTCCCCTGCATTGGCAGGTGGATTCTTAACCACTACCAGGGAAGTCCCCAAAATGTGTAAGTTTTTAACCAGGACAAAGAAACTTGATCTGACAATGGAAATAAAGGAAAAAAGTAAATAGAAAATATGAAAAATTATGGCAGAAATAAATTTTAATATTGCAGTTAGTATAATAAGTGGAATCAATTAAAAGCATTTCACAGATTAAATTTGAAAATATGTCCTCTATAAAAATATACTTAAAAATAGACAAATAGACAAATAAAGGTTGCAGACTAACTAAAAACAATGTATGAGGCCAATATGGTGGAGGGGAATATGCTAGAAATCTTACATCTGCCAGAATAAAGTTAAGAACCAAAAATATCATGAGACAATGAATGAATGAATGAATGAAGTGCAAAACTATAACATTTCTAGAAAAAAACCAGGAGAAAATGTAGGTGATCTTAAGTCTGGTGATAAACTTTTAGATATAATCTCAAAAATATGATCCATGAAAGCAAAAGTTGATAAGGTAGACTTATTAAAAGTAAAAAAAAAAAAATCTGCTCTGTAAAAGACAATGTTACGTGAATCAAAAGACAAGGAACAGAGACAGGGTGAACAGATATTTGAAAAGCATATCTTATAGAGGACTTGTATTGAAAATATGCAAAGAACTCTTGGGACTTCCCTGGCAGTCCAGTGGTTAAGACTTTGTGTTTCCACTGCAGGGTGCATGGGTTCAACCCCTGGTCAGGGAACTAAGATCTTACGTGCCACGCGACCAAAAAAGTAGAAAAAACAGAACAAAAGAAAAAATGAAAACTCTTAAAACTCAACAATAAGAAGATAACACAGTTTAAAAATGTGCAAAAGAGACTGCTCACCCATGAAGATAAACAAATGACAAATAAGCATATGAAAGATGTTCAACATCTTGTGTCATTAGGGATTTACAAATTAAAGCAACAATGAAATATAATTAAAAACTGTTACAATAGTCAAAATTAAAAAAAAAAAAAAAACCTGACAATACAAATTGCTGGCATGGGTGCAGATCAACAGGAACTCTTCATTGCTGTTGAGAATGCAAAATGGTACAGCTACTTTGAAAGACAGTTGGACTATTTCTTACAAAGATAAACTCAGTTTTTCCATATGATTCACTAATCACTTATCTAGGTATTTACATAATTGGTTTGAAAATGTACGCTCACACAAAACTCTGTATATTTATAGCAAATTTTTCATAATTGAAACAAATCTGGAAGCAACCAGGATGTGCCTCAATAGGTGAATTAATAAACAAAACAGTGGGTCATCCATACCACAGTATTCAGGAAGAAAAAGAAGTTAGCCATCCCACCACCAAGAACCATGAATGAATATTAAATACATATTGTATCTGTTCAAAAAATGAAGCCTGAATAAAGTTAATGGACAGATGACAGTATGTATTGTATATAATATAATTTTCTGCAAATCAACATGAAGAAGGGCACCTCAATAGAGTAGTTAGGCAAAATATAAAAATATATGAAGAGGCAATTCATACAAAAGTAAACCCAAATGGCTAATATGTTTAGAAATATCCAATTTCATTAACAATAAGGAAAATGTAAGTGAAGCCAGCAATGAAATGTCACTTTATATTAGAAAGTTTGATATTCTCTAGAGTTGGCAGTGATGAGTGACTACTGGAACACTCCTACACTGCCAGTGAGAATGTAGACTGATACCGCCATCAATATGGGGGAACATGCTGGTAATGTTCATTGAATTAAATATACACAGTACTGGGAATCCAGGAAATCTACTCCTGTTGAATTCTACTCTGTATAAACCTTATGGAAACATATGGACACCAAGGGGGGAAAGTGGCGGGGGGTGGTGGTGGTGGGATGAATTGGGAGATTGGGATTGACATGTATACACTAATATGTATAAAATGGATAACTAATAAGAACCTGCTGTTTAAAAAAATAAATAAAATAAAATTCAGAAAATAAAAAAATAACCCTTATGGAGATTTTTCACAGATATATGAAGCGACAAGTGTGAGGATGTTCATCACAGTGTTATTCATGGTGGCAAGCGTTTGGAAGAGGAAACCTGGCCATCCAGCCCAGGGAGAGTGTATGTATAAAATGCAGTGAATGCAAAAAAGAGTACTAAGCACCAGTTAGAAGCAATAGAAAACATGTAGATTTAGCAACATGGACTCATCTTAAAAATCAAGTGTTGAGTGAGAAAAAGTAAGAAACAGAATACCATTATGTAAATAAAATTTCATGCCCACAAAATAGTAATTCATTGTTTTCAAGAATGCATAATTCACACTCTCTTGGTCTGAGGAGCTTGCAAAACAGAGCCAGAAGCAAGTCGTAAGTGTTAGTTATTTATTGGAAGGTACAAGCCCAGAGAAAACAGAAGTGAGGTGGAGAAAGGTAAGATGCTAAAGCAGAGTGATGCGTTACTGTTCTGCCCACTGATTTATGGTGAACTATGAAAAGACACAGCTTGTCTGTCCTGTGTCTTGTGCACCTGCTTGGCCATGTGAGATATTTCTGGACAGACTCTATGGAAAAATTGTGCTTTAGAAAAGTCAACAGAAGGTTGGAATAAAGAGAGAATTTATTGCTCTCGTCTCCTGTCTCCATTGGTCAAAATCCTCCCCACAGGGAAATAACTCCACTTTAAGGTTGAGGAAGGCAGTTGGTCCTTTGGAAGTCAGCCCCCAAGCCCCCTGGGGCGGCACTTTGTGGAGTGGTGGTAGAATTAAAAAATCCCAAGTCTCAGATGAAGGGTGCATATGGACACTCATGGGCTCGTGGGCTCCAGCAATGGCTGAGGTAGAACAAGTGGGCAATATTGAAAAAAGAACTGACTATGAAGAGATATGTGTCATATCTGACACACATACAATCAAAAGGCACAGATGAAACACACTAAACTTGTTGTCTATGCTGGGGGAAGAGGAAAGAGTGGAGGATGTGGATAAAAGGGAATAAATACAACAAGAGAGTGCTTGCTGGGAGTAAGGAGGACAATGTGTCATGAACCACAGTATAATTAACCTTACTTCTTCACCTAAATTCAAAAAGAAAGGGAAATGGAGAAAATCCAGTAGATTGTGTCATAATGTTGGCAAATAAGTGGGGCACGAAATCCTAAATCTCTTTACCTGTTCAATTACTGGACAAGCACAAGATAGGGTGCTATGGAAAAAGATAAGCCAGTTTTTTTCCCCCTTTTTAATGGAGAAAACTAAATCAATATTGGTTTTGTTTAATTAAAAATGTGAACAAAATTATGGGATAAAAGTAACATTTCCTATATTACAAACATTATCAAGAGTACTGAGAAAGGCCAAGGGGGATTAGTAAGTGTCCATAAATCCAAATGGAGAGAAATTACTTACCAATGCCTTGCCAAAGGTGTTTAATTTAGAAAGGTATTGCTTAGTAAGTATAAATCCCTGAGGTCTGGAGTAGGCAAATAGCTATCTCTGTGAAAGAAAAATGCTTAATATTTGAGGAAACTGAATATTTGTGTCCTCTCAAATTCCTATGTTGAAGCCCTGACTCCAGTGTGGTGGTATTAGGAGGTGGGGCCTTTGGGAGGTGATTAGGTTTAGCTGAGGGCATGAGGGTGGAGCCCCCATGATGGGATTAGTGCCCTTGTAAGAAAAGAAAGACACACCAGAGATTCCTCTCTGTGCCAGGTGGGGATACATGAGAAGGCTGTCTGCAAGTCAGGGAGAAAGCCTTACCAAAAACTGAATCTTCCAGTACCTTGATTTGGACTCCTCAGAACTGTGAAAAATAGATTCCTGTTGGTTAAGCCTCCCAGTCTATAATATTTTATTATGGCAGCCAGAGGAACAGACTAAGACAATATGTTAGGTCCCTTTTGCCTGAAAATTACAGAAACCCAACTCAGACAAGCTTTAATTCTACAACAAGGTAATAGACAAGAGACATTTACTTCATACCTTATAAACTAAGGGGTGTAGTTAGTCTCAGGCTCAATTGAATCCCTAATCTCAAGCAGTATCAGGAATTTGGGGTCTGTCTTCATATTCTCTCCCTTTTCATTTTCTTGTCACAGCTTCTGTCATTGTGTTCACCTCTCTCTCCAGTTTTTCTTTATGGCCTGTGGCCATGGTTACCAGCACTCTGACCTTTTGACCGTACAATAACACAGCATAAAAGATGAAAGAGAAAACCGTAGCTCTGTCTCAAGTTCAGGAAATCCCAGAGAAGAGCTCTGAGTGACCAAGCAGGATCTCAGCTTTGCAGCCACAGGGTGGGACTTCAAGCATATTAAAACGAAATGGAATAAGCAAGGAGTGAAAGCAAGTCTTCAGATGAAGATTAGGGCACTGGAACCAGGAGACAGAAAGAAAAGCTGGTCAGAGGTTAAAAAAACAAAACAAAACAAAAAGGAATTAAAATTTCCTAGTGTTTGCAAATACTTAACAAGTATTAATTTGGGGCATTTTAGAATAAGAAGTTAAAATTCCTGAGATTTCTTGAGAAGTCTCCAAAATCATGTTAGTTCTATAATTTCCATAACATGTATCTTTAAAAAATAATAAATGATTATAATAATACAGAATGAATAATTTTTCTGTGATAGAAAACTTCTAACCAACATATTTTTTTCTTTTTGCGGTACGCGGGCCTCTCACTGTTGTGGCCTCTCCCGTTGCGGAGCACAGGCTCCGGACGTGCAGGCTCAGCAGCCGTGGCTCACGGGCCTAGCCGCTCCGCGGCATGTGGGATCTTCCCGGACCGGGGCACGAACCCGTGTCCCCTGCATCGGCAGGCAGACTCTCAACCACTGCATTACTCTCAACCACTGTCCCCAACCAACATATTTTGACGGGATTATGAATTTCAATATCATGTACACGTGATCAGTACCTGATAAGTATATTTTATGATAGAAGGGAAGATGATTATAAAATGCCAACTAAAAATCATTTTACAAATTGAAAAATAACATCACAAAAATTTATCATTCTCAGAATGAAATTTTAAAACATCCAAAACATTGATGGTCGCATCCTATAGTTTTGATCTTGACAAAAATTTTAGATGTAGAAAAATGCCTTCCAGTTTGCAATAAAATTGGTTGAATTATTGAGTGTCTAAAACACCTTTATTTTGGGCATTTAGATACAAATTGTTTCATATAAGCTCTTTTTTGTTTGGTTTTGTTTAATGATTAGGGTATTTTGCCCACTTGCCCTGATTTTGACTTTGATATTGTTATTATTTTTGCTAATTCATATTTTAGATCAGATTTTCCTTTCCTGTGCACCTCTTCTCTTTGCATTTCTTCTGCTAATGGTTTATAAAGAAGAGTCGTATATAGCCAACATGAAAAACAGGAGAACACCAGTGAACATTTTTACATGGTATTTAAACAACATAACAGTATATTTCAGCAAGGATAACATCACTACACATGATCGTGTGTCAAAATAGTCAATGTAAGACTTCTTTTGCTTCCAAACTTTTTATTTCTTGGAACCCCATTTGTTGGATTAGTATAAAGTGTACTGTGAGTATAAACTTGCTAATATGTATTTTATTTGCAAGAATGAATGCAACACTGTTAGCAGCAGACAGAGCCATAGCACACAGTTATAACATGCCAATGGTTACAAGTGAGAGGGACTGATTACATCATGAACATATTTCTCTCCTACCAGCTCCTGTCCTGGTTTCCAGAAATGTTGGCCATAACCTTTTACTTCTCCTTCTCCTGCCAGGCTTTTTTTTTTTTTTCTGCTTCAACTTGGCATCAGTGAATTCTTTCAAAGCATTAACATTTCTGTGTTGATAGTTTAGCTTTAATTCTCATGGGAGAATTATAATTTCCTATTTCCTGATATTTCAATTGATTTTTCTCAGAATTCAGGATTAGGAAAAAACATATACATTTTCTAAGAAATGCTGCTAAGGTATCCCCAGGTGGATACACTAAATTCTCCTGAAACCCTTAAATACCTCATCTCAAAAAAAAAAAAAAATTGTGTGATTCTGAAAGATAGGATGACTTTTGACCTTATAAAGAGAGATTAGGTTCACAAAATAAACTCGTAACTGGTTGTTCTTCCTTCCTTTACCTCTAATAAGCTGTTTCTACAATCATCCCCATTGCTGTCCCTGAGGGGAAGAGCTGCTATCTGGGGTAACTTAAGCTCAAAAGGAAAACTTATTCAGTGCATGGATATCTTCATCCTAGAGATAAAATAATGTGTGCCTTTTATAGTCTCTCTTTAAAATTACCTTTGATAAAGAAGTCTAAATTTGGTCATTGATTTCTGTAAGACATGAAAATACAAGAAAAACAGAGCCATGGGCAAGTATACAATTTTACAAGTAATAAAATATCTATTAGTGTCTCCTTATTTTTTACTTTTTTATATATTAGAGGATGTCAGACCCTAAATGCTTGACTGAAACAGTCCTTCTAACTTGTTATGGTATTACTTAAAATTTTTTTCCAGTTATTTCAATCAGTCCTTCTTCCAAGCAATAATTATCTTTTCAGGAAAACTTTTGTTCAGCTGTTCAGCTAGTCTGAGTTTCGTGCTAGATTTTTGTCTGGCCTTCCAAATGATACATGTTCTATGATAATTTCCTGATAGGTTAAAAACAAATTGATGTTTTTAAAAGATATTCTTTCTCCTTTCCAATTTCTGATCTAGATATCTATAAACCAAAATCAGGATATGGTTACCTGGGTAACTAAGGTTCCGCAGAGAAAGTTCTCTTGCCTCTATGTTCTTGATTTTATTTCTTAATCAATAGTTAATTACTTTAAAAAAAATCTTTTTTGGAGGATGGACATTCCCAATAGCCGATGCTTTACAATTCTTATTCCATAGGTCAACCCCTGTGCTTTCTTCCCATGGAGTCAAATCAGTGTCCAGGACACAGGCTGAAGACACAAGGCTACAGCTGAGTGAAAGGTGATATAATCCATCCACAAGCTGTTGGGAAAGGTCAGTCATATTACAATGATTAAAAAGTACATATTCTTTTGGGATAAGAAATAAAGATCCTCAATGAAGAACTAATGAACCTGAAGTTTGCTCTTCTCTGTTTACACATTCCAGGTACTGTCTGACCTTCAGAAATGGTGCATTGTCTCAGATTCTGCGTGGAAATTTTAATTTTCTTGCATTGCAGCGGAGCTATGCTGCTGTTCGTTTCATCTGTATACTTAGATTTATTAAAGTCCAGCACTGCAAGCGTGTCCATCCCTTCTTTTGGCTCTGTAAATTTCAAGTGGTTGTAAACAATTTTTAAAAATAAATGAAAACAAGTGAAATGCTGAATTTGGTGCTGATCTCCTTTTCTGGAGCTGTTACCTGAAATCAGTTACAAATAGCTGGAAATGTGCACAGTAATATGGGCCCAAATTGACCAATGATTTATCTCTATCTGCCTGAGAGACAGAAGCTTTAGAGACTGAGAAGGGACTGGAGAAGTGATTGGCATAGTTCTGCATTATTTTCCTTTGGTGTTTTTTGGACCATATATGACAAGATTTTATATCAAGCTTTAGAGAGTGTAATATATTTTTCCAACTGTCACAGCGAACCTTAATGTAAAATAAATAAAAATATTATGGAGTGAAAGTTTGAAAACTCTGTGTGTGAGTGTTCAATATTATCATACGGATTAGCATTGCATACACAAAACCAGGAGAAGAAATCTTTCTATCTCACCAACTCAGAGAGGAAATTTTCCACTAAATGGTTTGTGGAGGTAGGACAGAATAGAGACAATTCTCGTACCCACGTTCTGTAAAAGACAAGGTAACATAGTGAAAAGCGCTTTTATAATCACACTAGTAGTAATAGAGAAATCAAGTTTTTTTTTTTTTTGCAGTACGCCGGCCTCTCACCGCTGTGGCCTCCCCCGTTGCGGAGCACAGGCTCCGGACGCGCAGGCTCAGCGGCCATGGCTCACGGGCCCAGCCGCTCCGCGGCATGTGGGATCTTCCCGGACCGGGGCACGAACCCGGGTCCCCTGCATCGGCAGGCAGACTCTCAACCACTGCACCACCAGGGAAGCCCAGAAATCAAGTATTTTGAGCCCACTTCTTTCCTACATAAAACAGAATAATGAGTCTACATGTTTTTCTAAATCACAGGATTTTATGAGAACCACTGAAAGACGGTGATCCTACAGAGATGGAAAAAAAATGCAGTGAACCCTATTATTGTTCCAGCTTACTGACTTATAGCACAAGGAGGAGGAAACTTATACAGACTCTGGTGGATTCCTTAAATTAAAAAGGCAGAGTGGAAAGTCCAGTGAGACAAAATTATAGCTCACAGGACAAAGTACCAGAGATTTAAGAGCAGCACAGACAAAAAGCTATATAGGGTCCCTCTCAGGTATGCAGCCAATTAGTCAGCCCCCTCATGTACATATGCCATACTTGTGAGGAACATACTCAGGGTCGGAGAAAGAACCACAATAAAGGCTGAGAGGAGAGCAGTACTTGGTGCTCACAATGTTCTCCAACCAGACTGAAAAACATCAAAATTTCTGGGGCATTGGGTAAAACACTCAGAAGCATTTTGCTTTAGTAGTGGGGTAAAATTGGAGCGTGGGAATGCCTAGTAAAGGCATTCCTAGAAAAGGAAAGATTAATTTTTCCAAGTAATTTAAGAATGAAGCTCAAAAATAGTTAAAGGAATATAAACAGATCTAGCTCTCAAGAAGAGAAAATCCATAAAGTACGGCATCAATTAAAAATTACCGAGCATGCATAGAAACAGGAAAATACAAATTATTGAAGAGAAAATCAGTCATCAAACCTGACCCGGAACTCACGCATATGCTAGAAATAGCAGAAAGACATGTTAAAACAATCGTTGTAACTGTACCCTGTATGTTCAAAAAATTAAGTAGAAACACGGAAGATATTTTAGAAAGACCAGAATTGAACTTGAGAGGTGAAAATTAAAATATCTGAGATGAAAAAAATACTGAATGGAATTAATGGTGCAATCAGTATGAGATTAGCACTTAGTGGTTCCTTCATCATCTGTTAACTTTTCTAGTGCTGGGTTTTTTCTTTAAGTTCATGTCAAAGTCTAAGATGGCTGCTTTGAATTTGAGACCAGAAGAAGAAAAGTTAAAGTGGCAAAACAATACTTGCAGACAAGTCAGCTTCCTTTTAAGATTACCCACAAGCTTCACAAAACATTTCTGCTTATGAGCCCAGAACTTAACAAAATGGTCACCCATATTTTCAAGGAAGGCAAGAAGTAATACTTTATTCTGCATGAGTTGCAAACTGTGTAGCTGACAACTGGGGAAATAGAAGTGAGATTTATGGACTTCAGAAAAAATTAGAATTAGTTGCTTAGATAGAACTGATCTCTCAACCGAAATTCTCAGTGTTTCGGGGCAGAGGGTATATATCCTTAGTATGGGTTAAAGTTGAAATGTCATATGTAATGAGAAAGAAATAGAAAGATTTTTTCCTTTTTAGATTAGAGAAAAATGCCTTAAATTACCTGATTCAGTGATTCATGAATAGCAGGCATTCAGTTAATATTTGATGAATGAAAGAATAATTTCCTATAAAACATATTCTTACTAAGCGTTGAGAATTTCATTAGTGTCAGTCAAGATAGACTCATGCTATTGTGCAAAGCCCCTCACTTGGGATCCTGTAACATTGTTGCAAAAGGTCTGGAGGATACAAAACATTTTCCTGTTAATAGTTTTTCTATTTGAAATAATTCAAAGGAAATTAGTATACTTGGTTTAATGAAAAATATCATAGTTATGTTTGTCATCCTCTAATTCTCATCTCTTCTTGAAAGCAAAATTCAGTTTGAACAGTGTTAATTCAGCCACAACCTGGCATTTCCCTGATAAACTTGAACTGGGACAGAGAACATAAAAACCTCAAGATACATTTTTATCTAGTAGGATCCTTTGTTCCTTGCTTTGCAAATCTTCCTGACTTAGTAGTGGCACCTCTAACGACTCCCCAGACCCTACAGACAAGTCTTAGGAATTCAGTTCAGAGAAATAACAGTGTAGTGTGTATATTTTCCTTTCAACCAGAGGAATTCTGAGCAAGCCTCAGAGGGCTTTGTCGTAACATACTTGTTCTTCTTGGGTAGAGCAGTTGTGTAAGAAAATATTCCAAGGCATAACTGCAGGACACAGCTGAGAATACTCTAGCAGCAAAGACTTCAGGGATAGAATGCTAGCAAATAAATGACTCACTTAAATGTACAAATTAACAGAAAAATATTACAAAATCCACTGAATTGGCCCATTGGCAATCCAAAGACTACTCAATGAGAAGCATCTAAAATTATTTTTTCATTAAACTAATTTTTCATTTTTGAAGAGCTTTCTAAGAAACCCAGTGGTTTTTCTCATCTCTCCTTCCTAACACATGCATCTTGGTATTTCAAAACAACAGGGATATTTTTGAAACATTACTGAACGTTCCAAGCCATCCACTTATTTTAAGTGATTTTCTTCTGCTCATTTTACATTCCTAACTTAGTGTAGTGTATAAGAGAGAAGTCAGCATTTGGACCTAAAGAGGTGTGAGATTGTGGCAGTAATTAAGCTATTAGTTGTCAGTGTCAGACTCACTCTTCGTAACGCTGGGGCTAGGACTCTGCCATCCACATTCAGTTTCTCCAGCTGCTCTTTTTTAGCCACTTATAATATCAGGAGCCCTGAAAAGAGACTCAAAAGCAGGAGGAGGGAGGACATACTTCTTCCCATTCACAACATTTTCCTGTTTTTTTGGCTCCCAGTTTTACCACTGTCATTCCAGCAACACTTCACTCCAACAGGATCAATT
This sequence comes from Aethalodelphis obliquidens, assembly GCF_003676395.1. Classification (NCBI taxonomy): domain Eukaryota; kingdom Metazoa; phylum Chordata; class Mammalia; order Artiodactyla; family Delphinidae; genus Aethalodelphis; species Aethalodelphis obliquidens. The sequence continues at coordinate 26,548,284 of NW_020837969.1, read as the reverse complement.
TGTTTATAGCAGCTGTTAACTACAGTTTGCAGGGTTTTCTGCTTTTTTGTTTTTTAACAACACTTATAGAACCAGCCTCACGACACTTCAAGTAAATCAGCACCTGCCAGATGATGTCCTCCACAGAGATCTGTCTCCTAGTTCCTGAGGTCTCTCTTTGAACTAACAGACAACAACACTGCTGATAAGACCTACTCCTTAAAGTGAGTTCAGCTCTCAGTTTTCCACCAAGTTTCTAAATTTTAATAATTCCAACCTCTTCCCTTTTCCTCCAACACTAAGGGTTATAGCTGCTTCCTGCAGTTGTTAATCGTATGAAGCCTTAGTGTTCCCTTTCAAATTTTCAGTTTTTCAATACCTAGTCAATAATTCTTTATCTTTAATTCTCTGTTAAAATAACCGACGTGGTTTCTTTCTTATGACTGCACTCTAGTTAATACACTTTGTGATCCCGAAACTTAGAATAATTACCATATTGAGATGTCCCTGGTGGTCCAGTGGTAAAGAATCCATCTTCCAATGCAGGGGACGCGGGTTTGAGCCCTGGGGAACTAAGATCCCACATGCCGCGGGGCAGCTAAGCTTGCACGCCACAACTACTGAGCTCGCGCTCCTCAATGAGAGAGAAAATCCACAAACCACAACTAGAGAGAAGCCCGTGCGCCACAATGAGAGATCCCGCATGCCACAAGTAAGCTCTGATGCAGTCAAAAAAAAAAAAAAAGAGAGAATAATCGCCATATTTATGGGGGTAAATTCTTTTTCATTTAGAGATTAAGGTGCTATCTAAGACTAATTAATTTTTTCAAAGCATTGATTTGGTACCTAGTAGACATAAACGTGTTGTGCTGGGCATCGCAAAGACTTCAGAGAATTGTTAGCCATAACTTCACCTGCAAGTATTTAGGCAATTTTAAATGTTAGAACCTGGATATGTATGTACTAATTATAATACATTAAGTACTTGGCGAGTATTATGCAGAATGAGCTTTAGAAAAGCTCAGAGAAGGAAATTAATGTCTTTGGAAATCAGAATATATCTGAAGAATTTTAATAAGGATAAATGATAGCTGCTGAAACTTAAAGGGTATATTTATAAGGGAAATTAAAAATATGATTGATAGAGATTTTGAGGCACGGGAAAAAATAACATGAACTGGGCAGAATAGCAGAAGAGTTTAAAGCATGAATCCATCACAGCATGGTAGGAATAGAGACTTTGTAAAACATAGTAGTGGGAGATAAAATTCACAGGGAAGCTTAGGGTGAGATAGTATTTAGATCCTACTTAAGGATTTGAGGTTTTCTCCTACAGGTAACACAGAACAATGACTGGAAGGGAGAAATAGAAATGTAGTATCTTAAAGTCCTCATATCATGGATGTAATAGTTTAACAATATTTGAAGGTAGATTGCAATAAATTAAAGCTATATACCATAGTCATTCAAGCAATCACTAAAAAACAAAAAATGAAAAAATAATAGAGCTAATAAACCTACAATAGAGGTTAAAAAATGGAAAACTAAGATTTTGGTCTAAAAAAGATAAAAAGTTAAAAAAAGAAAGAGCACATGAGACTAATAGAAAACAAATAACAATATGAAAGTTTTAAATCCAGTTGTGCCAATAAACACACTAAAATAAATTGAATACACATACCTATTAAAAGACACAAATAATCATATTGGATGTAAAACATCCATTTATATACTGTCAACAAGAAGTCAACGTAATTACAAAGTTACAGATAGAGTTAAAGGAAAAGTATAGATAAAAGGAAGACTATACCATGCTTACAATTATCAAAGAAAACTGGAGTGGCTATATTAATATCAGAAAAAGTAGATTTCATAACAAAGAAGTTTACAAGGAATAAAGAGAATCATTTCATAGTAATAAGGAATTGATTCATAAAGAGAATATAATGATCTTAAATATTTATGCAGCTAATAATATCATTTCAATATATATAATACAAAATCTGATAGAACATCAAGGAGAAATAGATGAAAATTCTACACTTCTTTGTCAGTAGTTAATAGAACACTACTGACCACCTTGACCTAATCAACATTTATGGAACTCTTCACCTCAGAACAGCAGAATATATATTTTCTTTAAGTATACATGGAACATTTACCAAAATAGATCATATATTTGAAGATATAATACATGTCCTTACACATTTAAAAGGGTTGAAATCATATAAAATGTATTTTCTGAGTACAAAAAATTAAATTAAAAATGAAGAACACAAAAATATCTGGAAAATCTTTAGATTTTTGGAAATTATAAACACATCTTGAAATAATTTATGCATCAAAGATAAATCATAAAGAAAATTGGAAGGTTTTTAACTGATGGGAAATTAAAACATGACATATCAAATATATACATACACATATATATATACACATACATATGATAGCTACAAAGTGTCAAGATGATTCAATGGAGGAGTAGTAATCTTTTTTTTTTTTTTTTTTTGCGGTACGCGGGACTCTCATTGTTGTGGCCTCTCCCATTGCGGAGCACAGGCTCCGGACACGCAGGCTCAGCGGCCATGGCTCACGGGCCCAGCCACTCCGCGGCATGTGGGATCTTCGCGGACCGGGGAACGAGCCCGCGTCCCCTGCATTGGCAGGCGGACTCCCAACCACTGCGCCACCAGGGAAGCCCGCAAAGTTTTTTAAAATAGGAAATAAGAACCAGGAGCTATAGAAGGAAAATTTATAAACTGAACTTCAACAAAATTTAAAACTCACTATTCCAAAGACAATGTGAAGAAACTGAAAGCGCACACCAAAGATGCAGAGAAAATATTTGCAAGAATGCTGAAGTTGGACTTGTGTCTTGAATGTAAACTCTATCAACTCAATTTTAAAACTGGACAGTAGATTTTAAATGACACTTAACCAAGAAGATGGCAGCATCACAAACTCGCACACGAAAAATTGTTCAAAATTATTAGCCATGGGGGAAATGCAAATCAAAACCACAGTGCTACTATCATACATTGTTTTTGATTGGCTAAAATTAAAAAGATTGGCCATGGTCATTATTGTTAAGGGTGCAGAGATACCAGAGCTCTTATGTACTGCTGTTGGGAATTTAAACTGGTGTACAACCATTTTGGAAAACGGTCTGACAATTTCTCAATAAATTAATAACACCAATTATATGACCCAGTCTTTCCATTCCCAGGTATTTATCCAAGATAAATAAAAATACATTTCCACACAAAGATGTGTACACCAGTGTTTATAGTAGCTTTATTTCTAATTGTCCCAAACTGGAAATAGTACAGATATAACGCACTGGCAAATGGATAAATCGTGTTACTTTCTTACAGTGGAATACTACTCAGAAATGAAAGAATAAGATATTGATATACACAATGAAATGAATGATTCAAAATTATTATTCCGATTGATAGAAGTAGCTTTCTTGTACAATGAAAAAAGGGTAAAACATAAGGTATAATTAATTTTATAAAACGCAAACTGCAGTGGTTCCTTAGAAATGAAGGTGGAGAGAAGGAGAGATTACAAAGGGCATGAGAAGCTCTTAGTGGTGATAGAAATGTCTGTTATCTTGATTATAGTAGTGGTTTTATAAGTAGACATATTTCAAACTGCATCAAATTATATGCATGAAATATGTGCAGTTTATTGTATATCAAGTGGATCTCCATAAACAGTTAACATAAAATAAAAATCCAAGTCAATGTTTGGTTTTTTTTTTTTGCGGTACGTGGGCCTCTCACTGCCGTGGCTTCTCCTGCTGCGGAGCACAGGCTCAGCGGCCAAGGCTCACGGGCCCAGCCGCTCCGCGGTATGTAGGATCTTCCCAGACCGGGGCACAAATCTGCGTCCCCTGCATCGGCAGGCGGACTCTCAACCACTGCACCACCAGGGAAGTCCCAAGTCAATGTTTCTTACCCTCTCTACAGCAAAGAAGAGGAAGAGTTGAGATACACAAAAACTCTTAGGGCAATGACAGTGCCAGATTTTTGGAGATAGTAGTGCAAACTATCTGGATATTCAGATACATGAGAAGAAATTCCTCACCACTATGGTGCCCTTGGACAGGGGCCATGCATAATACAGCATCATGATACTCAACGAAGACACCACTCCTAATCCCTCCAGTTCACACTGTGAGCCAAAAGGAGAAATTTCTTTTGCTACGTTTTATTAAAAGATACATGTTGGGTTTCCCTGGTGGCGCAGTGGTTGAGAGTCCGCCTGCCGATGCAGAGGACACAGGTTCGTGCCCCGGTCCGGGACGATCCCACATGCCGCGGAGCGGCTGGGCCTGTGAGCCATGGCCGCTGAGCCTGCGCGTCCGGAGCCTGTGCTCCGCGGCTGGAGAGGCCACAACAGTGAGAGGCCCGCATACCGCAAAAAAAAAAAAAAAAAAAAAGTTAGAGTTAGATACTTAAGTTTGAATTCAAATTCCATAAATTACCATGTAAACTTGGCAAAACGTTAAACTCTGTGTTATATATGCTAGATATATTTATAGGTACCTAATATAAACATTGTATATATTTTATAAATACAATATATAGTATATATGTTATATAGACCCACAGTAATTTTTATATTATATAAACAATATATGTTACACAATCTACAATATATAAAATATATACAATGTATATCTTATATAATATATTATAAATATATTATAGATATTATATAAAGCATATCATAGGTATAAGTATTATATGTTATATAATATATGCATTGTACAAATATATTAAAGTATTATTTAATATATGATACATTATACATATACAGTATCTTGGTCATGAATGCAACATTAGATTGCATTAGATGATCTTGTGAAAGTTCTTTTAAAGCATAGGTTTTCATATAAATTTAAAGTGATAGGAGTCAAACTCTTTACATTCTTCAAAAGTATGTTGATTAATGGTATTTTCTAAGAGGAATGTAGCTGAATATTTGGAGGTAGTTGTCAAATGTTATCATTTTTTTTTTAATTTTTAAATTTTTAATTTTTTTTTGCAGTAAGCGGGTCTCTCACTGCTGTGGCCTCTCCTGTTGCGGAGCACAGGCTCCGGATGCGCAGGCTCAGCGGCCATGGCTCACGGGCCCAGCTGCTCCGCGGCATGTGGGATCTTCCCAGACCGGGGCCCGAACCCGTGTCCCCTGCATCGGCAGGCGGACTCTCAACCATTGCCCCACCAGGGAAGCCCAAATGTTATCATTTTTGATTATCTTTTTTTAAATGGTCTTGTTGCCTGAATCTTATTTATTCTGTTCCACTACAATGAGAAAACCCCTTGCCCTTCCACTGATATAGCTGATGTAATTCATATTTAGGTTGGTATATTTCAATTGACTTTCCTCCCTGATGGACCATTCTGATAGTCTGTTTCCATCTGTTTTATCTGTTCTGGTAATACTGCCCTCTTTATTACTTTGCTTGGACTACAACTCTAGTATTCTTGCAAGGGATTTCTAACACTTTCTTTCCCTCCCTGCCATCCAGCCCCTTTCTGTCTTCTATTCCCAGTGTTGTTTCTTGTCTTTTGGTCTACTAAAATCCTTTATTTTTCTATTATACTTAAAGAAAGAGATATATAATCTTTATTATTCAATTAGACATTTACTTTTAATGAAGATATTAGACACTCATTTTTATGATTAGAAGGCCACAAAGTAACTTCCATGACTCCTGGGACAATCAAATTTACACTCATCATTCAGCATACCCTCCAAGAATAGAGAAGTGACAAATCCCTGCATTTGATGACACACTGCCAGCTGTCTTCATTCAATAAGACCTGCTGTCCCCACTTAAGCCTCTTGCTGTCCTTAGCATCAGGGAGCTTTTTTTTTTTTTCCATTTGGAGGTTTACATTTGTCAATTGTAGGGGTTCATGACCCGACTCTACTCTCCTCTGATTATTATTGGCAGGCTACTCGTCTCTAGTGGTTGCTCTGACAACGGATGAAAAACAATGGATTAACTGCTTTCTAGGAATATTTCTCTGACATAATTAATGCCTGCCTTTGGTTTTTACACCTCATGTATCAATGCCATTTCTTCCTGCTAAATTTCTATTCTAACAGACTTGGAAAGAGCCCTCAGTTCACCTTTCTATTTCAGTACAACTAAATTATATACTTCTTTGCAACCAGAAAAGTGTTTTCCTGTTACTCTTTTCTTCAAATGGATTTTTTGAATAATAAAAAAAAATCAAACTATAGACACTATTTGGACCTCAATGTATTAGGATACGGAGTTCATTAACTCATTGTCTATCTCAGGAAAGGCATTTTAATAATCAAGAAATAACAGTTTGAATAAGGGAGAAAACTAGAATTCTCTCCTGTGAGAGTAAATCATAGATATAATTACTTTTGGTTCGATATCTGTATTAGCCAGGAGTTTGCTAACTTCTGTAATAAACAATCCTAAAATCTCAGCAGTTTAATAAAAAACAAGTTGACTCACTTACAGTGCAGTGGAGATGCCTGTGTTTGAGGGGATCTCCTAGGAGATTCTGTTCTAAATGTGGGGGCATCTAGAATCCAGGTTGCCACCCATCTCATGCAATCCCATCCCTTCAAGGACTTGAGAACCTCTCCCGTATTCTCCGCATTTGATTGGCTGATGAGCAAAGAAAGAAAAGTAGAGCATCTCAAGGGTGAAATTTCGTGTAGCCCTCCAGTGGCATGCAAACCTTTCTCCACATTCCATTGGCACTAACTAGTTCTTGGCTCCGAAGGATGCAAGTGGGCTAGGAAATCTGTCTTCCTGCATGGCCATGGTGTTCATGGACATTGTCTCTGCCACAATTACATATCATTTTTCACCACTATACACATGCCATTATAGCTTTGTGGGCCGAGGCCTGGCTTCTCATTTCCCTGCTCCACTGACTAGATCGGAGAATTTTAGGTTCTAGAACTATGTGAGTCCCAATTTTCTTTAAGGAAGTGGAGGTAGAAATAACAATCCTAAAGAGGGGCTGTGAGGATCAAACACAGCAATGATTAGGGAAGTGCTTCAGATGCAAGAGCTAAGGATATAGTGGATTGCTAGTAAGGTGTGTTGCCAGTTCATCAATTTTTGTGGCAGAAGGAAAGTGGAGATCAAATAATGCTCAAGACTCATAAAGAAGCCAATCTCCTTCTGATCAAAATATTAGAGATGTTGCTTAGATTCCCCCGATCTTTGCCATACAATGACTCTTAATGTCACTTATAAAAATCTAATTTATACCCCAAAGTAAGAAGGCAGCAGGAAGTCATTAGACGAATTTGGGACGAGGAAATTATCTTCCATACCTTTCCTCTCATAACTCTATTATACTTAGGATTGAATACCCTCAGCAGAACAACGTACAAACATGAACTATTTCTGTTTTTTAAAAAATAATTGTCATCATCCTAGTTTTGTCAGTTCCCCACCCTTCCATGCTGTAGGGCAAAAGATATGGAGTAGAGGGAGAAAATAATAGAAAAGAGTATTAGAGCTGCCTGTGATGAGTGTTTGCTCCCTCTAAGGTTTTTAGTCCAGTCCAGTGATTTGTGGTCCAATCCATTTTAATACTGCATTATTGGAGGGTAATATTCCATCCCATTTGTATCTTATTTGCCTTCATCATAATTCTGGGAACTCAGAATGAACAGTCACACACCAGCAGTGAGACCGCAGCTGGTACATCCTACCCACGTCTTACAAAACCTAAAACCCAAGTAGGAGGTGGCAACACGATCTTACAAGACTGATCGTCCTTGGTGATACTGAGTTAGTAAGCCCACCGTCTCTTGTGTATCATATTACTCCTCATCTTAGTAAGCCCACCGTCTCTTGTGTATCATATTACTCCTGATCTAGCTCTTCAGATTCTGCATGCGCAGTTGGAAGACCTAAACATCACCTGAAGCAGATGACCCCATGCATCCCTCTAGGCCCTCAGAATCCCCATGAAAATTTTGAGCAGACCGCTGCCGAACACTGAGCTGCAAGCTTCCTGCCTGCTTTCCTTAGACATGCTCATCTCTTTGTCTCAAAGGCAGCAGTCCCTGATCAGTATGCATACCCCATTGTCATTTATCTCTGAAACTCTAATTCAGGCCCCGTGCAAATTCATTAACACACTTCTTTTTTAAAAATAATTTTTATCGGATTATAGTTGATTTACAATGTTGTGTTAGTTTCAGGTGTACAGCAAAATGAATCAGTTATGCGTATGCATATATCCACTCTTTTTTAGATTCTTTCCCCATATAGGTCATTACAGAGTATTGAGGAGAGTTCCCTGTGCTATACAGTAGGTCCTTATTAGTTATCTGTTTTATATATAGTAGTGTGTATATATTCATTAATACACTTCTCAACCATGTTGAGGGAAATGAAGAGGTAGATTTTGCTGGTTCTCTTCTAGCAGCACAGCTTTCCTCCCCCTACATTCCAGTGTTGCTGATGTTAATGGGACGACGATGCTGAACTAGCCAACCAGAGGGTTTATTCAAGTCTGCATAGGTTACTCAAGTCAAAGAACATATAGACCTTAATTGCACAGCTATCCCAGCCCTGAAGCAGAAAATAGAGAAACAACTGCCTTCAGAACAGAAAGATGATTATGGAGATGTTAGTCAAACTCATTAAATCTAGGACTAAGAAGGATATCTTAGAATTGGCTGCCCCCCACTCCCAACTAGTAAAAAAAATAATAATAATATTTTAAACAAATGCCCAACCTAATATATCAGGAGTAACTGAGACTTCTTCATTTTAGGAGTAGAGAGAAATTGTGGGAGTTATTCAGACACAGCTATGTATTTAAAACTCATGCTTTCCTGGTATTTGTTTGTCAGAACATTGAATTAAGCACTTGCTGCAAATCCAGGGTTTGCGAAGACATGTTATTCATTCAAACAGCCTGAGATTTGTCCTGTAGTAGGTACAGTTTGTTTAAAGTACATGCCCATGCAGTAATGATTAAAATGTAAGCAATTCTATGGATAAACATGCTTAAAATAAACAGGAAAAAGGCCGGCCGTTGCTGACAATAAAGGCAATACATATGTAAATTATTGCATAATTCTGCCGTAGTTACGACAGTGTACAACAATGATGAACAAGGCTGCTTTTTACAAACAAATGTATTACTCCTGGTTGCTCTTCTACTGCTTTCAATAAGAAATGCCAGAATAACTGTGATTTAAAAACGCTATCAGCTGATTTGAATGCTCAATAGATTCAGTGCCTTATAATAAAACTTGCCTCTAAGTGTTGTACTTTGGAGAAAACACTGTATGGACTTAAACCCTCTGCTTGGGCTGTGCATTTCTGCTGATGTATTTTCTGCGGACCCCTGGTAGTCAGTTTTGGGTTTCTCATCTGCATATTCATAAGGCTGTCAAACGGCTCGGAGAGAGTTTTTACTTCGTTATCCCATTTTAAATATTAGGACTTGCTAATGTTCAATTTATGCAAATCTTGAGTTGAGCTCATATCATTTCTCTGACGTTGTGGGTCATGATTCCCCTGCAAGACAGCCCAGAGACCACACAACAGCTGGACCATGGGCCTTTGTACCAGTATCTCAGGATTCCTCTAGGCATTTAGAAGCTAGGGAGCTGACCCCCCTCCAAGAAAGACAGGTCAACCTGTCTTTAACCATGACCCCATTTCACTGAGGGATGAGGAAACATAGGGAGCCGCCCCAGACCGTTAAAGCAGGTAGTGCAGCTAGCTCCCTTCCCATGCACCCTTCAGACTGACTATCTGTAATGCCAAAGCTCTCTTTAGTATACTTTTTTTAAACTGTGAAGAGCTTATGTGTGCGTGCGTGTGTGTGTGTGTGTGTGTGTGTGTGTGTGTGTGTAGGAGCTTCTCAATTATCGTGAAATTGTCATACTCTATTTTTGAGAGTCATACTCTGTCTTTCGAATTTGAATTCATTGCTGATTTTATAATGTCCTATGGTGGGAAGTGCAGGACTTGATACACTTCTATTTGAGAAAAATAATAATCATCTCTGGTAACTTCCAGTTTGCCCCAAAATTCCAGGGTCAGAGGATAATAATTCAAGGTTTGGAATTGTTAGGGCAATTTGGATCACAATTGGGGTTAACGGCTAAAATGTTGATTACTCATAGGAACCAGTATTTTAAGCTATCCAGGTAAAAGGCAGTTTGGTTTTTGTGTGTGTTTACCTGCCAAGGCTATTGGTTTTCAATGATGAATGCTGTCTGATCCAAGTTAAGCTTCATATTTCAGGTCAGGATTTCTGAAATCTTTTTCTGCTCCCAAAGGTCCCCTCATTGTCCAAAGAAAATAATGTGGTTATTTTCTAAGTTAGTTAAGTGTGAATTATATATGATCAACACCATCACTTCCCAAGCCATCGTTCTTTTAAATTAATATCTTTATTAACATGATTATAATTTTCCTGAGTGCAAAACTGGCTCTTCAGAGATAGAAGCCAAATGAGAAGTGCTCGGAAAAAAATAGACATCTATTTGTTGGGGTTTTTGAAGTGGAGTTTTATGCATAAGCAAGGAATTTGACAAGATGATATCTGAGGACCCTACAAATTTTTAAAAAAATTAATTAATTTATTTTTGCCTGCGATGGGTCTTCATTGCTGCGCGTGGGCTTTCTCTAGTTGCGGCGAGCAGGGGCTACTCTTTGTTGCGGTGCACGGGCTTCTCATTGTGGTGGCTTTTCTTGTTGTGGCGCACGGGCTCTAGGCACGCGGGCTTCGGTAGTTGTGGCTCACGGGCTGTAGAGCGCAGGCTCAGTAGTTGTGGCACACGGGCCTAGTTGCTCCGCCGCATGTGAGATCTTCCTGGACCAGGGCTCGAACCTGCGTTCCCTGCATTAGCAGGCGGATTCTTAGCCACTGTGCCACCAGGGAAGTCCCGACCCTACGCATTTTGAGATTCTACTGGACTTACAACCAGTTCAAGGAGTATGGATTAAAGAACTTTGGGAGCTAAATGTAATAAACATGATTTTTATTTCATTCTATGGGCTTCAAATAATAACCCCTTTTCTTACTTACGAATAGGTGAGATGTTCAACTGAGTGCATGATTTATATAGTAAACATGCTCTTATCCATACAAACAAAATGTTCCCTTATTTAAAATTTCCTTCTAGATAACACCTGGTGTTACTAGGGAGGATTAAGTTGGTTATAGAGACTTGCAAAGCGTTCAAGGTTTCTGAGGGCTGAGTTAGATCCACATACCCAAGGGATGGGAGGAAGATGGTATAGACAGAGGTAGCCTTCAAAGAATGGTTGAACTGGGAGATAAAAGCATACAGCTGAAGAAATAGTACATTATGTAAATAGTACCATTTAGCAATGATAAGGGATTTTAAAAAGATGAATCCAAGGTCAGAAATAAGAATGAAGACAAAAGAGGAACTAGTCAAAGTGGTTCAATATTAGGATCATAAAAATATGTTGGAAACTTATATAATGTGACATCAGATGCAGTGGATGACAAGAGAGCTCAGAAACACAGAACTCTACAACACTGAGGTCAAAAAACCATGAATTTTTCCAGTGCTCTAAAGTGCCGCTCTTTGACTTAATTTCTACAAAAATCTCCATGCATCAAATATTCCCTATGAAAATAGTTCCAGTGTGTAAAATGTTCCCTTTTTAAGACTGTGTGTTGTCTCTCAACCTCAGCTTTATTATAGTTCACTGCTATGATATCCCTTTTTGACAAAAGTATGTTAGTCCAGGACTAAAAAGAAAATTTACAGGCTGATTTACTAGCTGCTATACTACTTTCAAGATTTTAGACAGCTGGGAATTAAAGTTACTCTCTTTGCTGCATTAATGGATATAAAACTGAAGTGCTGTCTGAGGGTGATAAGCACATGAGTGTTGTGAAAATATTAACTGATCCTTTAGATAATTACAGAGTCCAAAGTTCCAAGGGCTACAGTGAGATAGCACTTAAGAACTTGGATGTAAAGAAAATAATGGTTTTTTTTTTTTTTTAGATATTTGGATTATATTATCTACTGATAATGGGCCAGAACAGACATAAACATGGTCACCTTGAAGCGACCTTGACTCAGTTACATTCTTGAATGTGATACTCTATACGGATATAACAAGATGAAGAATTTTAATTTACCAGAGGTCTTCCTTCAGAACTCTGTGCTAGAATTTCTCCTGAGAAATTCAGGCTGAGCAAGAGAAGAAATCCATTCCTAAGGTTCTCTGTGAACTTCACTTGCTGCAGATGGAGGGAGACCGAGGCATGGAAAGTTGCTGGTGACTCCACCCTCTAGAGGCAAGTTGGCACAGCTGGTGGTTACGACTATAAATGTAAACAGCCTCTCTCAGGAGGCAGTTGCTGTAGGATGTCATGGAAGGGGGAAAGCAAAGATCCCACGTGGGCAGGATGTTTTGGGGGTAGTTGGTGAAGAGAGCTGAAAGTAAGGAGCGAATGGGAGGTTCAAGGCACCTGCAGTTTGTGAGACAATTGAAGAGGAGAAGAAAGGGAATTCTTTTTGTGGATTCCTGCTGTGGGTTAAGAATCGGATTCTCATTAATGTTCATGGAGCACTACGAGTAAAAGCTAGAATTGTTTTTTAATTACTTTTGCTAGACTGTGGTTTCTTTAAAGTGTTGCCATGTGAGAAACGGGCCATATGGGACCCCTGTTACTGTTGCACTACACTGAGAAAAAAATGACTTCAACCCTGAAACCAGAGAAAATGGAGAAATACTTGGGCAACTATTGGCAGTGCTCATCTGAGCCCTTTCTGGTGGACAGGTAGGTCTAAGGACTCAACCTACCTGTATTATTGATATCAAGAATCTTAGCTGGATATCAGTAAAAATTAAATTATCTAACTATTTTGTGCTGATTCTATGCGATCTTCTCATCATATTCCGGCTTTTCACGTTGTGTGTCTATAGTATATAATGCATTGGAAGAAGAACTCAAGTTTCCAGTCCCTTAGTATTCTCAGTTTTCAATGCACATTAATAAATGTATTTCCTGATTTTGTATCTCAGGATCTGTGACCTTGGTTAATGTGAGTTTGTCTCGGATTAAACAATGCATGTCCTGAGGTACCTGAACGTATGTGACTAAGCAATTTACACTTGACTTTGGAAAATTTTAAACTGGCCCTGTGTTGCTAAGATGTCTTCAGTCTCCCTAACTTCATTGTGACACATTTGCCTTTCCTATTCAAGCTACCCTAATGGCCTTGTCTATCTAGTTAGGGAAGAACACACACGCACACACACACACACACACACACACACACAGAAAAAATGCTCACCAAATAAGAAAAAAGGGAAATGGAGAGGGACGGTTGAAGGCTTACAGGCCTGTATCACAAAGCACATTCTCATTTCCTCCCTGTCCTGACTTTATGAGTTCCCCTCCTTGGTATTACTCAAGCAAAGCTGGGTGGTACCCTTGCACTAATGCTACTTTGCTTCTGTGAGATTTGTTTTACCATTTCTTTCTGAGACTGAATGAAAGCAATGTACATAGAGTCTTTCGCACAATGATTAACATGTACACATTCCCTAAGCAGTTAATTTGTTACTTTTGCTGCTGGGTTTTTTGTTTCTTTTTGTCATTTTTCTGAGAGAACCAAGTATAAGATTTACGACTATAATGAATAATGTGAATACCCTTTTCAGCTTTAATATTCTATGATTCTACAAGAGTGAGTGAGATTTTGATAATGTGTAAATGAGCTAATTTATGGAATAAATTACTTGAATAAATAACATCAGTAAGTCAATAATCTGTCTATATTCTTACTACAACCTCACCCAGGTTCTTCCCTGTCTTACAAATTCCTACAGAATCCAGGCCCCTGGCACCTTTCTAACTTCACCTTCCATCACTCTCCCACTAACTCACTCTCTTCAGACATGTTAGCTTCCTTGTTGCATGTTTTTGCCACAGGGTATGTGTAATTATTCTTCCCGTTCCCACAATGATGGCCCTTTATCCACTTGCATTGCCTATTCTATCTCCTTTTAGTTTTGGTTCAGATGCTATCTTGTCAAGAAGACCTTCCTGACCTTCTATTAAAAAAAATTACCCTTTATTTTATTGTTTTTGTCTTTATCGTCTTTATTTTGCTTCTAACACTTCAAACTTTAACACAGTATATTGTTATGCTGTATGACATATATTTGTCTGTATCTGTCTTCCCTACTGCAGTGTAAGTTCCATGAGAGCAGGAACTTGGCTTTGGTGCCTACTGTATTCTCATCACCAAGAACAATGTTCAGCACACAGTATGCCCCGAATAGATATTTGTTAATCTCCCTTCTAATTCTTGGGGTGCTTGTTGTGCCTGGAATTCCTTCCCCAAACTCTTACAAAGTGCACTGCTGGCAAATAATAGTTGATGAATAAGTAAATGGGTAAATGAGTAAACCAGTCATCAAAAATGCTGTTTTATTATTATTATTGAAGTATAGTTGATTTCCAATGTTGTGCCCATCTCCAAAATGCTGTTTCTTTTCTCATTTGTGAAGTTGCTGGGCAGAAGTTTATCCTTCTGATTAGCAAAGCCAGGATCTAGAAAATAGAACGTTCCTAGGAGATACGGATTTGGCCTCGGGAATAATGCAGAAATCCAACTGTCAGACTTAGGCTGTAAGGTCAGAGCTTGCCAAGCAACAAATAAATTCATTGAAGCCACTGATGTGTTAGCTTAGAATTTCTTAAACCCCTCTTGAGGTCAGAATTGTCTCCTGAGCCTCAAGGAAACAAAATCTAGAGCCGAACAACCCGTGCTCAAATCCTAGCTTAATGACCTTGTGACGTTTCTTAAAGTTACTCCGTCTCTGTGTTTCAGTTTCCTCACTTGTGCAATGAAATAATAGCACTTACCGTTTATGATCCTTGTGATGATTAAATGAATTATTCTATGTGAAGTCCTTAATACATTCCCTGCTCATGTAAAAGCTGTAAAATTGTTAGCTATAAGTATACTGAGCCCACAGTTGAGGGGTAAGGGACCCTGGCCATGGAATGAGGCAAGTTTCTAATTCCTACAGTTCACTACTGTCTCTGAACCAGAACCTAAAAATTAGTACTCTAGTTCAGCCAGGAGAAGAAGTGGTTCTTCATACTTATTAAATAATCATACTTTTGCTGATGATAAAAGGCAAAATCTGAGGGTTTCTGTTTCAGATGAACTTATCTACAAAACAGGGTTACAGTTATAGAAAACAAACTTATGGTAACCAAATAGTAAGGGCGGGGAGGGACAAATTGGGAGACTGGGATTGACATATACACACTACTATATATAAAATAGATAACTAATAAGGACCTACTGTATAGCACAGGGAACTCTACTCAATACTCTGTAATGACCTACATGGGAAAAGAATCTAAAAAGGAGTGGATATATGTATATGTATAACTGAACCACTTTGCTGTACACCTGAAACTAACACAACATTGTAAATCAGCTATACTCCACTAAAAGTACTTTTTAGAAAGTTCAATAATTTGGGGTAATTAGAGCCATAGGATTATTTCATAAATTTTCTGGAAAATTGTCCCTATCTTCCACTTTGCTTTGACTATGGATACCAGCTCACAGAGTTCTGAGATGAGTTCGCAAAATACCCATGAAGCCCCATCAGAAAAGTGCCTCCTGTGCAGTTAAAGTTTGGGTTCTGAGGTTTCCAGGCAACAAGTCATGTACCTGGCATGATAGCTTCCTGGAAACATTAGCAGAAGCAACTCAGACATGCTTAACTCTGTAGATGTGCACAGGTCAGGCTTCTAAGTTATTTCCTGACATTAGAGGAAATTCTAATAAGAATCCTTGGAACACGCAGCCTATCAGTCATCATATGGATTTAATCTCATTCCATTCAAAAGCAACAATGGGTTGGGGGAGAAAACAAAACCCTTTAAAATAACTAATCTTAACGATTACTGTTAAGAAATCACCTGCCCTTTTCCATGCTGCTTCTGACCTCTGTGTGCTAGCCTCTTTTCTTTTTTCCATTTCCCAAAGTCAATCAATCGATCGATCAATCAGCAAGTCTTGTAATTCTACTATGACAGGCGTATTTTTATCAGGTGCTTAAAGCTTAAAAGTCTTGTCTGCAATACATAGTTCCTATACTCTAAAGATTTTACCATTCTCTAAGAAAGTCAAATAAGGACACTGGAAACTTCTTTTCACTCCCTTGATGGTAATTAGGGATTTGGGGGAGGGGAGGGATGAACAGGCAGAATGTAGTTAGATACGTAGAGCAGCGAAACTTTCTGTGTGATGCTGTAATGGTGGATACACGTTATTATACATTTGTCAAAACTTGTAGAGTGTCCAACGCCAACAGTGAACCCTAATGTAAATTACGGACTTTGGGTAATGATGACAAGCCAGTGTAGGTTCACTGATTTTTATAATTGCACTACTCTGGTGTGGGATGTTGGTAGTGGGAAAGGCTATAAGGTGTGAAGCAGGAGGTTTATGGGCCCTCTCTTTACTTTCTACTCAATTTTACTGTGGACGTAAAATACTCTGAAGTTTATTTTTAAAATAAATATTGATGTTATATATCTGCAGCTCTGAAGAGAAGCAAACCAGGATAAGAAGTATCAAGAGTGAGATGGCTATTTCAGAGAAGGTGGTCAGGGAAAGCATCTGGGGGGGAGATGGCACAGGCGCTGACACCTGCGGGAAGTGAATGAGCCATGGGAACACCTGAGGGAAGGACATTCCAGGCAAAGGGAACAAGTACAATCACAAAAAACAAATAGAAAAGAAAATATTGGTGCATTTCTATTTGAGGCCATTAACCAAGTAGTGGATGTAGCAACAACAGATAATGAAACAGGTGAGAAAAAATAGTCTCAAATCTCAGAATACTTTATTTACTTATTTATTTTTAGCTGCGTTGGGTCTTTGCTGCTGCACGTGGGCTTTCTCTAGTTGCGGAGAGCTGGAGCTACCCTTCGTTGTGGTGCGTGGGCTTCTTTTGTTGCAGAGCACGGTCATCCGGGCTTCAGTAGTTGTGGCTCGCGGGCTCTAGAGTGCAGGCTCAGTAGTTGTGGCGCACGGGCTTAGTTGCTCCGCGGCATGTGGGATCTTCCCGGACCAGGGCTCGAACCCGTGTCCCCTGCATTGGCAGGCGGATTCTTAACCACTGCGCCACCAGAGAAGCCCTCAGAGTACTTTTAAAAGAACTACCTAGCTAATCTATCTTTTATTCATTTATTTTTGCCAAAGGGTAGCTGTTAGAATCATTTGTTTTCTTTAAAGTTGTATTTCGACATATTTATTCCATTAAAATTTATGTAACGACTCCTATGCACCAGTCACTGTCTTTCCTTGTTTAAGCATTTGTCACCACTTACCTGCTCTATTACAGTTTCTTTCTTCATGGTCATGTGGACTTTAGTCTCACCTGTACTGATACAATCTCTCTTGATCTACAGTAACTTTTCCTGCAAGAAAGATCTATCCTATGCTTGCTAAATTTAACACTAAAAATAACTGTTATCCACCAAAATGAGCCAAATTTCTGAAAGCATTGTGAATTCTATGGAATAAACATGTAATCAAATGATCCTAAATTTGGGAATAAAGCAAAACATTGACTGTGTAAAAGTTTAATATCATACTAGAGCGCTGTCCAACATTTTATCTAAGGGCCAACTGACTCTCTTGGGGATTCTATGTTCAACATAATATTTACCATCGATTATGGCCCAAATATTTTATAACTCCATAAAAGCTAGAGGTTAACTTTTAGAATAATGGTAAAACAAGGTGATTTTATTTTTTGTAATGAGAAAAGATAACTTAAAGCCCATGATTTTATTGCAATGTAAGATACGAATATTTATTTTAAATCTAATGTAAACATCTTAGGTCAGTGTTCTACTTTATGTCACTGATTATATAAAATCTCATTTCTTTTATATATTTTTTGAATCAGTTTTTTTCCAATCACTGGTTTCCTCTTTAATGAATTAAATTAAAATGTTGACAAACGATCACTATTTATTTACATAAGAATTACATTTTTAATATTTTGAGAACTAAGCTTTGACACATGATTGATTTTATGATATGAAATTCAACTAGCTAAGACCAGAATTAAATGTAGCTTTATTGTATAAATTCTGAATATTATCTATGTGTGAAACTGTTCCACACATGTATTCAAACACATCTACAATCACACTTGCAAAATATCCTTTTGGGAGTTATAAATGCTTTGAAAATCAATTTTCCTTAATTTGATTTAGGATTTCCTAGCAAATACGAATTCTAAATAGGATTTCAAAGATGGAAAAGTTTGATTTAGAACATTTAAATATGGGTAACATTTCTCTGTAATATTTTGACTGCTTTGCATGAAAGCTCAGTAAAGAAACTGAGTAATGAGTACCTTTAGATACCATGAAACTAGGGGATAAAGTGTTTTTAATTATTGACACTTAAAATGTAACCCAAAGCATTAAGTTGGTAGCAAATTTGTGCTCATAAAGTGAAAAAAGCTGTGGTCAAAACTACCTGTAGAAAATTATTTTAGACAGACCAGAAATAAGAAAACCTGGAAGTTTATCAAAAAGACTGTATAATTCCTGGAAAGCAGAGATCTTTATTATTACATGTTGTAGCATGATACTAGTCACATTTCAAGATGCTTGATAAATCCTTGAAGTTATTTATGGTGAATTGGCATCAACATAAATTAGGAATTTGCTAGTAGGAATTAAAATATAAGAATAAATCAAGATAGTACCATAAATTCTGGAAATAGCAAAGCTGCACCAGTAAACTAGGTTCAGAACGGCATAGTGCTAAGTATGAATATTGGAGTTGACTTCCTGGGTTCAAATTCTAGCTTAGTCTAGTATTAGCGGCAGGACCTTGAGTAAATTATTTAAGCTCTCTGAGCTTCATTTTCCTCATCAGTAGAGTGAGGTTAATAATTACGCCAAAAGTATAGAGTTGTAAAAATTAAACGAGTTGACAAATAAAAAGGACTTAGAAGAATTCCTAGCACAAAATATGTGCTATGTGAGTCTTAACTACCATTATGATTATAAGTATTAATTGTACATGGGAGACAAAAGAGGAGTCAAAGTAACTTCAGGGTCAAATGACATTGTTGCTTCTAATGGTTAGTAAGTTGAATAAACAAAGCTTATGAAATACACGATGCTTTCCTGGCTCAGTGACCATAAAATTTTCCTAAGGAATTGCCTATTAGATTTTTGTCTGAACAATTTTGAACACATTTAATCCAGATTTATAAACTCAGAACATCAAGAGAGATTCTTTTTTTTTTTTCTTTTTAACTATTTATTTATTTGGTTGCACAAGGTGTTAGTTGCAGCAGGCGGGCTCCTTAGTTATGGCATGCAAACTCTTAGTTGCAGCATGCATATGGGATCTAGTTCCCTGACCAGGGATCGAACCCGGGCCTCCTGCATTGGGAGTGCGGAGTCTTATCCACTGCGCCACCAGGGAAGTCCTGAGAGAAAGGATTCTTAGAAACTGTTCAGTCTTATTGATCTAGTCTTCGATTTGTATCAAAATCAGTGGTAGATTGCTTAATAATAAAGACACCTGGTTAATCTCCAAAATCCACTGACTCAGAGATTGCACAGAAATCTCTTCTTCAGATTATTCTGATGCAATAAAAATTTGAGAAATACTCATCTATAGTCCAATTACCTTCTTTTACATATTGGGAAACTAGGTCTAGTGACATGAACTGGCTCAGACAAGCTCCTGTTCTTCATGACACCTCTGGGTTCAGAACCTTTGCCTCCTGTGTCCAGACTGGTGCACATCTCAATGAAGGGTGCAGAGTGCAAGGCAAGATTTGCCTCCACCCAACACCCTGATGAGCAGAGGGCTGATGCATCCATGTGGGCTCTGAGTGAGCAGGCATGATACCTTCCTATTCACCTGCACCTTGAAAAGAAATGTCTGATCTGTTGCTTAGCAATGGCATCGCTCTGGAGTTTCCAGATTGCAGCAAAGAAAAGAAAGAGGGGGTAGTTGATTACTAAATAAGCTCCCACTCATTTTCATGCTTCTTCCAACAAAGTGATACATTTCTAACCTTTCTACCAATGAGGAGAATGCAGGAACTTGGCAAAGAGGACAGTGACACAGTACCATCTTTTATTTGCTAAAGATGATTCCTTTTCTGAGACTTGGGCTAGAAGAGATGACTGAGGTGTCAGAATACACACTGATCTTTATTTTTTCTTTCTCATCAAAAGCGTAAGACATAGCCCAGAAAATTGCTGCCTTTAAGAGCTATTTCTTGCCATTGCTTTAAATGTCCCCCTACCCTTTCTTTTCACTGCACTTGAAATTTCCTCTGCAGGAGATTCCACTCGAGGCTCAAGGAGACTTCTGGCAGCAGTGAGGAGTGAGATATGCCTAGTGGACAGTTGCTGGAAAGATGTAATAATTCCATTTTCTGTCAAACAGCCGCATGCATGTTGGTAAATGTCAAGCATCTCCACTAGCAGCTGGAAAAATGAAGCCACAGAATGTCTTGTTTATTACCCCACAGCTTCTTAACCTGCACAGGAAACATACCTTTGTTTCACCATGTGGTTCAGAATATTAATAGCATCTCTATCTGGGATAGATTTATTCTCTCTTTTAACAATAAATATGTCTATTTTTCTTCCTCTCACTTGTCTTCCCACCAGCTCAACTCAAAAGTCATCGGAGGAGGATATTTGCCAAATCAGCTCTCAAACTGAGAAAAAGAGAACCCTCCTACAGTTAATTCAAGCATATACTAAGTTGTATGTTGTGTGAGGATCAACTGAGTCATATAGTGAGATCATGAAATGTGAATAGAGTCATCATGAAAATGAGAATTTCATCATTATTATGACATGAGCATCTCTCAAATATCAGGAATCAAAATTATATGATCATTTCTTATGATATCAACATATAAACTTCTTATTTTCTGTGTTAATGCTCTACCCAATCTGATTTTCAGCCTGTAATTTCTACATATAGTTATTGAGGAAATGCTTGAATTCCTTTCTATGGGTGCTATTTTATTTGGGGAAAACTATTTCTAGGAACCAAAGCATCATATGAAAAAGATCATATAATGAAATTTCTCTTTTATAGATTATGATATTGAGGCTAAAAAGGTTAAGTTAATCCGAGTGATAATATCAGGGTGATAGAAGCACCATGGTTTCCTGTTTCCCGGTCCATTCGGTTGAACAAATATGGTGAATGAATGAGTTCATTTAGCAGGCGCTGTGCCAGGCACTAGGCCAGAGTGAGCAAGAGAGCAGGGGAAATGGTGATTAAGTTCAATGAGCGTGAGAGAAGAGCTAAGGGCAGGGTTGTTGGTGGGACAGGGGTCAGATACGACTGCTTGGAATGACTGTAAGCAAAAGTGGGACCTGACTGTGAGTTAACATTTATTCTTGCTTCATCTTGTCTTGTCTGAGATGATAAAAGAATAAAGTCATGGAGTTGAAAGAGAGACAGGGAGAGATTCATGGAGTTGAAAGAGAGGTGTGTGTGTGGGTGCAGTGCAAGGCGATTCATTTCATTATGTCTGGAATGGCTGGAACGCAGAGGGGGAGCCTGGGGAAATGTAAACCAGTCCCATTATACTAAGGATCTGACTTATTCTAAGAACAATTGGGAGTTGCTGAAAAGTCTTAATGCAGTAGTTACAGTGGTCATTTCATCAAACCACATGAAAATTGGGGGCTGAAGCAAGGCAAAGTTTGGCACCATGGACGCGTGGAAAGTAAGCTGAATGATTTTTTTTTTTTTAAGAAGATGTTGGGGGTAGGAGTTTATTAATTAATTAATTAAATTTTGTTGTGTTGGGTCTTCGTTTCTGTGCGAGGGCTTTCTCTAGTTGTGGCAAGTGGGGGCCACTCTTCATTGCGGTGTGCGGGCCTCTCACTATCGCGGCCTCTCGTTGCGGAGCACAGGCTCCAGACACACAGGCTCAGTAGTTGTGGCTCACGGGCCTAGTTGCTCCGCGCCATGTGGGATCCTCCCAGACCAGGGCTTGAACCCATGTCCCCTGCATCGGCAGGCAGATTCTCAGCCACAGCGCCACCAGGGAAGCCCCAGCTGAATGATTTTTTTAAAAATTTATTTATGTGTTTATTTACTTTTGGCTGCCTTGGGTCTTCGTTGCTGCACGGGCTTTTCTCTAGTTGCAGTGAGCAGGGGCTACTCTTCATCGTGGTGCACGGGCTTCTCATTGTGGTGGCTTCTCTTGTTACTGAGCACAGGCTCTAGGTAGCTGTGGCACATGGGCTCAGTAGTTGTGGCGCAGGGGCTTAGTTGCTCAGCGGCATGTGGGATCTTCCCCGGACCAGGGTTCGAACCCGTGTCCCCTGCATTGGCAGGCGGATTCTTAACCACTGTGCCACGATGGAAGCCCAAGCTGAATGATTTGAGGGATCTTAAAATCAGGTCCTTCTGTCTCCAAATATATCTCCTGTCCACCTGTTACTGTTCCCAACATCCCAGACTTTACTCTCTCCATCAGTATCATCAGTGTGAAGTCTTCATGTGGAGCAGTCAGTCAACAAGGAGTCAGGGGACAGACACCCACAAACATGAGGTGAGAAAGGATCTTAATGGGGACCGAGGTAGAAGTGATATTCACAGCTCTCATTTAGCACTATTTAGTTTAGCTTTTTCTCATTCGTAATGAAATCCTGCTTACTAAAGGAACTTTCAAAACATCATTAAGTCCACTATACTATGACCCAGAGAAAGTAAGTGACTTACAGGTGTCAGATAGCTAGGAAGTAGCCACAGTTGCACTAAGGTTCCTGGCTTCTGATCCAATATTCTTTCCACTATGCTGTAGCCGTTTTTGAGGATGAAGTTCAACTCTTCATCATTTTACCAATCACTGACCCATCAACCGTGGCTGTCATTTATCATGAATTCATCAAGCGTTTGTGCTGACTGCTTGTTCAGTAAGACCCTGAAACCACTGCCCTTCCTCCACAGGTTTTAATAATCCAGAGAAAGAAGCCAAGTCCATCCCTTTGGGAAGATGTAGAAAGTCATATATAAAGAGATAAAAGGAGAAAAAAGACTGTGATTAGAGACGACCGCTAAACCCTGGGAACATCTCCCTACTTATTTAAGATGGCTGCCTTGGAATCCCTTCATTTAAATATTGTTAGCCCAAACTTAATTACTCTGCTGGTATCTGGGGTACTACTTAGCATCCCTGCCCCCTCACACACGTTCTTCCTTTCTGGTCCAGTCACCACTTAATCCAGTAAAATAAAGTTAGTGATAAAATCCTCAGTTACCAGATGTTCTGCATGGTCCTGCCACTGCTACTAATTTGCAAGGAAAAAGAAAATTCACATACTTAGGTGCCAAATAAAACAATCAACTTCAACTAGCATTTTAGCTTAATCAGATAGATGAAATGGATTTTATTAAGTTTTATTTTTTTCCCCTCTTAGAGCAAATGTTCATGCTGGCTCTTTGAATATTTTGTCAGCATAAATAAGTGCAATATTTTGAAGGCTTTGATTTCCAGGGAAAATTCATTCAGCTCTAAGTCTGGTTGTACCCTGGGCAGCTCTTCTCTCTGCTCCCAGGCTTCAACATTTGGCCCAAAACATCTAGCATGGAATTTGCCACAGAATGAGGACCCAGTAAACGTTAGCTAAAAGTGAATGCTTTCCTGTTCTATTTCAAGAATATATATATATATATATATATATATATATATATGATTGTTCAAGTCCTCTAAGCAGGTAACCAGGATGACTGATGCTAATCTCAAGTTAGGACAAGGCAGGCTGTCAATGTTAAGGTTCTCACCATTCATGCAATGGCAAGAAAGGGGGTGCTTCGTAGTGATGAGGTGACTCAGGCTTCATAATGATCAAATTTGTTTTACTTTTCTTGAGATATTGCACAAAAAGACAGCTTCCCGCTATCTATTTCTGACTCGAATTTCCTATGAGCCAGGCTTGGGTTCCAGCCAATGGGTTGCTGATTAGTTTGGGAAGAAAAGTCTTTATTATAAGTAAAAAAGATAAAATAAACTTAAAATCTCTCCTCTGGATATGTTGTGTTTTCTTTCTCCCAGAGATAATCAGGGGGAAAGCCTAGCCAGGATTTAAAATCTGTGTTTTACTCAGAGACGCTAATCAGTGCAACGTCTTTTGAGACTTTCTCTGATGATCAGTTATTCGTGAGGGAGAAATCATCATGCTTTTTGTTAAAGGCAAAACATTTTAAAAATAAAAATAAATTCTAACATCTAGCAGAGATGCTCACCCTTCGAGAAAGCAGTGCTTAATTGGAGCGAAAATTCAAGGGTAGAGCAACAGCCTTCTTATTTCCTTCAAATCTAAGGTTTATGAGCTCGGAAACTTAGAATTTAAAAACTCAAGTTTCAAGATTTTACTGTAAATTACTCAGTTATCAAGTATTTGACCGATGTTCAGGTTAGAAGAAGAGAGGACACAAAAAACTTCTGTGAGAAATTTTAGAAAATGAAGTCTCTTCTAGGATCAGATCTTTTTATCGGCTCCTGCAGCAAAGACCCATGAGTTTTGTTAGAGAATACCTACCACGAAGGGTTAACATCAACCCAAAAAGAAGACAAGGTCTGGACAGAGCCCAGGAGTAAGGGACTCCAAATTCTCTTCTGTACTCAGCTGTCTACTCTTATCTTTTATGCTCCTGTCTCGATACCACAGAGGGGCAGATTCTCCATATTAGTTAGACTTCACTATAATAATCAACAGCTACAAAAATGAGGTTTCCACTGATAAGTAAATAAAACTGCTATATGACACAATTGATTTCCTGACCCAAACTTGTGAAAGGGCAGAAGCAAAAGCAAAGGATGAGAGACTCAGTTAAGATAGGAACAGAAGAATACAGCGTGGGTTCATATGCCACAGAGATCTCTGTCCTCTCTCTCAGCCTCTCTCAGGTCTCTGCTCTTAAAACTCACCCCCTCACTCCCTCTCTCCCAGGGCACTGGTCTTACTATTCCTCCAATATGCAGTCACAACCTTGCACTGGCTCTTTCCTCTGCCAGGAGTGCTCTTCCAATGAGCTTACTGTTTAAATGTGCAACTATACACTCCCCCATTTCAAAATTTGTATCTACTTTTCTAATTTTTGAAACATGTCTACAGCGCTTATCATCTTCTAATGTACTATGTAGTTAGTTCATTAAGATTATTGTTTATTTCTGTCCCACCCTTGCTAAAATATAAGCTCTATGAGGGAAGGGGTCTTTCGTGCCTTATTCATGAATGTATCCCAAGAGTATCTAGAACAGTCATAGACTCAGAGTAGGTATTCAACACAATTTTGTTGAGTGAATGAATGGATAAATGAATAATAAAACAGACTAAAAGTTTGGTTAGATAAAATGGGTGAGAGTTAAGCAAAAATCATTTTCATAGGTTCATTCTAACAACTTCTTTTTCACCCATTGTTGATGAAATTCTCTAGAACCAGTTTGAAAATTAGTATCATTTTCTTCTCATCACATGCAATAGACAAGAGTCAACTAATTCATTGCTCTAAAATTGTTAAGAGCATGGATTTTGAAGCCAGAAAGCTGTATCTCTGTCATTTGAAAGCAGTGGTTGCAGGTAAGTTCATCCTATTAAGAATACATTTCTCATTAAAATGGGAATAAGAATAGCCACTTCCCAAGGTTATTGTGAGTATTAATTATGATGTTTGTAAGGTTCCTAACACAGTGCCAGGTGGAAACTCCATAAATGTGCTTATTATGATTATATGATCCTTAAGTACCTCCCTGCCCTGACATTCTTAAAAGCCACAGATGTATAACTGTGTATAACTGAATCAAATCAGAGATGGTATTGAGTGATTTGGCAAGTTTCCAGAGTGTACAGCTGGAATATGTACCATCAAGAGTGAATTATTACATCTCACTGGGCCTCAGTTTCTCTTTAGTAGAAGGAGAATTTCAGTTAGCATCTGTGCTCTCAATATCAAGTATCAAATGCTACATTTAACAACTGGGAAACGAAACCCTCTAGCTCCTGATACGATGAATTACTTAAAACTTGTAGGTACTTTTGAGGGAAAATCAGCAAGGTGTTATCGATCTATATATTTTTGCAGCATGTACACATGTGCCCACACACACAAACACACCTATAGTAAATTCTTCATAATTTGGCCCAAATGAATTCAGAATTCAAAAATCAATTATTTCAATAAATATATGGCAAGGATGCAAAATTTGGAAGGTTTGGGGGTAGAAAATACTAGGATTAAAAAGGCAGAGTCACTAACTTTAATAGATGTGTGGCTGAAACTTTGTATAGGAGAAAATGAAATAAAATAAGTGTGAAAATAGGTACCTAAAACGTCCACATTGTAAGAAAAGAAAGTATTTATAAATAGTGGGCTCAGAAAAGGCTTTACAAGGAGTTAACATTCATGTTAATTCTTGGATGAAAAGATTTTTGGTATATGCAGAGGGGTATCTTGGTAATTCTAGGATGAGGGTAATTCTAGGATATGTACAAAGTCAGGGAGGATTGAACATCTCTGCCCTGTCTAGGAATGTTAGTGATCAGCGGTGAAGGGAGTAAAAGTGTGAAAGAAGATGCTGGAGGATGATGAAGTGAGAAGCATTGGTTGGTACCATCACATGGAAGACTTTGAATATGAAGTAAAAAGCTTGCACTTGATTGCCCAAATCCTGAGGTCTTAGGTATTGGGGTAGGAAAAATAACATGAGCTGATTTATTCAGATAAGAACTTTGACAACCATGAAGGATGAATTGAAGAACCATTTATAGTTTGGGAGACAAATACTAGCAATTAAATAATCTCATCAATCCTCAGCAATAGGAATGGAAAAGAGAAAAATGATGTAAGAGGGATTGAGTAGGTCGAGGTTTTACTTAAAGAGTTGTGCTGCTACTGTTGACTAATCCCTCCTACTTTCCTGGTTTTCCTTCCTCTTCAATTCCTTTGTCCCAGCCTTCCTCATGAGCTCTTTCCTCTGTCTACTCCGTATCATTCAGGAGTTCTGACTTTGGCCATCCACTTGGGTTGAATAACTTAGTGAATGATTAGATATAAAAAACAGATAAAAAGCTGGGGTTAAATATTCCTGAAGTTTACGGTCTGAGTGATTGGGAGGTTGCTTAAATGACCCCCAAATGCAGGTCAAATCTAATCCATTCTCCGCATGTTCACAGGCTGTACCTATTCAGCTGAAGATGGCTGGAGAAAAACATGTGTCATATTGATTGGATCTGTTTCAATTTTATTACCTCAAATCTCAAGTGGTTCCTCCATGCTGCCTGGCAATTCCACCACATTTTGCTAAACAATTCACTCTCCCACCTTCCCAGGTCACTATGTCATATCTTATTCCCTAACTCAAAATTTTACACATCTTCTGCTCATGATCTTGCTTCTTATTTCACTGGGAATAGACATGCAAAAGAAAACATCCATATTCCTTACCTCTTTTCCACACTTCCTTCTTATCTCACTCTTTATTTCTTTCCAGAGTACTTATAAATTAGAACATTTATAATTATTTATTTTGTTTTGACTTTCGTCAATCTGCCCTTCACCCCACTAGAATGCAAGCTGTATGAAGGCAGGGTTGCTTCTGTGGTTTTTTTGTTTTCACTTCTGCACCCCAAGCTCTAGGATAGTAGCTGGCACATAGAAGTCAATCAGTAAATATATAGAGAATAAAATACTTAAGGCTCCCACAAATAAATCTCCCCATCTCTCTCTAACAGTCCCAATGTACTGTGTTGTACCGTTCATTTTATTCTAATGGATCAACTGTTCTTTCTCCTAAGACCAGCTTTCATCCTCATGATCTGGACACAGAGTCACCATGTATCATCATGTAATTTACTCACTGTACCTCAGGGCCCGTCTGAGTGGGCAAGTGGGAGCTGAAAGTCATCTGCCTAGAAAAAAGTTTTTTGTGTGTTTATTTTTTTTGTAAATATTTACTGAATAGCAACAGTCCTAACTACATTTTATAACATTTTACCTATTCAAAAACTTTTATGCAGAAATGTCATAACAACTCCCATCTTGTAGAAAAATAACCACCCACGACTCTACATTCTCTTTTCTCTGCTATCCTTTAGAGCAAAACTTCCTGAAATAGCCATCATATCACTAGAGGTAGTCAATAATATTGTAATATCTTTGTATGGTGACAGAAGGTAACTAGACTTATTGTAGTGATCATTTTGTAATGTATAAAAATATGGAATCACTGTGTTGTATACCTAAAACTAATATACTATTGAAAGTCAGTTATATCTCAATTAAAAAATAAACACATAAATAAATAATGTACAAAATTTGACACATTTTAATATATATGGGTATGTGTATGTATATATACCAGTGGAGCAATCATAATCAAGATATTGAACATATTCATTACCCTCTAAAATATCTTTATGGCTTTGGTAATCCTTCTCGTCAGACCATCCTTGTGCCTTCTTCTAATTAGACTAGTTAGAACTTCTAGAATTTTAAACAATTTGAACCACACAAAATATAATTTTTGTGTGTCTTCTCTAACTCTACTTAATTATTTTGAGATCCATCCATGATGTTACATATATGAAGAGTTTATTCCCTTATATTGCTGAGTAACATTCTGTTGTATGTATATGACACATTAGTTTACCTATTTCAATATTGCTGGATACTTTGGTTGTTTCCAGTTTTGGATTATTACGAATAACACTGCTATAAACATTCATGTACAGTTCTTTGGATGAACATGTGCTTTACCTTCTCAGGGGTAAACACCTATGCATGTAATGGTTGAGTATTTTGGTAGGTATGTATTTAACTGTTTGGGACAGTGTCAAAGTTTCCAAAGTGGTTGTCATTCAACACCTGCTAAGAAATCATGTAGATCCAGAATAAAAATGATGCAAAAATTTTACCAGTAATTATTTTGTGACTTTGATTAAAGTTCACTTATTATAATGTAGGAGTACAGGTGGCATCTAAGAAATAAAATATCTTGTTAAATGAAATACAAGATAATAAAATGCTTCAGAAAGGACGGAGCAGTCAACTATGTTAAATGGTGAGAACAAGTGGAATACAGCACAGAACTAAATAGAATGGCAGAGAACCAAACACTGGAATGTGAAAATGGAAATTGTGGGTGATGGTCAGGTGAACTATTTCAGAAAATAGTGTTCCCCTAAAAATTCATATGTTGAAGTCTCAACCCCCAATGTGACTGTGTTTGGAGATTGGATCTTTATGTTGGAAATTATGGTTAAACGAGGCAATAAGGGCGGGACCCTAATCCAATAGAACTGATGTCCTTAGAAGAAGAAGGAACACAAAAGCTTACCTACTCTCTCTCTCCTCTCTCTCTTTTTCTCTCTTCAAACACAGAGGAAAGGCCATATGAGGACACAGCAAGAAGGTACCTGTTTATAAGCCAGGAAACAAACTCTCACCAGAAACCAAATTTTCTAGCAACTTGATCATGGACTTCTAGCCTCCAGAACAGTGAGAAGAAATGTCTGTTGTTTAAGCCACCCGGTCTGTGGTATTTTGTTATGACAGCCCCAGCAGATATTATAAGTTGTGAAAGACAGAGGCCTGATTAGAGTAGGTTGAGGAGACAGTGGGTAGTAAGCAAGTGATGACTCAAAGACGATTCTTCCAAGTTTTGCTAAGTAAAGGAGCAAAGAAATTGAATGGTAGCTGAGCAGGTATATGAGACAAGGGAAGACATGGTTTTCTTAATATGGGCTTTATCTCCATAATGGTATGCTTTGGAGAATGATCCAATAAACAGGGAAAATGTCACCACAGCAAAAGAGGAGATAATTCTTGTATGGACTGCTTTATGCAGGGGAGTATGGGGTCCAGAGCAAAAGTAGAGGGATCACATGAGGTAGGAGAAGGCAGAGTGTATAGGACTAAACGGCCACCTGGGACAATGGCTGTATTAAATGCAGGAGAATAAAACGGTTTGAGATGGATTACCAGCATAACTGGTCCCAGGTGACTCAAAGAGCATTTAACTGAAGTTATGCCATAACACATTTTAAGGTCGGCATCAAGTAGCAGAATAAGAGAAAATGGGCCACAGATTTTTGTTTTAGGATGGAAGTAGGTGGGGGTGAGAGCAGAAAGAGATCAACTGGGCATCAGTGAAACTTAGTTGAGTGTGTAGACCAAGCTGTGAGACATCAGGAGAACATATACAGCCTCATTTGGCTGGTAGCCTAAGTTAATGGGCTAAATGTAAACCGTTTGATTAATGTTAACCCTTTTAGTAAGGATAGTATTAGAAATATATTAATAAGTTAGGATATGTTTCATGTGTTTTGGTCTATGGGCACAAATAATGTGCAGTAAGATCGAAGGAAAGGCGTGAATGGGGGTATCAAATTCATTAAGAACGAGTAGAGGGGATCATCAAATTATGAGGTGTAGATACACCTATTTTTTTTTTTTTTTACTGTATTATATTTTTTATACCTATTCTCACTACAAATTAACTACTTGTTTAGTATCCCAGGGAGACTCTCTGAGTAGCATTGAAGAATATTTATAAGCTTGAGTTTGGGCACTTTTTTTATATTTAAAGGAAAATGAAATCTTTTTACCATGAAATCGAGCTAATTTACTGTGCAGAAAGCATATTCAATTAATACAGTTTGGGTTCCCTAAATGCAATGTGAAAAGTGCGTGTGTGGGCTTCCCTGGTGGCTCAGTGGTTGGGAGTCCGCCTGCCGATGCAGGGAATACGGGTTTGTGCCCCGGTCTGGGAGGATCCCGCGTGCCGCGGAGCGGCTGGGCCCGTGAGCTATGGCGGGTGGGCCTGCGCGTCCGGAGCCTGTGCTCC
Organism: Aethalodelphis obliquidens; assembly: GCF_003676395.1. Lineage (NCBI taxonomy): Eukaryota > Metazoa > Chordata > Mammalia > Artiodactyla > Delphinidae > Aethalodelphis > Aethalodelphis obliquidens. Next base: position 26,517,356 of record NW_020837969.1, on the reverse strand, counting down.
GCAGCGAGAGAGGCCACAGCAGTGAGAGGCCCGCATACCGCAAAAAAAAAAAAAAGTGCGTGTGTACTATGAATTCATTTCATGGTTTCCACCCACCTCCTCTTATTAGAGAGCATTGGCAACACAACAGCCTCCCGTACAGCTCAGAGGAGCTATGTCCTTGGCAAGAGTGAACGTGTGGCTTTAACTTCCAAATGGCTAGATTTTGCAACATCAAGGACCTTTCTGGCCTGGATGATGAGTACAAAGTGTTCATAGTGAGTGTTTCACCATCAGGCTAGCTAAATCCTCCCATGGGACTGGTGTGCCCAGGGAAGGGAGATTTGAATTTCTACGAAATTACTCCCTTTTGATCCTGTAGCTTAGAGCCTGAAAGATAAAAATGACATCAGCACTCCCCAAATTTCACCTATGAGCCTTGCATAATTTTATTCTTCAGAAAACTTCAATAAAGTCCTACTATTTAAAAAAGATCACTTACTCTATCACATGATGTTTCCAGTCTTTGATCACTGTAGATGGAAGAGCTGGCATGCTGCCAGAAGCAGAGAACTAGCAGGTTTTGGTCCTTTTCTAGCTATTAAAATATTCTCATGCATAAAAGGAAAAAGAACAATGCTCCAGACGAGGTACTCCTGTACCATGTAAACAACGTTGTGATTTAATTTGCTAATTTTCAAATCTGCCTTGAAAAATAAAAGACTACCTGTAAGCTGCCAGCCTGGAGATAAATCTTATTGTTAGTAGGCAAGACTGTTAGCACACTTTTAAAAAATTCTTTATTTATTTTTGACGGCGTTGGGTCTTGAGTGCTGCGCACGGGCTTTCTCTAGTTGCGGCGAGCGGGGGCTACTCTTCATTGCGGTCGGTGGCTTCTCTTGTTGCAGAGCACAGGCTCTAGGCGCGCAGGCTTCAGTAGTTGTGGCTCGCGGGCTTAGTTGCTCCGCGGCATGTGGAATCTTCCCAGACCAGGGCTCGAACCCATGTCCCCTGCATTGGCAGGCAGATTCTTAACCCACTGTGCCACCAGGGAAGTCCCGAGCACACTTTTTAAGATTAGATCTGCTCATTACATGTGAACATGTCCTCTGCATCTTCCATGAGCGAAGGAAGCAAGAATGTGGCTTTGATGAACAATGGCCCAGCATGATTTCCATGCGAGGGAATCATTTAACAGGGTTATTTCCTTAAAACTAAGCAGAATCTCTTATGTCTGCTTAATGAGTTGAATCCTTCATGACATTCACTCTCTAAGTAAGGTCAGGAATACCATGAGAGACTTTCTGAAAATGGACATGGTGAGAATAGGGATAGGCTCCCACCTTTGTGAAACAAGCACATTGTATTTGGGGGATGAAGAGCCAATACCAGCAAGCATTGCCTTTCAGTAGAGAAAAATCCGCAAGTTTGTGTTTTGGTTTGGCCTTCCAGCTCCAAGGCTAATATCTGGATGCACTTTACTAAGGCCGTGTACAGGTAATGGAAAAAATTATGAGTGTCCCCACTAAAACATTTTTTGGAGCAAAGTGGGTTATAAATAATGTTTAAAGTGCATTTTAAATCATTTTATCTTTCCCATTTGGTTTGAAAGTTCTTGAGTAAAATCATACTGATCGGTACTGCTCCCTGTGGGTTTTTCCATCTATCCTTCTGTACAAACAAACTTGAATCATGTCCTTGCCCACAGACATTTGCCCTTATATCATTTCTTCTTGCCAACAAGATCCCATCATCACCTTTTTCAGCCCAATGATGTCATCAACATCATCATCATCATGATCAATATCATCAAACATTTCTCGAGTGCTTTCAGCTTTAACATTTTTTTTTTTTTTTTTTTGCTGTACGCAGGCCTCTCACCGCTGTGGCCTCTCCCGTTGCGGAGCACAGGCTCCGGACATGCAGGCTCAGCGGCCATGGCTCACGGGCCCAGCCGCTCCGCGGCATGTGGGATCCTCCCGGACAGGGGCACGAACCCATGTCCCCTGCATCGGCAGGCGGACTCTCAACCACTGCGCCACCAGGGAAGCCCCGTGCTTTCAGCTTTAATGGTACTCTATTATTTATTCGCAGTCATCATTTTACTAATATTTATTTATAGTCATTTATTGTTTTACTAATCATTTACTTGTAATCATCATTTTACTAATCCACTTTACAAGTTCTAAGGGTAAAGCCTATAAAATATCAATTTGTGTGTGTGTAAAAACACAGTTTGGCTCCCTTGTGGAGGTTGAAACATCCTCCCCGCTACCATAAATATCTGTTTAGAGCTATTGTTATGTATGAAAACTGGGAGAAGAGAGTTCATTTCTGAAAGTATAAGGGACTAGGTGCCCACAAGGAACTTCTTATGCATAAACATAGAAAAGGCTGGGTAAATATGGACAGCATATTTTTACAATACATGAACGAACAGTTAGCTAAATAAAGTAAAAACATCCAAAGAAGGAAATCATGAAAAAGTGGAAGTACAGGTATTTGTAGTGAATACCTTAAGAAGCCATTATTCACTCTGCGACATTTGCTGATCATAGAGGCTAGAGCTGACTCTTAATTAACTACATGACAAAAATGCAGGAGACAAAACTAGGGCATGAGCAAGAAGCGGGGTTAGATTAGAGACCACTAAATACAGCTAAAAACTCCCCCATCCCATCCCAGCAAGAAAAATAAGAAACTCTTTACCAGGGTGGTAAGTAACGACAACAACAAAAACTCTTCCTGCAGAGGGAGACAAAAATGAGGATCGGCTGCCAGTCTCGATTTGGGGGGAACGAGGTGATGGGAAGGGAGAAAAAAGTGTGTCATAAGAATTCCTGTCGCAAACTCACCCATACTTATTTCTGGTGATAAAATTCATACTATCCATTTACTTCCACCAACACCAAAATCAAATAATCTTAAGTTGAATGCTTAACCCAAAGTGGCCCTGGGTTGCTGGAGTCCTCAGATACCAGACAGAAGCAAATTCAAATCTCCTTTGGAAAAACACATATCAGATATAGAAACTCAGGCAACAGAGAAAAAGTTACAGGGTAAGTAGGTCCGTATAAATACTAATAATCACAACACGTACAAACAAATAAAGCACTGCTAATTGAGAGCAGGACAAAAGATTGCAGAATCAGATTCTCAGAAAGTTGTCAGAATCTGATTATAAAATATGAAGGCCTCATATATTGGGCAGGCCAAAAAGTTCGTTTGGTTAATGAATACATTGTTCAATAAAGTTCTTGGAAAATGAAAAATGTGTCTTATTTTTACTTAAACCTGAACTAAATTTTTGGCTAACCCAATATTTAAGAAAAACTGTTTCAAGGTATATGGAAATATAGGAAGGAAATAAAAAAATGACCAGGAAAAAGTTTAATATAATAAATCTTTTAGAAACAAATAATATGGTAATTTTTATTAGTAGAATATATATATGTAAAGAGATATTTAGTGAAAGGACAGATAGATGGAGAAAATACCTAGGATTCAGTGTAGCCAAAGAAAAGGTACATATGAAAAAGAGATTAAGAGAAATGTAAGTTAAAGTCATAAAGTCTAGCTTGTCCTCCATATTTCTGAAGTTGAGGACTTAGAGAAGAAAGAAATTGGAGTGTGTTAGTTGGAGTAATGCTAGCTGTTCTTACAGATATACCCCACTGTCTCAGTAGGTTATTAGAAAGCAAGTTTACTACTCTATCATGTGATGTATCAAGCTCTCAATCTGTAGGTTACTTACTCCATGGCCAGAGACTGGGACACCTTGTAGCATCTCCTAACAGTGTCTGCAAATGTGGTTGTGTTTGCCGGCATCATGTCAAAGCGAAAAGAGCGTGGAGGATCACCCACGGAAGGACCTTCTGGTACAGGTCTGGAAATGATGTTTATCACCTTTTGTTCAACATCCATAGCTAGAACTTCCTTGATGGTCAAACCTAATTGTTAGGGAGGTCAGAAAATGTAGCCTAGCTGAGTGCTGGGAAGAATAGGAAATGGATCTGGTGATCAGGCAGCAGGTTCTGTCACAGCCGACACTTCTGATCATCAGATGTGCATTTCACCCTCCTCCAAATACATTAGACACATTCAAGCCCTCCTCAGTGGAACCAATCTAAAGTCCAAACCTTTTACCGTTCCCACCTGGAAATCCAGGATTCTGTTGATGTCCATTACTCTCCATTAAAAAATATATATATGGATTCTCATATTCTGGCAAATTATTACCTGAAAGAGGCAAGTTATACCTATCCCCTCTTTGCCACCACTAAAGTATAACAATGAAAAAGGGGCAGGGAAACCACAATAGATGTTCTCATTCAGAGTAGGAGGGAAAAGGAGACACACGGCAGTTACTGATAGCAAAACAAGATGAAGACAGTACAATATATGAAAACTGGAGGCCAAGATCACTCATGAATATAGATGAATACCTCTTGAACGAAATGCTGGCAATTCAAATTCAACAATCTAGAAAAAGGGTGACACATAATGACCAAATTGCTTTTTCCAGTTATACAAGGTTGATTTATCATTTGATACCCAATATGGTTATATTGTTAATAAAAAGCAGTCAAAATATAACACCAAGTTTCTCACATATTATTCAAAACATCTGATGAGGGCCAAGGTCATGCGTCTATGGGTTCCATTCTTGAATTAAATTTGGGCAGTGCTCCGAAGCACCTGACCTGTAGGGCAAGCCTGTCATATTCTTAGCCTGTGGTCTTCTGATCCGGCACCTTCGAATGAGTGAAGAGACTTGAACAGAAGCCACTTGGTTTTCCTAGATTGCAATGCATTTGGTTGATTATGAGTTGACACAGCACTCAATAGCTTTGCCTAGTGTTCAAAGCTCCCGTGGCTGAGACATTACGGTCGTGTTTAACTGCCTAAAATAACTACAGCTAGAAATTCACTTACTGGAGCACTCAAAAGCACAAAGGCTAATTAACGGTGGGAAAAGGCTTCTGCAATGATGATTTCAACAAAATGCCCTGACATTTATTCCTCTCCTTTCTATTAAGTCATTCTAAGTTGGTTCTCTTATTTTAGCTTCCTTAAAAACAAAGATTTTCTCTACAGTTCAACCTGCTTACCAGGCACTTTCTGTAGACTTATTATTATATTTTAAAACTACCTTCTCCTCTCTCACTTTCAAATGGATTGAAAAGCAAAAAGCAACATCCATCAGATGAGGTCATCTCAACAGGAAGTCCAATTAACTCAAAATAAAGTCTCAAATGGTAGATGAACCAGAACTCATAATAAGCCTCCCCTGGGGTACCATGACCAATTCGAGCGTTAAAACGTTTTAACATGATCTTTCCCCATCCTTTCCAGGCCTGTTGCCTCTTTTACCAATATATTATTATTTTTATTGTATAAACTATTAGGTAAATGCATATATACATACATATATATATATATAATTGACTGTGCTCTTTTTTCCAGTTCTTTTTTTTTTTTTTTTGCGGTACGCGGGCCTCTCACCGTTGTGGCCTCTCCCGTTGCGGAGCACAGGCTCCAGACGCGCAGGCTCAGCAGCCATGGCTCATGGGCCCAGCCGCTCCGTGGCATGTGGGATCTTCCCGGACCGGGGCACGAACCCGTGTCCCCTGCATCGGCAGGCGGACTCTCAACCACTGTGCCACCAGGGAAGCCCTCCATTTCTTTATGAACGGTTTGCTTACAGTTACCTGAACAGAAACATTTGCTTTTGTCCCTTTGCAGAGAGTAAAGATTACTGGGCTTTTTGGAAAATTTGTCATGTCACAGTTATTTACTGGGATGCTGGGAAAGTGGGCTGAGGAGGACAGGAGAGGAGAGAGAGAGAGAAAGAGAGAGAGAGAGAGAAAGAATCTAATTATGCAGCAGATGTTGGGAGTGGTATTTATTCACCAAAACCACATGGGTCATTCATTAAAATCTCAGTTTTAATTAGCAAACACCTGTTTTCTGTTTGATTTTACACTAATATCTGCTGTCTGCAATTTGCTTTCTTCAGTACAAGCAATTAGATAGCCCTGACAGTAACAGTTAATCTAATTAGTCCAGAGGTGCCCTGGGAAGCAACTATTGTCTTGAAGAAATTACAGATACAGCAATCACAGCTTCATTCACCTGATTGGATAAGATTTGTGCCCAATTATTATTGGGTGTCATCTTTCCCCTGGCCCTTCCTTTTCAACTTGGATTTAACAGTGAAAGTGAACCAATGGAAAATTTTGAGTGTTTACTGTGTGCCAGTCACCCTACTAGGTTCAGAAAGTAGAAAGATGCAACTGTTTCAGCTCCTAGCCTAGAGGAGATTATGCTCTGATGAAAGAGACAGATACATAAACAGATTATTGTATACATGAGGGATTTGGGAGCCGGGAGAAAGTGAGATGAGTCCATGTGCTTGTGAGCAAGTATTAAGATACTTCTCTAATAAACTCTGGTTGCTGCTGAAAAAACAAGATGATGACATTGGCTTTTTTTTTCAAACTGTGAAAGTTGTGCTTGTTTTCAAATGGGTAGAAGTTCATTTATAACCTTGTAATCTGAGTGACACTACCAGCAGTTATCACGAAACTTAACAATGCCACCTGATCTCTTTTTATAGATTATGGCATGTGAGATGTTCTCTTTCCTGGTAACCATAAGTTTGTTTTCTACATCTGCGACTCTACTTCTGTTTTGTAAATGAGTTCATTTGTACCCCCTTTTGTTTTTAGATTCCACATATAAACGATATCATATGATATTTGTCTTTATGGTTACCAGGGGATAAGAGGGGGAGTGATAAATTGGGAGATTGGGATTGACATATAGATACTGCTATATATAAAATAGATAATTAATAAGACCTGATATATAGCACAGGGAACTCTACTCAATACTCTGTAACAGCCTATATAGGAAAAGAATCTAAAAAATAGTGGATATAGGTATATGTATAACTGTTTCACTTTGCTATACACCCGAGACTAACACAACATTGTAAATCAACTATACTCCAGTAAAAATTAAAAAGAAAAGAAGAAGAAAATAAAATAAAATAAATAAAAATTGGGGAAAAAAAAGATGTTCTCTTTCCTAATTCTGAAATTTGGGGAAAGCGACTCTTCATTAAGTCCTAAGGTTTAGGAAATACATGTCAAAGAGGAGGCAGTCATCAGTCCTAATTCCATGCACACATTTCAGAAATGGTGTAATTAGATATAGAGTGAATATGTCCACAAGTAGAGATCAAAAAATGATGCTGATAAAGATGTCTGGCAAAGCTTTTCTTCCTCGGCTCCAGTCTCAGTTTAATTTACTTGTTTGAAAAGATGAGAGCCCTGGGTTTCACTTGACTCAATTCATAAACTGGGCCCAGAAGGAGAAAACCAATCTATCTCTCAAGCACACACAAGTGATGTTCCGGCTGTTTAAAGAGGCATCTTCTATGCATTACACAACTTAATGCAAACAGCCTCTGAGTGTGAGCCATCACATTAAGCTAAATGTCATGAAAGAGGGATGGCGGGCAGACTTTTCACAGTCCTACAAAAAGTCAAGTTATGCTCTGCCTAAAACTTCCCAAAGGTTTTTCCTGGAAAACATTTGTCTGCTGGTGTGTTGATAGTGGTAATTATTGATTTAATTAATTAATTGACTGGAATTGATTTCTTCTTTATAGAACAGAAATACACCTATCGTGAGCTGGATTTGGACTTTCTCGAAGAGATTAGTAACCAATAGATTAAAAGATCATCACTTTGAAAAGCTTCTTGTCCATGGAAATTCCATTTGTGGTGATACGGATGATTGTTGTGTTGAGCTGATGGAGAGTCACACCATTAGGTAGTTCGGTCTATACAAAGCTTCTATCATGTCGAAGACTAGGGAGAGGAATTAATATTTGTCAAGCATCTACGATACACCAACAACAGTGCTGGTTAGACGCTCCATAGATAATATCTCATTGCAATTCTCATGTTAACTCTGTGAGCTAGGATTTGTATACTTATAAATTAACGTGGGAACAGGCTCAACACGGTTACATGAGAAGTGGCGAATCGTTTTGACCAAGGTCCCTCTGATATTTTATACTATCTGACTATCTCCAATATATCTAATAAATATGGATATTCATACCCTGCTCTGCATTTTGTGGCATGCTTTTAACAGTTATATGTGAGATTCCTACTTAGGAGAGTGGCTGGCATTTGTGTTCTGTCATGTGATTCTCACAATAATCTCAAAAGATTTTTGGGACATGTGATTCTCACAATTATCTCCAGAGATTCTTGGGACATGTAGTATTTCCATTCTATTAGAGGAGAAGAAATCGGGAGGTAGCAAGTCTAGAAACCGTCAGGACTTTGTTAGACATGACCATATACTGTATCCCTAAAAATGTCGTACACTTTTCTATCTGTAAGGAACTCACCAGGTCACGGGTAAGAGGAACATAAGGAAATAGATCAATATCCACAATAAGAGATTCAATAGAGGCAAGTGCAACGATTGGGAGGAATATAAAATAGCATTTTGCCCTTCAGAGCAATAGCATGTATTGCCATTTGTAACTAACCTGTGACTCATTCAGTATTTACCTTCCTGTGTCACATTCCTTCTGAAAAAACTAACCCAGGTGAGAGTGTTCATGGTAGCTTTAGGCATGTTACTTATGATCGATCAGCCATAGTCGCTGGTATGCTTTTAAATGTTTAACAACTGGCACTCCAGGCAAAAGAAAGAAAAAAAGACCTTATTGGTAGTATTTGCCAATTTCCGTGGTGTAGATACCTGTGCAATTTCAAACTACCACCACGATGCAACTGAATGTAGAGTTGGAGAGAGACGTTCGCAATCAGCCTGCAAGAGCTGCCGGGAGCTGACCACACCACACCCCAGGCATATTGATGCTGGAGCGCGGAACATGTTTCCTTAGCAACCCCACTCCTTGGCGGTACTCATTCCTCCCTCCATGATACCTCATCCTCATCCACATATGTATCCTGGTGCTCTCCCATCCTCTCTTTCTTGGGGACATTTCCATCAGGAAAAAAAATAAATCCATTAGTCACCTCACCCAGAGACTTTTGTGCTTTACCAATTAGGAGAAAATAATGGCAAGAATAAGCAGGAGGGGAATGTACTGTAAAGTCAGAGTCCCATCCCAGGGTTCCTGTAATCACTGAACAATCAAGTGGTTGCCAGCATTAGCTAGACTTGAAGGGAAACCTAGCAGTATTAGCTCTTGTCTCTGACAAGGAAGGCACTTTTTTGTAGCAATATTTTAGCAGAATCAATGCACTAACTCAAAGGGGCAACTATCATGCAGGAAACCAGGTGACTGAGATAATAGAGATAAGTAAGTCATTGTGTTGTCATTCTCATCAAAGGCTACCGATGCGCCCAAGACATGGGAGTAATCTCACAAGGAGTAATGCGGCTGGTTTCGTAATTGTGTCCCCTTCGTTATTTTACTGTTGAATCTTTACCTCAGTAAGATTTCCATTTCTCTCTTTCCCTTCAGCCCAGACCACTTTGTTTTATTTCTAGACATGGTCAGGATGCAGAACTTAAATACTCAGAGTGTTGTTAGTCTGCTGAGGAACATTGAGAGGACACACAACCGACTCAAGTTACTTCTCAGTACAGAGCTGTGATAAGTTATGCCATTTTTTCCCCTCTAGTCTTGTTTGTAAGACAGAAAAACAACCCTGGCTACTGTCTCATTCATATTCAGTGACTTGATTTGAGTATTGTTTTAATCCTTCATCAGAAAAATTATCATTCTCTTTTTCCTTTCCTCATGTAATTTTAAAAGGTTTGCTGAATTTTAAAAAGTCTTTTTGTCATGTCTTCAGGCTTGTATTTTTTTTCATGAAAAAACACACCTCCAATTTGATAATAGAGGTCACAAAGTGATTCCGTTTGAAATGTACTCTTCAGTAAGTTATTTATTTCGTAATAATAACAGCAAACACACATAGCACTTGCTACGTCATTGTACAAAACGCTTTATGTATGCTAACTCACCCATGCCTCAAGACAACCTACTAGTAGGTACTGCCATTCCTCCAATTTTATAAATAACGAGGTTGAGGCACAAAAAGTCATACAAATAGTAAATGATGGAGCTGACATTTGAGCCAAGCCTAGCTGGCTCTAGAATATATGATTTTTAACTTCTACCCTGTATTTTGATTAAAAACAAAAATCATGATCTATGACTTAGCCTATCAAACTGGGAGCACTAAAGCTATCAAGGGTTTTCAATTTTTAAGATTAGCTACTGTCATTTTTCTAATGGAAGCACAAAATACCTAGCTAGCAGTATAAAACCTGTTCTATTCTCAGGAAAAGAAAAAAACTTACATATATATACATACATATGTATTCCAGATCAGAAGAGAATCTCAGAAAGCACAGTGATATTTGTGGTAGATAGGTGATTCAAATAATTGAAAAATTAGATTCTTTGTGAAATGCTTATATCATTTCTTGGCTTCTTTTACAGCAGCATGCCATACTTTCCTAACATCAAGAGGACAATTGCTCATTGTACAGGCACATCTCAAAAGTAGCTGCATCTCCAAAGACTGAGACTCATAGTGCTTCCTAGATGTTTGTTGAGTGAGTGATATGAATATAAATGGAATAGTTAACTGCTGCTTATGGAGGCTTGATCTCCTACAGTTAGAAACAGAAAGTGGTTTCTCTGAGTTGCAGAATATATGATCACTTATTAAAATGTCAAATTCTTTAGGAAGGTTGATGCATCATAATACTTTCTTTAGCATGAATGCGTATACTGATGGTAGTTGGAATATATGTGTTATATATGCTCTCTCTATGTATTCTATATATTCCTCTATCTATCTATCTATTCATCTATCATCTATCTATTCACCTATCTATCTATCTATCCATCTATCTAATCTATCTAATCTTCTACAGTGAATAGGTTCTCAGTGAACACCTGCAAGCAAGTGATAAGATTGAGAGTATGACTGGGATGGGATACATCTTATAAAAATCAATTCTGAGGACCAGACGAATGGTCGATAGGATGAAAGAGAGTCCTGCATAGCTTAATTTTGAAAAAAAAAAATGACTGAAGCAAATTACTAAAAAAAAACCCATGTAAGTAGGTAGGGACAGAAGTTATCTAGAAAACCACTTAATCCCAGTAAGTAAATGTAAGAGGATAGGCTCTGAAGTCGAGACCTGTACCCATGGGTTAGAGTTGAAAGTCAAGGACGGACAAAGATGGTGTGTGGGGAAAGGTCAGTCCCGCAAACGTAGAGCTCATCAGGAACAGGGTCAGAGAGCTGGTAAAGATGGAGAAACACTGCCATGCAGTGAGGTAAGGTGTGCTCTCCCAGCCCAGCCAGAGTTCTGTCTGACAGACACCTGTGTGGGACAGCTGTGAATTAATGTCAGCCTCAGTTTTAAAAAGACAAAAAGTTTGTTTGAAAAGTTAAGTGAGTCTATGGAGAGAGAGGAACAACACCTTTTAGAAGTACACCAGATGCCCTGAAAAGATATTTCACTGACTATTAACATTGGAAAGGACAGCTAAAAAGAAGCCAACAGCATACCATGGGTAATGTGTTGGTATTGAGAGTTATTATAAAGATATTTGGTGTGTGTGTGTGTGTGTGTGTGTGATTTGGTGAATGAATATAGTGTAGAGAAGAGATGTTCCAGTTTTGTCCCAATGGGCATAAAATTATACACACCATAATAAAATTATTTAGGGTCCTGCATTACATCCAGGATCTCTTTAGATAGAAATACGGAGAAGTGTATCTGACATAAAAGTGCATGTTCCTAATCACTGCAGTGTGCAGGTAGTTGACGTAGTTGATGGTAGTTGATGTAATCCTTTTTTAAGTGCTTCAGTCTGGACAGTCAGTTTTCTTCTCATTTTTTGCCCCCGTACAATGGTTATTCTTGAGCAGGCGCCTTTTCTTCCTGCGTGTGGAGTGTGCTGTATGACTCACAAATTTAAAGATCCCAGGTTGGGTATGAATGAGATTTTAGGGTCATGCTAAATCAGATGTTACATCAGTTAAGTCTCTGATTTAACACCCTGCAGAGGAAAGTCTTGCCAGGATTATTTTTTCTGGAATTTCGGTTTTGTTACTTTTTCTAGGCTATCTTCACTGTGATTCTATCCCTTTAGAATGGTGACATTCATCAACGTCCAGAGCTGTTAAGTTTTAGCCTCTTATATTCCTGCTTATGTCCTGTTTCTATGTTGTAATGCCAAAGTATTTGTTAAAATATTAGAAGAGATGATAATTGTTAGAAAATGAACATCTGTGTTACAAGTATGCTTCTCTAATGAGAAACATAGAAGATGGAATGAGCTTACTCTTATTAATTATTTGACAAATAAGACTCTCATTTCTGATTGGCTTATGGGAGGAGAGTGATAGATATTTGGAACGTAAAGCCCATGTGTCAATCACCTTCTTTCAGCTCTAAAACATTTCTGATCAAATTTGAAACAATCGTAGCTTGCCTTTCCTTCTGTGCTCCATTGCGATGTGGAATGTTTAATGAATATGAACATGGACTTTTGAATCAGACAGGCCTATGTCTTTCCCCAGCTTTTTCACAACAAGTTGTAGAACTTGGGCATGTTATTTAACATTTTACACATCAATCATTCATAAAATGAGACTAATACTATGTACCTCATAGAATCAGTGTAATTAACTTAGCATAGATCCTGGCACATATGCAAGTGTTCCATAAATGTTAGTACATATTATTAGTTATGTATACTTAACTATACTCTAGGTCCACTTCTTTCTGGACCCATTAGGCTACCACATCTCGTACATAGAACTAGCAGCATGTATAAATTGAATGTCAGCCCTGAATCTTATGCTTTTAGCCAAGTGTAGTGTTTAGTATTGTGTCGTGCCTTAAACATCTCCCGCTACCCTGGACTACCTCATTTTCCTATCTTTCAAATTCACACCGGATGCTTGGATTCCTTTCACAGCTTAACGATGACAATAGCGACCTGATAAAAGCCAAGTAGTGGCTAGATGACAGAGCCACACCCAGTCTTAACCAGGTCTGCTGTGTTGACCATTATCCTTTATTACTTAAATGCTGCTTATGTTATCCCATATTATCTACATTTACTCAGGGCATAAGCATTCCCCTATGGTTGGTCTGCTTTGGCTCCTGGATGACGTTTTTGACAAACCCAAAGGACTTTGAATGTCAAGCCCACCTAAAAGGAGCTTAAAGCCACTGCCAAAGTACTAGGAAAAGGTGCACTTTGGCAAACTGGAAGCATGGATCACAGAGCTAATTGTGGGCACAGGGTGAAAATTTAATCTCGCAGCTCTAGTCACTGACTTAAACTCCACCAGCACTGCTAAGGCTTTGGACAGAATGTTCCTAGGGTTCCTTGTGCAAAATATTTTTGTCAATCAAACATCCCAGGTTTTAGGTGGTAGAATTAGGGAAGTTTTTGGTAACCTGCCTGATGTATGAGACAAAATATGTCTTCTCTCATATGCAGTCTTTCAGCCTCCTCCAAAAGGCTTTCTACCAAAGTTACAGTGGATTTGCACTCTCTGTGTATATTGGAGGTCAACCGCTGTGCTACTGGGTTTCAGTTGTTGGTGTGAGGCTTTTTTCAGGAATGGTGTCATTCTTCCCACTTAATTCCAAAATGGGATTGCGTAGCTCTCTCATTATTAAAGGACACACAAGCTGTCCTAATGCTGGAATTCATAAAAGCAGGTCCTGGGTACCCTCTCATCATTCCTGTTCCAGGTAGGAATTGCCTGCCCTAACTTTTCTGTGTCTCGTTATCCATTGGAACTCTCTCTCCTTGTTTTTCCATTTATACCTTCACTCCAAAGACTTGGAACATCTCATCATTTTCCTGCCTATTATCACAGCTATTCTCTGTGATCACAGTTCAGACTTTACTCCCTGGCTATGTAATCTCCGATAATTCTGGATAAACATTCTATCTAATGTGATTCAGTCTCTGAAGCTTAGTTGAGCAGAGCTTCCTTCCCCCTTTCAGCCCAGCCCATCTGCCAGGTTCACTCAGTCTTCACCAAGTGAGACCTCTCCACGGCATCCACGCCCTTCTTGCTCTTTCTTCCTGTTTATTCTAACATTCAGACGTGGTCCCTGGATGCTCCAAACACAGACACAGGGCGTTCTTCACAGATAGATCTCGCTCGCCTGACAATTTCTGTGTTAAACGTGCAGTAGTTGAGGGACTAGGTAAAAGATTTTGGTGACAGTAGTTAGTTTCATAACCCACACACATAATTTCTCCCTGGACAGAAGAAGAAGAACATTTGGAATTAAAGGGATTTGTTAATTAAGTTGTGTAGCCTGGGAAAGTGGAGCAGTGCAATTCATCAAACCCGACCTCTTACAGGGCCTCCTGAGGCTTCGGGTGGAATTTTTTTGGGAGGGGTGGGGTGGGGGGTGGAGGAATTTGATGAGAGGAACTGAAGTGACTCCAGTTTCCCTGATTCTAAGCAGGTGAAATAGAACCTGACTGAGCAGGGCAAGGAGACCCATAAGGAACCTGAGCCCAATATGATTACGATAGTTGTCTTTGCCTGGCAGAAGCCCTGAGTTAGTGCACATTAAAGTCTAAGATCATTTTTTAAGTCGTCTCCCAATGCTGACTCTCTTCTGCTATATCAACTCAACAAACTGTGAAATCGGGGCTACGAAAGAAAACCCTTGGAAATGTCTTCATTTATTTGACAATTATCTAGATAGTATCTGCTATGTGACAGTATCTAGATAGTATCTCCTATGTGACAGATGCAGTTCTAGGTGCTGGGGATATAGTAGTGAATAAAATAGACAAGGTTTCCTGCTTTTGTGTGGCTTACAGTCCAGTACTGGAAAAACAGCTGTAAACAACATAAATAGGTAAATATATACCAGTGAGAAAGAAATTAATGTATAGAAGAGGGCATAAAATTCCATGAGTTGGATCGTGCAGGAGGGTGGTATAAAATTTCAAGTAGGGTAGAATTTTGAGTTAAGGTGTGAAGGAAGGAGTAACTAGCCAAGAAGGTATCTGAGGGTCTGTCATCCTAGGAACAGGAAAGAGCAAATTTCAAAGGCCTGAGACAGGACGTCCTCTGGAAAATTTGAAAAATATCAAGGAAGATGGTAGAACCGGAGTGAAATGAGGTAAGAGGTATATGTGTGTGTCTGGGGGGTGAGATTTATGGGCACAATAAGAACTTTGACTTTTACTTGGAGATGGAAGCTATCTGTGAGTTTTGAGCAGAGGAGAGACCAGATCTGATATGACTGATTGAACAGATCATCTGGCTGCTCTGTTGAAAACAGATTTTAGGGAGCAAAGGAAGAAGCTAGGAGGCCAGGTAGGAGACTAATGTAGCAATCCAGGTGGGAATTGATGGTGTTTTGGAAGGAGGGGCAGGGGGCTTATTAAATTCAAGATCTATTTTGAAGGTAAAATCTAAGACTTTTTTTTTTTACAACTTTATTGGAGTATAATTGCTTTACAATGTTGCGTTAGCTTCTGCTGTAAAACAAAGTGAATCAGCTATATGTATACATATATCTCCACATCCCCTCCCTCTTGAGACTTCCTCCCACCCTTCCTATCCCACTTCTCTAGGAGGTCACAAAGCATTGAGCTGATCTCCCTGTGCTATGCGGCTGCTTCCCACTAGCTATCTATTTTACATTTGGTAGTGTATATATGTCCATGCCACTCTCGCACTTCGTCCCAGCTTACACTTGATGTTGAGCATCCTTTCATGTGTCTGTTGGCAGTCTGTATATCTTCTTTGGAGAAATGTCTATTTAGGTCTTCTGCCCATCTTTGGATTGGGTTGTTTTTTTTTTTTGATATGGAGCTACATGAGCTGCTTGTAAATTTTGAAGATTAGTCCTTTGTCAGTTGCAAATATTTTCTCCCATTCTGAGGGTTGTCTTTTGGACTTGTTTATGGTTTATGGTTATGGTTTCCACTGACCAAGGATGTCTATGGCTCTGATTCAGCCCCTAAGAGTCAAATATCAGCTTATTCACCGAAAACGTTGTGCACCAGGACATTCTGCCATCAGTGTTCTGGGAAGAAGCTCCCATAGTCCTCTGCATAATCCAATTCTGAAAGCATCCCATTTTTAACAATATGCAGGCTCCCATGAATAGGCAGCTTTTCATCAATGTTAACAAATGGAAATTATTTCCCCTCCAGCACATACTTTTTTCCCATTTATTGCCTACCTAAGTGACCTTGAGGGCTGCATTCACCATTTATAGTTTTTAATTGCATTTTATTTAATTTTAAAACTTGAACAAGATGAATATTTTGTTTGGTCATATTTTCCCTGTTATACTACAGCAGTGTTTCTCAACCTTTTATTTATTATTGAGGGAAAAACAGAAACTTATAGACATTTTTTGCCTTATTATGCCCCAACTATATCATATTAATACACAGTTGTACTGTATATCTGTTTATGTATGGTCGGTCCTTGGAGCAATATGTAAGCTCCTTCCCCTCTAAAGAACCAGTTTTTACCCCTTTGGGGGCAAGGTTGCCCCTGTTGAAAAATTCATGTTCTGCAGTGTTTCAATGTCAGGACTGAGGACAAAGGTACAGGGGAAAAAAAGGAAGCATGTAGTTTCTGCTGCTGACATGATTACCACTTTCCCTTTCTTCAGGGATGAGACGAGACACTCTTAAAAGTTAACATTGACAAGACGTGCACTTCTGTGTGCCAAGTTGTTCATTTACATCAGGCAGTCTAATGTCCTCTGAGACAAATACACCTGTTACTCTGAATCGGACAGCCGCCATGTGTGCTTTCTGTATTTATAGATGGTTTTCTAGTTTTGCCATCTAATAAAATTTCCTCATAGAATTAATTCTGCTTATAGGATTAAAAACCAACTGGGAACTTTGCAGAAGTAGTGGTACTTCAATCCATTCTTTGTGGTCTTTCCAGGAACGTATTTAAATTCAGGTCAAGATAGATGAAAGGTCAGTAATTAGGGTGAAAAGGAATGGAACTGGGGCTGAATGGCTGATTTTGTTATATCAACAAAATATGGCCTTACTAAGGATTTCCTACTTAAAAGCTGTGCAGGTGAACTTGAATTTGTAAGATATGTGGGTAGGTGCCATGCTTGGCTACATGCTAGTATATTGGCCTTTATGACATCTGTTATGTTTTCTTCTAAGAAATTCTTTTATAGGCTCCATGTTTACTATTTGAATAACAATTTTTAGATAGAAAGTTTACAATTGTGACTATATTACAAAAACTGTTACACATCCAATGTGAATAATATAGTCGAAGAGAATACATTACGTGCCTGTTATATTATAGTTTTGTATAAAGATAGCTCCATATTGAAGTTAAAGCTTAAAGTTGTAGTTATTAGTAGCATTTTAGGTAATTTTACATGTGGAAAATATATTCAAGATGTGAAACAGAAGCACCTGCATACAATTTGTCCTTTCCCTGCTAAGCTTCAACTTTCAGCATCACCTACTGTATTATTTTTAAGATAGAAGGAAATGATTTTTATTTTTTATTCTTTTTCTTTTTTTGAATTTCCAGAAGACTTAGTTCTAGCTTTGATATTGGAGTTGCCTGGCATCAAAAGCCCTTTCACTAGTTTTTAGTGACCCACATATTTACAGCTCATAATAAAAAAAGATTAAAGCTTTTTTAAAAAAATACTTTTGGCTTTTCCAGTTGGCCTCCTTGCTCACGTTGAGCTCTGATTTTCCCACTCTTAGTGTGTAAGGAAAGCACTTTATTAACTTAAATGTCTGTTTTATGTAAGTTTTTTAAAGCTAAAAGAAGAATTTTTTTCCTGTTCCACCTGGATGTGGAGGCCTAATAATTTTCAGTATTGATGTTTCATAATTAGAAGAGTCATTTAGACAGTGACACCCTATTTTTTAACTAATTCATAAGTAACTGTCTTACTTGATATTTACTCTCATCTTTATTGGATACTAATGAATATTTGTGGCACTGAATGAACAAACTTCCATTCATTTTGTGGTTTTGACTATTTGGAATCATACCTTTTAGAATACATCAGATCAGACCACAGAAAACATGCAGTTTCAATAGTGAAATGCAGTTATTTACATAGGTGTCATGCCATCATCATTACCAAGGGAATTTTATATCCAAATTTCTCTTTCATATAGTTCTGTAAAGGCAGAGAGTATTCTTCCTATTTGACAAAACAAAAAAATGAAAAAACCACCTCAGAATTTTCTCATTTGTGTAAGGTCAACCAAGTCTGTGGTAGAGATGAGAATAAAATCCAAACCCTTTGGCCCTTCCACAGGAATATATTTTCTTTGGGAAATAACCATAGGTAGTTAAAAAGGGACCTTTATGGAAAAAAATGTGATGTATGTGAACTCCAAGGCACCTGATGCAGTTCAGTAAACATTCACAGAGTGTTCTCTGTATTTCTCAAATATTGAGGAACTCTGTTTCCTCCAACTCTGTTTTCCAGGTACCCACTGTGTGATATGTAGCCCCTTAAACAACAGGAAATGGTCTTCTTCTCTCTATTTCCAGATTGTAAAACAAATGCTGTTTATATGCCTTTACCTGACAATCTAATGCAGTTACCATGCACACATAGCACAGTAGAAGAGTGGCAATTTGTAAGATGGGTATTTTACATTCACCTCATTTGTTAGCCTAATGCGCCAGTAAGGAGCATTATTTCATGCTGGGTTGATTTTCTCTTTTCAGGCTCTGCCTAGGGGATTTGGAACTTCCTAGCCTTTGAACAAAGAAGTAATTTAAAGGCATGAGACCACTTAAACCCCAGAAAGACTTGCATTATTCCTTCTACTGGTAGAGTTCTACTTATTAAATGAATGTAATTTTGAAAGGTTGCTTGAAATGTTAAGTATATTTAAAGCAGCTCTTCTACCACCATGTTAAAGGAAACACTATAGTATAACACAAATATGACTCATAATTTAAAATCTCAGCTCTAGTTGTAACTTTTCTCCTTCTTGTTTTGAGATCTTTGGCATAATATTTGGAAAGACTCACTTTCCACTTGTGTATCATTACAACAATCCTAGGAGATATCGAGGAAAACAACAAAGGCAGAATTTTGAGCTAATAAATAGCCCACTCACTTTATCTTATGTTCAACCTCCAAATGTTCTATAAAAATACTCAAGAACATAGATGAAAAGGAAACTGAACAGAATTATAAACTAACAATAGGAAGAATCCGCATAGTGAGGTCCAGAGAAATTTCCAACAACTGTTAAGATGTACTCTTGTTTTATATCACAGTTGATCCAACTTCTGAACTAGGACAGCGGATTGCCATGAAAACAGGAGGGACGGGATTTTACTCTCCTTACAAATTGTCCTGAAACCTCAAATGCAGACGCTACACGAACCAAAACGATAGACAGTTGATCTCACAGGTGTTTGGAAACAATTTCTGAACAAGTATGAGCCATTGCCTCTTTCCTTTCATGTTCCCCATTATCATTAACATCAGACAGCTACTTATGCTGAGATTCAACAGCCTCTCTTGCTCCTGCTGGAGCCTCAGATGTAACAGTGAGATCTTGTTTCACAACCATCCTCAGCTCTGAAAAAGGAAGGAAATGAAATAGTTCATGTGAATTGGGTTGAGTTAGGTATCTGCAGCCAACTTTTTTGTCACTTCTGACTGACACTAATTTTGACAACTTGTATTTTCCCAGAATTTGTCCATTTTATCTAAGTTGTTATGTTTGTTTGCATAAAGTTGTTCATCGTGTTCTCTTATTGTTCTTTTAATATCTTTAAGATCTGTAGTGATAACTTTGTTATCACTCTTGTCAATAGTAATTTGTATTCTTTCTCTTTAGTTTCAGAAAATCTAGTTAGGCATTTTATTGATCTCATCAAAGAACTAGCTTTGGACACTGCTAATTTTCTTTACTAATTGTATTGTTAATTTTATTTATTTCCCTCTTGTTTTTACTATTTCTTTCATCCTATTTACTTTGGTTTTACTTTGTTCCTTTTTTTTTTTTTTTGCTTCTTCAGTTGGAACCTCAGGTTACTGATTTTAGATTTACCTTTTCTAATGTATACACTTTAAGCTATAAATTTCTCTTAGTCTTTCTTTGGCTGCATCACATTAATTTTGATGTTTTCCCCTTATCATTTAACATAATACTTTTAGTCCTAGCCACAGCAGTCAGACAAGAAAAAGAAATAAAGGCATCTAAATTGGAAGGGAAGAGGTAAAACTCTATGTGTAGATGACATGATCTTTATGTGAAACAGATAATATTCACTAAAGTAATATTAGTATTTCTTAGTGAAATTCAGAATTTTATGTCCCACTTCTCTTTAGCCCCCTTTCCCTTGAAAAAAGTTTCCTGAAGAATATTCAGTCATTCATTAAATCCCCAATAGTTAAGGAAACCTCAAGTATCACTTTATGGCAATTCTTATCCTGATATGTCCAATCAAGAATACCTGATCTCAAAAAAATATATATATATATATGTGGAGGCAGTGAAATGAGATAGGTAGCTGAGCATTCATTCTCTTACAATAGAAAAAAAAAAATGATACCTGATCTCACAAGGTTAACTTTTCCAAAATAGTCTTCAACACCATTCTTTCATAACAAGGCCCTGACATTGTCTTCCAAAATCTACTTTTGAAAGAATAATTCCTGATGCATCTTGGAGAAGAAAAAATAAATATCTGACCATTAGGGTAGCATCTGAAGTCAGAAATCATTTCCTAGATAAGGCCTATTAACTGGAGGCAAGATTAATGAGTAACCACATCTTCCTACTTAGCATACTTCTAAATAGCTGAGTTGCTTATGCCAGCAAATCATCTTTATAAATAGGATTTGGCTCTAGAACAACCTAAATGTTCAAACAGAAATGTTGACATTCTTTCTGAAAATATACCCCAAAAGTCATAGAACCATTGACACAGGGAATGATTCTCTACCTTGAAATCATTGGCTCTGTACAAAGGACTCTGACTGTCAGTACATAAACCATTCATGTAACACTTTCAACTGGCTTTATTGTCAATCCAGAGTCAGACTTGTATGAATCTCCCTTCAAGATTATCTTCAAAATGAATATTCTTCCCAGTATACAGTTTTAGGATCCTGGAGTCCATATTTTCCAAAGGTGTCATGAGGCATTCCAAATAAGACATCAATAAATGCATAATATTTTAATGAGGTCAAATGACATTTTTGGAATGACCGCAAAATAACACAATATACAGTTATCAATTTATAAACTAAATTGACTCTGAAGAACTAAAAAGCTCAAGCAAGCCCCAAGTATCCTGAGAAATATTTCCATAGAATTGATTACAACTCTTTTCCCATCTTAGGGTCATGATGCCATCCTGGACCTCATCAATTTTCTCAAACAAAATGAGATATTTTATTCTTAGTATGTACCAGAACGGAGAGAACCATCATCTTTCTGCAAGGAATCTTCAGGTTTCACATGAAATTAGATTTGATTATTTGAGACTTTGAATTTTATGTTCTCCTGTTTATTGTAGATCCCTTCTGAAGTTCTCTAAACCAGAAACCAGATGTATATTGCTAATTAGCTAAACTCTAAGAACAAAAACATATATTTTATAAAGTTTAAGATCATCTTTAAAATGTTATGCTTCATAACAGGAAGATTGGATCACCTTGCAATCCCCTGCAGTGTTCTGCTACAATAATCCAGTCCATTCTAATACCTCAAATTTCAATTTTTTTTTCAGTAAATACAGCTTTTATTCCTAGTATTTCTCACCATCTGTAGCTGTCCTCCAAGTACTTAAGTCATTGAACCGTCCACTGAAGGAGAATGGGAGACAAATTTGTAAGCTGTATCCTGTTTCCCATTGGTCAAAAGCTTGTTCCATGGGATAGTAATTCCCCTATACTTCCTAGTGGCACACGCAAGGGTGCAGAGCAGCCTGTGACATCATGTGCTTCGGTATCAACAGCGAGGCCCCTGGGTTGGAAGTGAGGGGGTAGATGACATGTATGCAGCAAAGTGCTGTTGTATTGTGCCCACATGATATTATTTGGAGTCTACATAAAGGTGATCATGACAGTGGTTTCTGGAGCTGGAAAAGATGATCAAATGACTCAAAGGTATGTGAGAACAAGATTTAAAGTGAAGTGTAAGTAGTGTCAGCTATCACAAGCGAGTTTCATCATGTGAAATGGCCAGTTTACTCTGATTCACTCACAATTACATCTGGAGAATGAGACCAGTTCAGACACTTGTTAATCAGTTTCCATGGCTCAAAGAATTGAGACACTCTGTGCCTATATAACTCTCCCTGCAGTGTAGCTATACGTCTGATACTGCGTTATCTCAGGGAGGGAGGGGAAAGGATACACGAGGAAGAAGTGTATTATCAAAGGTCACAAGTATTTAAAGCACTCCCAGGTGAGAGCCAAATGCAAGCTCTGGATCAAATAAAAATGCAACGACCATCACACCATGGCTATAAAGCAGAGCTAATCTGGATCAAACCACAGCAAATTGTTTCCAATGCCTAGCTTCTCTCCTGATCGCAATCCTCGTTCTCTTCCTTCAGCTTTGTGGTTACCCTTTCAAAGGCATTCCCTTCTGCTCATCTTGCTAACACCGTTAATCATCCATTCCACCACATTTTTAGAATGTTCTCGCATATTGACAACATTCCCATGCTCACTTCTGCCATGTTCCTTCCCCACTCTTCAACCCCAGTTTGCACTGTATTATTAATATTAACCAGCTGGG